>NC_025701.1:31871448-31930520 GCF_000633955.1 Camelina sativa | reverse complement strand
TCAACGAATCGCTGGTACATATGTTGCTTCATGTACATTTTCTCAACCTTTTTGCGTCCTTCACTCCCCAATTGTAGCCTTGTGTCTGGATTTCTAAGTAGAAACAAGAGATTATGAGCCAACTCCTTGTTACCTGGTCGTCCCATCGAGTGAAGTAGACCAGTCACGTTGTGTTGCACCATCTCTTTGGTTCCTCCTGCGTCTGTTCCCACCACTGCAAGTCCATAAGCCATTGCTTCGATTGTCACTCTCCCAAATGTTTCACCAACTCCCTGTTAAAGAAAAGGTTTAAAATTAACCGAACAAAATCGAAATGGTTACGCCGAAATCAAACCTAACATATACTAAGCTTCTGTGGAAAACTGTATATCCAATAATATTTTTTGAAGTCTTAAAAAGATTACCTGAGAGTTTGTAACGTAGACATCTGCTGCAGAGTATAAAGAAGCAACACGAGTTGTTGCTGGAGTCCACATAACTGACTTAGATAAGTTTCCGTTGTTTGATAAGAAGCTTAACATCTCTTTAACGTATCCGACTTTGTTGCTCTTCGAACCCACTGATCCTAGAAGAACTTTAAGTTCTTGCTTCTGTCTTCTTACGCCATTGTCAAGTGTGAGAGAAACGCTTTTCATCTGTCTAGATGAACCTCTTAAACGATGCTTACTGGAGTGACCAATCTTTTCTTTCCTAATGATGCCTCTATGATTCCTTAGAGCTTCTTGTTCTCTCTCAGCAAGTGCTAAGGCAACAGATTCAAGGAGAAGAAGTTGTCCTTTTCCTGGATTTATGCTGCTAAGAGACATCACAAGCATATCTGTATCTGTTAAACCTAACTCTGCTCTCACTGATTCGCGCAATATTTGTCTCTTCTCCCTCATTTTCTCTGGAGAAAGCGTTGGTGTGTTGAGTGAGGAAGGAATCCCAGCTACAAAAGCTAACTCATCATTTACAGAGAGTGGAACAATCACTGGTTGTGATCTAAGCTTTATATGCTCCTCCTCGCACCATGTTAACCATTGTCTACTCTGTGATTCAGATAAGAAAATCAGCATCTTCACTCGGTCAAGTACTGGCTTCGCTCGATCAAAGTATTCTCGTCGGTTTTCCATTATCCACCAAGCTATCTGACTTCCACCGGCTGGAAAATGATTCATGTATTGATCTGCAATGAATGGAAGTACAATAATTAGGTTTTGATTTCCTTTGATAGTAACTTAGTACAGTTCATAACTCACATAATGAATTCTTTACCTATCCATGAGGTACATACTGCTGATCCTGCAATGACCAAATCTGCTTTCATGGCGGTCTTGAAGCTGATTTCTCCTTTGTCTTCAACCACTTTGATTCTTCTCCTATTGAGCTCTTGCATCAATCCACCCCTCCTGCTCAGAACAACTGCAGAGACTGTTGCACCACAGCTCAAAAGCTCTGAAGCCAGCTCCATCATTGAGATTGGAGCGCCAGTCATAGACAGCTCGTGGAATACCAGGACAAATCTCCTTGACCAAACAAAGCGTTTAAAATCTGATTTCCGGTCGCAAGTCCCAGACCGTCTATGTGGGCTCCATTCTAGAACTCTATCCTCTAATGATCCAAAGGGACCAAGAAGCTTACCATAAGTAGCATTAGTCATTGGAAGTTGTGGATCTTGCTCATCTTCCAAAACTTTAGTCTCAAGTACCTCTTTACTCACCTTCTGCTTACTACGGATCTTACTACGTGAAGTCCGGCCAGCTTTTTTCGTCTTCTGCTTGGAACTCAAACTCCGTCGAGAAGCCCCATCATCTTTCTTGATCAGACTAACATCCGTCCTCTTATTCAAACTAGCATCATCCTTACTGGTAACATTCACCAAAGCATCAGAATTCTCATCAGCAACAACACCACCCATTCCTTTATTATTCGTCTCCACATATAAAGCATCCTTCCTCAGCCTCCCTCCAAACCGTAAAAACTCAACTTTGTTTTCATTATCATGCGCCCACCTAGACTGAACATAAAACCCAAGATACGTCCAAAGAGTAATCAAAAGCAGCCAATAAACCAGTCGGCTACTACGGAACCATTGAACCGCTCCTCCTCCCCCGTGAACTCTACGCGGAGTCCTACCAGAATGTACTCTAGGTGAACCTCTTGGAGTAGACCTCCCTGACAACGAAGACTTAACGCTTGTCTGTCTCAGCGGCGATAACCGAACCTCCTCCATGATTTCAAAGCTATAATCTCAATGCGAGCATCATATAAGCCACAAAATAGAGTAGAAATCAAACCGCCACAACACCACAACCTAGAAAACGAAATCAAGTAATTAGTTTACAGTTCAGTAAACTCTAATCTCCAAAAACCTGATATCAGAAAGAACTATAGGCTAGTTAAAATTCAGATCTAAACTAATCTCCGGACCTACATTTAGGTACTAAATCTGGTGAAAACTCCACAACTTATATCAGATTACAAAGGATTTTAAAATTTTCAAAATCAAAATCAAAATCGATCGGTCAGTTACACTTACCAGAAGCTGAGTTACTACGGACTTGGATTCGCAGATTCTTCAGTGTTTCAGCTTCCCAAGTACGAAATAGCAAAAAAATACGCAGCTAATTAAACGCGAATTTGCATCAATCTGTGATTATAAAGCGAAGAATCAACACGAAGCTTGAAGTCAATGATCTTCACCGGAGGAAAAAAAAGCAAAAAAAAAAATAGTGACGAAGAAGAAGAGAGGAGAAAGAGAAGCTTACTTTCGTATTCAGTAGTCTTCTTCTTCAGAGATCAGAGCTGAAGCAGAGAGAGAGACGAGTGTGTGCTTCTTCTTCTTCTTAGTTCTTAATTTCCTTGTAATTAATTGTCTCCACATGTTTCCTTTTCATTTCTTAATTATACTTTCCGCTCCTTAATTACATTGAAATCTCTTTAAACCGGCCTAATTTTGACTGGGCTTGGGCCTTGAAGTATATAACTAAAACCAAAACGACGTAGTCGCGACCTGATTCTAATTTTATTAGCAACATAGTTTTAAAGTTTTAAATTCCATGGATAAAATGTTTACTAATCTATAGTACTGGCTTTTTTTTACAGTAGACAACAAAAAAAAATTAGTTATAATATTAGAGCATAATTTTTTATGTTTTTGAAATTAACAACCATGTAAAAGTGGTGGATATTTATTTAAGTAAACTACATAAATTTTTATAGATGTTATTTTTTTATTACAGTATAGAACATAAACTGTATAATAATACATGTATGTATGCCCTATGCTATTTTCTAATTCTGTTTATGAATAAAAATCATGTTAATGATTAAGAAAAAAAGTACAATCCTTTTTCCTAATGTTACCTCATAGCTAGTTACAAGTAGGAATATTCTACAAAAGAATTAGTTATTTAGTTACCCAAGTTACTTCATAGTTGAAAATTTGACTTGATGACTTTGTTATGCACGATCTCTTTGTAAACTACTGTATGTTTCAAAGTATCCATACATTAAAGATGCTCAAAAGAAAAATTACTTCATAGACAAGGCAATGTAAAAGGTTATAGAGTGAAACATTTATATATTGAAAGTTTTCATTATTATAAAGTTACAAGCTCACTAGCGGTTAAGCCGCGAAGCTCTTTCAGGTTAGCTCTTAGGGTTTCTACAGTCTCTAATGTAGCAGATGATTCGCTTGTGGAAGAAGTGAGAACTCTGTGTCCGAGTGGAGATTCCTTCTCTTTCCTGTGATTTTCAACGAGTTGAGTCAAAGAAGCGGTGAGACTAGAAGTCTCTGTTCCCTGCTAAATCACGAAAACAAAGTAATCAGACTTATGAGATTGTGATTCTGATCCCTTTCTTGTTGTTCAAGAAAAGGTCTGAAAAAAAAAACCTTGATTGCAGATTCTTCAGAGAGGCTCTCTTCTATGCTATATTTGTTGGTATAACGATCGAAGCATCTTCGTCTTGTTTCAAACCAGCATTTTCTTGTTTAAAACAGCCGCAAACACCTGAGTGTCCAAGTCCAAGAACCTCTGGTATAACAGAGCCGCTCTGTTTCTTTGCAGCTGTGAGAACAAGATCTGTATTAGAAAATTGTCTGAGACAGAAAGATTTTTGGTTTTTGTTTCTTACGTTCTTCTTTATCAGCATTTCCTCTATTACCTCTGTGTGCTTCTGCAGAACAAAGAAGGTGGAATCAAATTTCAACTCATACTTTCTTTACTTAGGAGAGATCATTGATAGAATCTTGAAGTACCTTCAAATTCACGTTCTATCTCTTCCAACATTTTCTTTTTCTTAGCAGCTGAAACAAGATTTATAACCAAAAAGAAGTTTCAAAATTTGCATGAGAAGGTTGTAAAGAGAAGAAAAGGGATCAGAGAGTTTACATTCTTCTTCATTGTTTCTGGAATCATCAACTTGAATCTGTTTAAGACCTCCAATAGCAGCTGCATGGAAGATTTCATTATTTCTTCTGAGAAGCATATGAATGAGCTAATTAGACAGATGAGACTCTTAAGCAGGGGGAAGACAAAACCTCCCTCAAGCATCACATCACTCTGAAAACCAAACTGTACATGTGGAGGATCGGAAACTCTTAAGCAGGGGGGGAAGACAAAACCTCCCTCAAAGGAGACTTACCAAGACAAAGTTGTGTTCCTAAAGTGAGCTTGACCAAAGTGTTGTTGTTGTTAATGTAACGGGTGCTAGTAAGAAGAAGTGGTGATTTGTGCATCAAAGGCATAATTATTATATATGCGAAGATCAAAGATCAAAATCTCATTGTTTTAATCGGAATACATGAGATTTTTTTTCAAAGTAAATATTTCTTTTTTTTTGTAATCAAAACCAACGGCTAATTATTAATTACGCAATCTATGTCAGATATGCAATCTATGCCAGATATGCAAGATACGGAAATCTCTAATCTCATTAACGAAGGGAGCGTGTAAGAAAACGAAAAAAAGTAAAATTTCCTTTTTCGCAATGAGCGATAGAGAGTGAAAAAAATAAAACCCTAGCTCTATAAATATTTCTCACTTTCATGTTTGTTCATCATCTTTCTTTTTGTTGCTTTTTCACAACGCCCAAGAATCACTATGCGACCCTCTTCGTCTCCTTCGTCTTCTTCTTACTCCCTAACTTCAACGAGTTTGAACAATAGACTGCTAACAATCTTTAGGAAAGCGGAACAACTGTCTATCTTGTGTGAAATTGATGTGTGCGTTATATACTACGGACCTCAAGGAGACCTAAAAACGTTTCCAAACGAGAAAGAGAAGGTGAGAAACATGGCTATGAGGTACAGTCGGCTAGACGAATCATTGAGAGGCAAAAAACGCACACATCTTTCTGAGTTCCTTGAGGAGAATCCGAATCCGAACAAGAGGATGAAGACGAGTCCGAGTCCGAAGAAGAATGTGGATGTATTGAAGTATCCAATCGCTGATCACTACTCTCCCGACCAAATCTCCCAATTGATTCAGTCCTTGGAACTCAATCTCTCTACGTCCCAACAAAGGCTTCGATTTCTTCTTGAGTCGCACGACAAACACAAACTACTCGATCATCATCATCATCAGAGTTTAGCTTCATCATCCTCTCAGAATCATCAGACCCAATCTTTGAACCCTAATCCTAGACAGTTCTCGCTCTTTATGTATAACCATGGAGATAATACTCTCTCTCAGATCCCTGTCTCTGCATCAAATCTCAGTCAGGATTTCTCAGCGCTACTTCAAGAATCTCAGTTGAAGAATCAGTTAATGAAGCATGAGCTCTCTGATTATGATCACAACATATCCATGAGTGACATCACCAACAACAGTTTCCAACATCCTTGCGTCTCAAAGACAAAACATTACTCGGGGGTACAAGAATCTGTAAACAACTTTGGGATGAATCAGAAGGAGTTTTATGGCTATGATCAGAACATGTGTAGTATGGCTAACATCAATAGCAGCAGCAGCTTTCAACATCCTTGCGTCTCAAACACAAAAGCAGTACAAGAATCTGTGAATAACTATGGGCTGAATCAGTTGACGCAGAAGCAGTTTTATGGTTGTGATCAGAACATGTCTAGTATGGGTAACTCCGGGTTGATGCAGCATCAAGTTTATGGTTATGATCAGAATCAGTGAACCCGATATTCGAAGATCCCAGTCTCTGCATCAAATTTCAACAATCAGGATTTCTCAGTGTTACTTCAAGAATCTCAGTTGAAACAACATGTATTAATTTGCAAAAAACCTTTTTATGTACTTTTTGTTTAGGAACATCTCTTTTTGTTTTGCTGTAACAATCTTATGTCTTGTTGTTGTTGTTGTTGTTGTTATATCTTAATTCAACCAATCTTGTCTATTATTTTCGAAATATACACATTGTCTACTTCTTTCTTGCTTAAAACTGTGTTGCCTAATGATCATGTTTACTTTATTTTTATGGGATTTTGCATAACGCATCATGACAAGTATCCTCTGTTTTCAACTCTGTTTCAGTACTGATTCATAGTGATCAACTTATGTTTATTAATCTTTTAACAGTAACAATAACATATACAACTTTATGCTGACTACTAAGTGTTTGCGATCTTCACACTCATATTAGAAGTGACTCTTTATACTGCTATTATGTCAGATGATTCGTTCCCTTCCATTATGTCTGCAGCAGCTTCCCACTCCCCTTGACCTCTATCTCCTGATGGTTACTTGGAATCTTCGGTTGACTCGTTTGTGTTCACTTGTATACGACACTCTGAGATACATATGGTTTCATCTGTAAAATCCAAATTTATACATATATTCATTCATCAGCAGAACAGCTAAATCACATAACAATCATAACGTAATTAAAGTATGCATTCCCATTTCAGGATCCAAACACATAAACTTACAACGAACCAATATATTAATCAGGATCACAAACCCCTTAGGAGCTTCGACCAATACGACTAGAAAGAAGATTTCTCAAGGATTATTCTCATGTTCAGTTACGAAGCAAGCAACATACTATCGGCTATTTATATTTTAGCAGAGGTAAATCAAACCCCTAGGAAGCTTAACGCAATAAGTAAGCATTCCCATTTCAGGTTTCCTAACACAAAAACTTACAACAAACAACAAGTTTTATCAGGAGCGCAAACCTAGGGAGCTTCGACCAATAAGACTTGTAAGAAGATGCAATCAACATAATGGAGGAATCAAAGACAAAAGGAACAAAAGAGTTTAGAAAGTGTAATGAAAAACCTTAAAGCCAGTGAGATCAGGGACTACGTAATTTGGAAATTGCACAACAAATCCTCCTGCATAACACCATGTCACAAAACCTAGAGAAAGATAAAACGAACTCTAGAAAACAGATGCAAAAACTGTATATTATACTATTGGTTAAGATACCATATTCTTTAGGTGGAAAGCTAACAACTTAAACGCAACCATGACAATTATAAATCGAGAAAGATTGAGCTCCGATCAGTCAAGCTACACACCATGTCACAAAATTAGAGAAATGTAAAAATCAAGTCTAGAAGCAAATGCAAATGATGATCAATACTTTGTTAAAGTTGTTAGCTTTCCACCTAAAGAATCTAGTATCTAAAGCTAGCCATGTAAAAAATCCTGAAACTTAGTTGATAACAAATTTGACTAAAGTTGCATATATATGAAGTCTTATCGATTATCAGAAAAGATCAATGAGATTCACTAAAAATCCAGCCTCACCTTCTCGTTAGTTCTATAGCATGCATCAAGTTTCAAGCTTTGTTTTTTTTTTTCAACCATTTGACTGATTTAAAGGCACAGAGTTTTCTAATCAAAGAGAGGCAGAAGGAACATACTTGATCAAGACCAAATTCCAAGAAATGCCGCAGATTATGTCGTGATCTCCGGATGCTAGTAGATAACAGGTATACAAGATCACATATCATAGACAAAACCAATCACATTCGCAGCCAAACAGAACCTGCAACCAAAAATGCCAAAAAACACAAGAATAAATCAACTCTAGAGAAAACATTTACAGGAAATTTAACAAGAAAGTGTCATTAGATAACTACATTAGCTCTAAACGACTTCCATGGCTAATTTTTATCAGAAAGCTTCAAATATTTCACACAGTGATTTAAACCAAACCAGAGTCATCTAGCCAAATATACCTGACCTCAAATGAAAATCAAAACCTAAACTTAGTCTAATTCTTTGTCAGTGGATAACTTTCTCAGCTTAACCGGCTAACTTCAAGAGAAAGCTTCAAATTTGATACAATGTTTAAAGCAAATGTAGCCAAAAACCTGCGACATCAGATGAACATCAAACCTAAACTTAAATCAGATAAACAAAGGATTTTTAAAACTCCAAAGCCATAAGAATTTGCTTTCTCCCTTAGGTTCCCACAAAACAAACAATACAACTACAACAATACAAAATCGCGTTGGATGATTCGGAGACTGAAGCTGAGTAACCACTGGGACTTCGATTTGCCGATTACCAAAAGAAAAAAATCAAAATCAAAATCGATCGGTCAGTTACACTTACCAGAAGCTGAGTAACAACGGACTTGGATTCGCAGATTCTCCAATGTTTCAGCTTCCCAAGTACGAATTAGCAACAAGTACGCAGCTAATTAACGCGAATTTGCAGCAATCTGTGATTAACTGATTATGAAACGAAGAATCAACACGAAGCTTGAAGTCAATGATCTTCACCGGCAAACGAAAGAAAAAAAAACAGAAAAAAATAGTGAAGAAGAAGAAGAAGAAGAGGTCGAGAAAGAGAGGAGACAGAGAAGCTTACTTTCGTATTCAGTAGTCTTCTTCTTCTTCAGAGATCAGAGCTAAGCAGAGAGAGAGAGGGACGAGTGTGTGCTTCTTCTTCTTCTGCTTAAGAGATTAATTTTGTTTCTTAGTAATTAATCTCGACCAAAACGACGTAGTCGCGACCTGATTCTAATTTTCTTGGCAACATAATATTAACTTTTAAATTTCATGGATGAAAAGTTTACTAATCTATATTACTTGTTTTTTTTTACTGTAGACAACAAAATGTTTAGTATAATATTAGAGCATAAATTTTAATAACTTTGAAATTTACAAACATGTAAAAATGGTGGATTAGCTAAACTAACAATGGATATTTATTTAAGTAAATTAAATAAATTACATGTTATTTCTTTAATAAAGTATAGAAAATAAACTGCATGATAATAAATGTATGATATGCCCTATGCTATTTTCTATAGTTTTTAGTGGGTGAATTATATGGTTAGAGTGGTTAGTAGGTGAATTATAGTTTTTTTTTTGGGTTATTCTTGCCAATTTCCCTTTTCTATATCTGTTTATGAGTAAAAATCAGGTTAATGAAAAAAAAAATTATACAATCATTTTACCTAATTTTACTTCATAGTTAAAAACTTGACTTGATGACTTTGTTATGCATGATCTCTTTGTAAACTATGTTCAAAGTATCCATACATTAAAGATGTCAAAAGAAAAATTACTTCATACATGGTGTGCAGGAGAAGAATGTTACAAGGTAATGTAAAAAGGTTATAGAGTGAAACATTTATATATTGAAAGCTTTCGTTATTATAGAGATCTGAGGAAGAAAAAATACATTATTCGTTTTCAGAGATCCTCTCGTCTTCTCTATCTCTCTCTCTCTCTCTCTTAACACACAAACTCTGAAACAGAACATCATCCCAAAATACAAAACAAGAACCAATAAGAGCTCTAGATTTGCTCTAAACACAACCAATAATCTCAACTGTTCTTTAAAGAGAATCAAGAAACTTAACCCAAATGATCTCTGCACTTTGCGTCGCCTCTTTCGCAAATTCCTCAGCCGCCTGCTCGTCTTTGGCCTTCCTCACCGCACCATGATACTCTTCGTAAGCCTCAGAAGCATCAACAAGAAGATGAGAAAGATTTTTCACAGTCTCCTTAAACTTTGCATCAACAGATTCTTTCTCTACTTCAAGCTTCGTTAACAGTTTCTTGATCGCAAAGATCCTAACGTACAATGCGTCTCCTTTTTGAGCAAGCGTTTTAGCAGTTGAGAAATGAGAGTCCACAACGGTTTGTGATACGTTTTGGATGTGATTCTTTAGAACAGACAAAACAAAACAAAGAAAGCACTCTTTTTATTCAGAATAAGACAACGGTAACAACCCGAGAGAATTCTTTTGGAGTCTCTCCCCTCCCCCTTATAATGTTTACCAAAGACTCGACAAAGTTCCTTCTGCCCCTCACCTACTACATAAGTACTACTCTCATATCCCTACCCCACCCCACAGACCGTTACAGACTTAGCAGACAGATAGAGACTTTTATTCCTTACTAAAGACAACTTGACCCTCTCACAAGGCCCATTACTACTAATGGATCCTTCTTACTAATTCTCTAGCCACTTGGGCTTTTCTTCTTCCTATGATAGCGGTAAAGAATAGGAGGGTGTTGGACCTCAAATGTATCATTACCCCCGCCTTTGAAATTCACCTTGTCCTCAAGGTTGAAACCTAGAAACTGTCCCTTCATGGTGCTGACCCACTCCCAAGAACACTCGAACTCAGGTAATCCCTTCCACTTGATCAGCACTTCCGCTTGTCCGGTCACCTGATTCTTGCGTGTATCCAGTACTGCTTCCGGCTCTGCTTCTAGCACGCCATCCTCTGTTAGCTGTTCGGGAATCGCAACTGCCACAATCTGATCCCCAATGGCGCGTTTTAGCTGAGAGACATGAAAAGTGGGGTGCACCTTTGCTTCTGCGGGAAGTTTCAACCGGTATGCCACCTTCCCTACTCGTGCCTCGATGGTGTACGGTCCATAGAACCTGGCCGAGAGCTTTTCATTAGCTCTTCTTGCTAAGTAACGGCGGCGGAAAGGGCGCATTTTGAGATACACGGACTCTCCTACCTCGAACTCGACCTCCCTGCGATGCATATCTGCTCTTTCCTTCATCCGCTGCTGGGCCTTGTGGAGATGCTCCCTGATCAACCCTAGTACCGCATCCCTCTCCCGGAGCTGTGATTCCAACTCAGCGTTAGACGTGGATCCATTCTCGTATTTCACCAAGGAGGGAGGTTCACGGCCATACACTGCCTGGAATGGGGACATCTTAATGGCAAAGTGGTAAGAGGAGTTGTAGCAGAGCTCTGCCCAAGGGAGGAACCTTGACCATGTCCGAGGCTATTCCCCCGCAAAGCAACGAAGGTAAGTCTCCATGCTTCGGTTGGTGACTTCGGTTTGGCCGTCTGACTGTGGGTGATACGCGGTACTGAAGCAGAGATTAGTTCCTGCCAAGCGGAAGAGTTCCTTCCAGAATTGACTCGTAAACACCTTGTCTCTATCTGAGACGATAGTTCGCGGGAACCCATGTAACCTCACGATCTCCTGAATGAATAAATTGGCAACGTCTGTGGCGGTGAACGGATGCTTGATGATCAGAAAGTGAGCATACTTAGATAGACGGTCGACCACCACCAGAACCGCGTTGTTACCTCCGGATTTGGGGAGACCTTCCACAAAGTCCATGGAGATATCCTCCCAAACCTTTTCTGGTATGGGCAAGGGTTGGAGCAGACCCCCGGGTGATAAGGTGGAGTNTAAAGTATAGAAAATAAACTGCATGATAATAAATGTATGATATGCCCTATGCTATTTTCTATAGTTTTTAGTGGGTGAATTATATGGTTAGAGTGGTTAGTAGGTGAATTATAGTTTTTTTTTTGGGTTATTCTTGCCAATTTCCCTTTTCTATATCTGTTTATGAGTAAAAATCAGGTTAATGAAAAAAAAAATTATACAATCATTTTACCTAATTTTACTTCATAGTTAAAAACTTGACTTGATGACTTTGTTATGCATGATCTCTTTGTAAACTATGTTCAAAGTATCCATACATTAAAGATGTCAAAAGAAAAATTACTTCATACATGGTGTGCAGGAGAAGAATGTTACAAGGTAATGTAAAAAGGTTATAGAGTGAAACATTTATATATTGAAAGCTTTCGTTATTATAGAGATCTGAGGAAGAAAAAATACATTATTCGTTTTCAGAGATCCTCTCGTCTTCTCTATCTCTCTCTCTCTCTCTCTTAACACACAAACTCTGAAACAGAACATCATCCCAAAATACAAAACAAGAACCAATAAGAGCTCTAGATTTGCTCTAAACACAACCAATAATCTCAACTGTTCTTTAAAGAGAATCAAGAAACTTAACCCAAATGATCTCTGCACTTTGCGTCGCCTCTTTCGCAAATTCCTCAGCCGCCTGCTCGTCTTTGGCCTTCCTCACCGCACCATGATACTCTTCGTAAGCCTCAGAAGCATCAACAAGAAGATGAGAAAGATTTTTCACAGTCTCCTTAAACTTTGCATCAACAGATTCTTTCTCTACTTCAAGCTTCGTTAACAGTTTCTTGATCGCAAAGATCCTAACGTACAATGCGTCTCCTTTTTGAGCAAGCGTTTTAGCAGTTGAGAAATGAGAGTCCACAACGGTTTGTGATACGTTTTGGATGTGATTCTTTAGAACAGACAAAACAAAACAAAGAAAGCACTCTTTTTATTCAGAATAAGACAACGGTAACAACCCGAGAGAATTCTTTTGGAGTCTCTCCCCTCCCCCTTATAATGTTTACCAAAGACTCGACAAAGTTCCTTCTGCCCCTCACCTACTACATAAGTACTACTCTCATATCCCTACCCCACCCCACAGACCGTTACAGACTTAGCAGACAGATAGAGACTTTTATTCCTTACTAAAGACAACTTGACCCTCTCACAAGGCCCATTACTACTAATGGATCCTTCTTACTAATTCTCTAGCCACTTGGGCTTTTCTTCTTCCTATGATAGCGGTAAAGAATAGGAGGGTGTTGGACCTCAAATGTATCATTACCCCCGCCTTTGAAATTCACCTTGTCCTCAAGGTTGAAACCTAGAAACTGTCCCTTCATGGTGCTGACCCACTCCCAAGAACACTCGAACTCAGGTAATCCCTTCCACTTGATCAGCACTTCCGCTTGTCCGGTCACCTGATTCTTGCGTGTATCCAGTACTGCTTCCGGCTCTGCTTCTAGCACGCCATCCTCTGTTAGCTGTTCGGGAATCGCAACTGCCACAATCTGATCCCCAATGGCGCGTTTTAGCTGAGAGACATGAAAAGTGGGGTGCACCTTTGCTTCTGCGGGAAGTTTCAACCGGTATGCCACCTTCCCTACTCGTGCCTCGATGGTGTACGGTCCATAGAACCTGGCCGAGAGCTTTTCATTAGCTCTTCTTGCTAAGTAACGGCGGCGGAAAGGGCGCATTTTGAGATACACGGACTCTCCTACCTCGAACTCGACCTCCCTGCGATGCATATCTGCTCTTTCCTTCATCCGCTGCTGGGCCTTGTGGAGATGCTCCCTGATCAACCCTAGTACCGCATCCCTCTCCCGGAGCTGTGATTCCAACTCAGCGTTAGACGTGGATCCATTCTCGTATTTCACCAAGGAGGGAGGTTCACGGCCATACACTGCCTGGAATGGGGACATCTTAATGGCAAAGTGGTAAGAGGAGTTGTAGCAGAGCTCTGCCCAAGGGAGGAACCTTGACCATGTCCGAGGCTATTCCCCCGCAAAGCAACGAAGGTAAGTCTCCATGCTTCGGTTGGTGACTTCGGTTTGGCCGTCTGACTGTGGGTGATACGCGGTACTGAAGCAGAGATTAGTTCCTGCCAAGCGGAAGAGTTCCTTCCAGAATTGACTCGTAAACACCTTGTCTCTATCTGAGACGATAGTTCGCGGGAACCCATGTAACCTCACGATCTCCTGAATGAATAAATTGGCAACGTCTGTGGCGGTGAACGGATGCTTGATGATCAGAAAGTGAGCATACTTAGATAGACGGTCGACCACCACCAGAACCGCGTTGTTACCTCCGGATTTGGGGAGACCTTCCACAAAGTCCATGGAGATATCCTCCCAAACCTTTTCTGGTATGGGCAAGGGTTGGAGCAGACCCCCGGGTGATAAGGTGGAGTACTTGTATCGTTGGCATACTCCACATGCGGCCACGTGCCTGCGGATATCCGTCATCATACCGTCCCAGTAGAAGAGATCACCGATCCGCTTCTGAGTTTTCAATACTCCTCTGTGACCACCCAATTTCCCGTCGTGAAACTCGCGCATGATCAACCCTGTCAGTGCTGAAGCACTCGGAATCACCAGCTTCCCCTGTCTGAGTAACCTCCCGTTGACTAGCGAGAACTCAGGATGGGTCTGCTCATTCTCACGCAGATCCCGGATAATCTTGCTCAGTGCCTGATCCTTGTCAACCTCCGCGCAGATCTCCTCCAATTGTATTGCCGCGGGAACCGAGAGAGCAAATAGAGATGGGACCACTTCTTTGCGAGAGAGAGCGTATGTGGCTTTGTTCTCCATACCTGGTTTATATTGGATGTCGAAGTCGAATCCAAGTAACTTGGTGAGCCACCTTTGGTATTCCAGATTTATCTCTCTCTGTTCCAACAGGAACTTCAGGCTTTTTTGGTCTGTTCTCACAATGAACCTTCTACCCAAGAGATAGTGGCGCCACTTCTGTATGGATAGCACGATGGCCATGAGTTCCCGTTCGTAGATGGACTTGAGCCGCTGTCTATCTGATAAAGCCTGACTGTAGTATGCTACTGGTCGATCCTTCTGCATTAAAACAGCACCTAGTCCGAACCCCGAAGCATCAGACTCCACGATGAACATCTCTGAAAAATCAGGTAAAGCTAGCACTGGAACCGTAGTCATCGTGGTTCTGAGCTTCTTGAAAGCCTTGTCACTCTTCTCTTCCCAGTTAAACTGATCTTTCTTTAACAGGTTGGTCAGAGGCTTTGCGATCTCCCCATAGCCTTGTACAAACCTCCGGTAATATCCGGTTAGTCCCAAGAATCCTCGCAAGGCCTTGATATTGGTTGGTGGTTCCCAATCTAACATTGCTTGTATCTTACTCGGATCAGCAGATACTCCGTTAGGCGAGATCACATGACCAAAGTAAGCAATCCTGGAGGTGCCAAACTGACACTTCTTTTGGTTCGCATACAATTGATGTTGCTCAAGCAGCTTGAGCACAACTCTGAGGTGGTTCTGGTGTTCTCCCTCCGAACGACTATATATTAAAATATCGTCAAAAAAGACTAGCACGAATTTGCGGAGATATGGGCGGAACACCTCGTTCATAAGCGATTGGAACGTCGCCGGAGCGTTAGTCAGGCCAAATGGCATCACGAGAAACTCGTAATGACCATCGTGTGATCTGAAGGCCGTTTTTGGAACGTCCTCCGCCTTGACCAAGATCTGATGGTACCCTGAACGTAGGTCGAGCTTGGAGAAGACTCTCGCACCATGTAGCTCATCAAGCAGTTGGTCAATCATGGGGATGGGAAAGCTGTCAGGCACCGTAGCTTTGTTGAGGGAGCGGTAGTCTACGCAAAACCTCCAACTGCCGTCTTTTTTCTTAACCAAAAGCACTGGACTCGAGAACGGACTGCTACTCTCCCGAATGATCCCTGCGGCTAGCATCACGGCAATCTGCCTCTCGATCTCTTCCTTCTGTGCGTGTGGATATCGAAAAGGTCTCACGCTAACTGGCTCGCTCCCTGGTTTGAGCGTGATAGCATGTTCTTTTCCGCGAGAGGGAGGAAGCCCTTGCGGCTCAGAAAACACTCGAGTGTATTCATCTAACAATGACTGGAAGACCGCAGGAGTCATCTCTTCACCCCCATTTGCAGCTGAGTGTAGGTTGGTACATTCCACATAAATCCCTTCTCCATCCTGGTTTATCGTCTTCCACATCGCCTTGAGGGATATAGACGAGTTCTTGAGGCTATGATCTCCCCTGAGGGTCACCCAGTCTCGTCCCACCATGAAACTCATTCGCTGCTCTAGCCAGTTCACATTCATGTCGCCTAGAGTCTGCAACCATTGCATCCCTAGGATCACATTAGCTTCTCCCAACTCCAACGGTAAGAAACTCGTGATCAGAGTATAGTCTGGAAGCTGCAGCCTAACGCACTGACATACCCCACTTCCTCGCACCATCACCCCATTGCCCATCCTTACTCCGTATCCCGTGGTTCCCCTCGGAACTATTCCCAACCTTAGAGCCATCGCTTTGGATATGAAATTGTGGGTGGCTCCGCTATCTATCATAACCACGACCTCTGTTCCCAGCACACTACCCTTAAGTTTCATAGTGCGTGGGGACGAGATTCCCGCGGCAGATTGGATTGACAGAGCCGCGAACTCCGGAACCTCCACGGTATCCGTGGCTTCCTCTCCGACTTCTTCCCCGCCCACACCGTCGTCGTCTTCGGTAGCCACCAAGATTTGTAGGCCCTTGAACCGACATCGATGGCCAACCTGATACTTCTCGTCGCATCTGAAACACAGGCCTTTAGCTCGTCGTTCGTTAGCCTCCGAATCTGTCAGTCGTCTGAACGGAGGTCGTCGCGAATCCGAGGATTTCAAATTAGGGTTAGTGTTTTTTTCTCCACTGGTCCGCAGCGACGTCGTTTTGCTCTCCTGAGAAGAAGAGGCGAAGTTCTTCGTTATTGACGCATTTGCCCCTCCCCCCGAGTAAGAAGAACCGCGGGACAATATCTTCTCCCCTGTTCCCCGGTTTGAAGTTTTGCCTGAGCTCTCCCACCCCGTGCACGGCGGAGAGTCCCCTTGTCCATTCCACGCCTCCACCATCTTGGAAAGGCTCATCATCTTCTTCAAGTTGCGAGGTTCTAGCATTTTGACCCCTGCTCTGACTTTTGGTTTCAAACCTATCATGAAGGCCATCTCCAGGACTCTCTCCGACACTTCCGGTGCGTTAGAAGCCAAGGCGATGAACTCCTTGCAGTACTGCCCCGTGGTTTCATCTTGACGGAGTAACAATAGTCTTTCTCCCGCCGTTAATTCTTGTGTCTCCGCAAAGTTCTCCAGGACTCTCTCCTTCATTTGTTCCCAGTTGGGAAAGGGTTGTCGGTCTCTCTCCCAATGGTACCACGTGAGAGCTTCACCCGCAAAGCACACCCTCACTGCTCTCAACTTTTCTTCCTCCGTGTACTCCTTGAGTTCGAAGTATTGTTCCACCCGGCCAGTCCACCCTTCTGCATCGTCCCCTTCGAACAAGGGCAACTCCACGTTTCGGTTGAGTGGATCTCGTCTCTCCGGGGACTCGCTTCTCGACGGCGGTGGTTTGGTGGTTCGCGTCACACTCCGGTTCCCCACCTGGTTTGGTGGTTCTTCGAGGCTGACCTCCACACCGGATAGTTGGGTTTCTTCCTCTGTTTTCTGCTCCGGTGACCAGGGCTTCTGGTCCTCCCCCATCATTCTCCTTTCTAGGCGCTCCAAGACATCCAACTTGGACATCTGTTTCTCCAGGGCGTCAAGCTTACTAAGCTGCTTCTTCATTTCCTTGACGTCGTTCTCCAGCACCGAGACTTGTTGGATTTCCCTTTGCAGGTTCTCCACCACTTTCTCGAGCTCCTCTACCTTCTTAGTGGGTGCCATGATAAATGATTTCCAAGAAAGATCTCGCTCTGATACCAATTTGATACGTTTTGGATGTGATTCTTTAGAACAGACAAAACAAAACAAAGAAAGCACTCTTTTTATTCAGAATAAGACAACGGTAACAACCCGAGAGAATTCTTTTGGAGTCTCTCCCCTCCCCCTTACAATGTTTACCAAAGACTCGACAAAGTTCCCTCGGCCCCTCACCTACTACATAAGTACTACTCTCATATCCCTACCCCACCCCACAGACCGTTACAGACTTAGCAGACAGATAGAGACCTTTATTCCTTACTAAAGACAACTTGACCCTCTCACAAGGCCCATTACTACTACTGGATCCTTCTTACTAATTCTCTAGCCACTTGGGCTTTTCTTCTTCCTATGATAGCGGTAAAGAATAGGAGGGTGTTGGACCTCAAATGTATCAGTTTGCTTCTCTGTGGCAGCTTCTTTTAGCACTGTCGCTCGTACCTGCGCTAGGTGAACTCGCTCAGAAGCTTCAAGTCCTTCTTTGATGACGTTTCTGTATTTAGCTAACTTAGAGATGTAACTGATCGGAGCTGAGCTTAGCTCTTCGAAACTTGCTGAATGACGTTTCTGAATGAGAATCTGATCGAAATCCTTACGCATCACAAGCTCATGAGCGGTTAAGCCGCGAAGCTCTTTCAGGTTAGCTCTTAGGGTTTCTACAGTCTCTGATGTAGCAGATGATTCGCTTGTGGAAGAAGAAGTGAGAACTCTATGTCCGAGTGGAGATTCCTTCTCTTTCCTTTGATTCTCAACGAGCTGAGTCAACAACGCGGTGAGACTAGAAGTCTCTGTTCCCTGCAAAATCATGAAAACATAGGAACTAGAGTTATGATATTTATGATTGTGATCCATTTTTTGTTGCTTAAGAAAAGGTCTGAAAAAAAAACCTTGATTGCAGATTCTTCAGAGAGGATCTCTTCTATGCTATATTTTGTTGGTATAACAAGCCAAGTATCTTCGTCTTGTTTCAAACCAGCATTGTCTTTTTGAAAACAGCCGCAAACACCTAAGTGTCCAAGTCCAAGAACCTCTGGCAAAACAGAGCCACTCTGTTTCTTTGCAGCTGTGAGAACAAGAACTGCATTACAAAATTGTCTGAGACAGTGAGTGAAACAGAAATAGTTAAAGTTTCTTGCCTTTTTTTTTTCTTACGTTCTTCTTTAGCATAATTTGCACTAATACCACTGTGTGCTTCTGCAGAACAAAGAAGGTGGAATCAGATTTTTAACTCATAATTTCTTTACTTAGGAGAGATCATAAATATAATCTTGAACTATGTACCTTCAAATTCACGGTCTATCTCTTCCAACATTACCTTTCTCTTAGCAGCTGAAACAAGATTTATAACCAAAAAAGTTTCAAAATTTGCATGAGAAATATTGTAAAGATAAGAAAAGGGATCAGAGAGTTTACATTCTTCTTCAATGTTTCTGGAATCATCCACTTGAATCTGTTTGAGACCCCCAATAGCAGCTGCAAGTAAACGATTTAAGCAGGTTCATTATTACTTCTGAGAAGCATATGAATGAGCTAATTAGACAGATACTGATATGTTGAGATACCTTCAAACTCGCGTTCGATCTCTTCTAGCATACTCTTTCTCTTTGCAGCTGTAGTAAGAGATAAGTAAGTCTGTCTGAGAATACTGTGGTTAAGAAACGGATGTTAGTACAAAAGCAGAACATTTGCTTTCTAGTCCAAACGGTGTCGTTGGTAAGTTGGGCCGTGTGATAGAACGAGCGAAGCCCACCAAGGTCCAACCCAACAAAGTCCAACAGTGTAATCTTCCAACGGCTAAATCGCAAAGAGATCAGAAGAAGATCGCCATTGAAGACTGTACGGTTAAAGCTAAAGCTGTCAACAAGCTAAGCGACAAAGGAGACATTAAGACATCAAACAGATTTGCAGCCCTTGATTCATCTTGTGTACAGAGTTGATGACATCTGTCTGCATCAACTAGGGTTTATGTCCGATGTATAAGTATGACAAACCCATCTTTGTAAAACCTTAAGGAGTTGAAATAAAACAACACTTCAATATTTCTACTTTACTTTCATGGTATCAGAGCACAGTCTTTTTGAGACCGTGGTAAACAGATCTATGGCTTCTTACACAGTTCCTTCCCTTAACATCTCAAACTGTGTAACCATCACTCTCAATGGACAAAACTACTCTCTTTGGAAGAATCAGTTCGAGACGTTTTTAACGGGCCAAGGTCTAATAGGCTTCGTCAACGGTTCTGTTCCTGTGCCCTCACCTACTGTCAGCGTTCCTGGAATCAACGGTACTACAACAGAGAGACCGAATCCAGAGTTTCAGCAAGAGCAGCAGAACTGGCTAAGAACAGATGCCGTTGTCAAGTCGTGGCTTCTTGGTTCCTTTGCTGAGGACATACTCAGTGTTGTTCAGAACTGCTCAACGTCCTATGATGTATGGATTACTCTGGCAAATCACTTTAATAGGGTTTCCTCCTCTAGGCTATTCGAACTTCAGAGAAAGTTGCAGACTTTTCAAAAGAAAGATAAGACTATGACGGTTTATCTTAGGGAACTTAAGAGTGTTTGTGACCAGTTAGCTGCTGTTGGTAGTCCGGTTCCAGAGAAAATGAAAATATTTGCAGCTATGAATGGATTAGGACGAGAGTATGAGCCGATTAAAACCACTATTGAGAATGCTCTTGACTCTGCTTCTTGTCCTACTTTGAATTATGTAATCCCGAAGCTTACTGGCTATGATGACAGGCTTCAGGCTTATTTGGTTGAGAATACAGTGTCACCACATGTTGCCTTTGCAGTGTCTCAATCCAATGAATCCTATCACTCTCAGCAACAGTACAATGGTAGAGGCAGGGGAAACAACAGACGTGGTGGCCGTAACACATACTCAACAAAGGGACGAGGCTTTCATCAGCAAGTCTCACATCCATCAAACTCTCAGAATGTGACGTGTCAGATCTGCGGCAAGAATGGTCACCCTGCGCTTCGTTGCTGGCATAGGTTCAATAACAGCCACCAATGTGAAGATGTTCCTGTTGCATTGGCTGCAATGCGGATTACTGACGTTACTGATCAACATGGTCATGAGTGGCTTCCAGACTTGGGTTCTTCGGCTCACGTCACAAACAGTCCACAAGTCCTCAATCACTCACAACCCTACACTGGTTCAGACTCTGTGATGGTTGGTGATGGAACGTTTCTCCCCATTACTCACACAGGCTCCGCATGTATTGCATCCTCTTCAGGTAATTTGCCTTTAAAAGATGTTCTTGTATGCCCTAACATTGCTAAATCATTGTTGTCTGTGTCTAATCTTACTAGAGACTATCCATGCTCCTTTGAATTTGATGATGAGGGTGTTCGTATAAATGATAAGGCAACACGGAAGCTACTGGTAATGGGAAATCTGCATAAGGATCACTACAGCTTGGGGGAACCGAAAATGCAAGCCTTCTACTCTGCACAACAACATCTTGCAAGTGATGAAGTGTGGCATAGAAGACTTGGTCATCCTAACAGTCAAGTCCTCCAACAGTTAGCCAAGAACAAGTGCATTTCTTTCAATAAAATCACTAAGACAGTGTGTGAAGCTTGTCAACTAGGAAAAAGTTCAAGACTTCCTTTTATCTCATCTTCTTTTTCTGCTTCTAGAGTTCTTGAGAGAGTCCACTATGATCTGTGGGGACCCTCTCCAATAAACTCTGTCCAAGGATTTCGTTATTATGTAGTCTTTGTTGACAATTATTCTCGGTTCAGTTGGTTATATCCGATCAAAATGAAATCAGACTTCTTTCAAATCTTCGTTATGTTTCAAAAGCTGGTTGAGAATCAGTTTAATTGCAAGATTAAGTGCTTTCAGTGTGATGGTGGAGGCGAATTCATAAGTAAACAGTTTCTGCAACACCTGCAAGACAGCGATATACAACAACTTCTCTCATGCCCTCATACACCTCAGCAAAACGGTTTAGCAGAGAGGAAGCATAGACACATCACCGAACTAGGTCTTGCTATGATGTTTCAAAGTAAAGTTCCAACTAAGTACTGGGTAGAGGCATTCTTTACAGCAAATTTTCTCATCAACTTGCTTCCTGCAGCTCAACTCAAGGATGGAGAGACTCCTTTTTCAAAAGCCTTTGGTCAAACCCCTAACTACTCTGCTTTGCGATCCTTTGGTTGTGCCTGCTTCCCAACATTACGTGATTATGCTCACAACAAGTTGGATCCCAAATCTTTACAATGTGTGTTTCTTGGATATAATGAAAAATACAAAGGATATCGTTGCCTCTATCCTCCTACAGGTCGAGTATACATCAGTCGACATGTAGTTTTTGATGAGGCTGCTTTCCCTTTCTCGACTATCTATAGCCATTTTCATCAAAGAGACAGCACACCTCTATCATCTGCTTGGTATAAAAGTTTTGCTGCCTCAACCTGCACGTCTGATTCAGTACAAGTTTCCCAGCCTGTAACGATTTCAGAACAAGTTACACAGCCTTTGCAAGTAGCTTCAGACAACATTGTCTCTGTAATGGAGGAGTGTACTGAGCGTACGACGGGCTTAGACCCTGTTTCTATTGGCGACAGCGCTCCTACATTACAAGAGCCTTCTCAATCAAATAATGCATCACAGGATGTGTCATCAAATACATTGGCTCACCTATCTACAGCACCCACTCTTCAAACCTCAGATGAACCCGTCCCTGTAACTAATCAACATCCTATGGTGACCAGAGGAAAGAGTGGTATTAGAAAACCCAATCCGAGATATGCGTTGCTTACTCACAAAGTCTCTCAACCAGAACCTAAAACAGTCACAGCTGCTTTAAAGCATCCTGGCTGGACTAATGCCATGGGAGAGGAAATAGGGAACTGCAAAGAAGCCAATACTTGGTCCTTAGTTCCCCCTGAACCAAATATGCATGTTCTGGGAAATAAATGGGTTTTTCGAACCAAATACAATGCTGATGGAACCTTGGACAAGCTACGGGCACGCTTAGTAGCTAAAGGATTCAACCAAGAGGAAGGAATAGACTATCTAGAAACATATAGCCCTGTGGTTAGAACTCCAACAGTGAGGATGGTACTTCACACAGCTACAGTTAAGCGATGGGAGTTAAAACAAATGGATGTCAAAAATGCTTTTTTACATGGGAATCTAAAGGAAACAGTCTACATGAGACAACCTGCTGGATTTGTTGATCCAGAAAAACCAGACTATGTTTGTCTCCTTCATAAATCTTTATATGGCTTGAAACAGTGTCCAAGAGCCTGGTTTGACAAGTTCAGTGAATTCTTACTTGAATTTGGTTTTGTCTGTAGTCACCATGATCCTTCCTTGTTCACATACGAGCACAATGGTAACACAATTCTTCTGCTTCTGTATGTGGACGACATGGTTATAACTGGCAATGATTCAATCACACTCACTCATCTGCTAGAAGAACTCAACAAGCAGTTCCGGATGAAAGACTTGGGTCAGGCTCGATACTTTCTTGGTATCCAAATTCAAACATTCTCTGATGGATTGTTCATGTCACAGCAGCGATATGCTGAAGACCTGCTCATTGCTGCTTCAATGGAACATTGTGCACCAATGCCAACACCCCTTCCTCTTGAACTGGACAAGGTCAAGCATCAGGCGGAAGATTTTTCTGACCCCACCTATTTTTGGAGCTTAGCAGGGAAGCTACAATATTTGACATTAACGAGACCAGATATTCAGTTTGCTGTCAATCTCGTCTGTCAAAAGATGCACAAGCCTTCAGTTTCAGACTTTCATCTTCTCAAAAGGATCCTTCGGTACATCAAAGGTACAATTACAATGGGAATGACTTACAGCAGCAAAATGTCATTCGCTTTAAAGGCCTACAGTGATAGTTACTGGGCAAATTGCAAGGAAGGTAGGAGATCAGTTGGTGCTTATTGTACTTATCTTGGTCGGAATCTTATCTCGTGGTCATCTAAAAAGCAGCCAACAGTGTCAAGAAGCTCAACTGAAGCAGAGTATCGCTCTCTATCGGAAGCAGCTGCTGAAGTAAAATGGGTAAGCTCTGTCATGCGTGAACTGGGTATAGCTCTTCCAAATACACCGGAGATGTATTGTGATAACCTCTCTGCAGTCTACCTCACTGCAAACCCAGGTTTTCACAAGAGAACAAAACATTTTGATATTGATTATCATTATGTTAGGGAAAGAGTTGCCTTGAAGACATTGGTCGTTACACACATTCCTGGAACTCAACAGATCGCAGACATTCTCACCAAGTCACTCCCGTTCCACGTCTTCAACTTTCTCAGGAGCAAACTCGGCGTAGGACTTCCTCCGACACCAAGTTTGAGGGGGGATGTTAGTACAAAAGCAGAACATTTGCTTTCTAGTCCAAACGGTGTCGTTGGTAAGTTGGGCCGTGTGATAGAACGAGCGAAGCCCACCAAGGTCCAACCCAACAAAGTCCAACAGTGTAATCTTCCAACGGCTAAATCGCAAAGAGATCAGAAGAAGATCGCCATTGAAGACTGTACGGTTAAAGCTAAAGCTGTCAACAAGCTAAGCGACAAAGGAGACATTAAGACATCAAACAGATTTGCAGCCCTTGATTCATCTTGTGTACAGAGATGATGACATCTGTCTGCATCAACTAGGGTTTATGTCCGATGTATAAGTATGACAAACCCATCTTTGTAAAACCTTAAGGAGTTGAAATAAAACAACACTTCAATATTTCTACTTTACTTTCAACTGAATCACTATAATATATGTTTCTTACATTGTTCTTCATCATTAGTGCCTTCAGTGAAATCATTAACCTTTAGTTGTTCAAGACCTTTTGTGGCAGCTACAAGAATAGAATGTGAATGAATCTTAGTATGAAACATAGAAACTAGAAAAAAGTGAGATAAATGATAAGTGAGGGTGGATACCTTCAAATTCGCGTTCGATCTCTTCCAACATTTTGTTTCTCTTAGCAGCTGTGATAAAGAAATAGAAGAAACATAGTCTTAGAATACCTTAAGAAAAAGAAAAAAATAGACTTTTCACCACAGAAGAAAGAAAGATATTTACAATGTTCATCATCAGCATTGCCTTCAGTGAAATCATGTAGATGTTTAAGATCTTTTGTTGCAGCTGCATGAACAATTCAATAAACACATGCTTAAAATACTATCCTCCATGTTCAGTTCTATTGCATTTGATATTAAAGATAACCTTCAAATTCACGTTCAATCTCTTCCAGCATACTTTGCCTCTTTGCAGCTGCAACAATACAAACAAAACCTGTCTCAAATAACCGTAGAGAGCGCATAGACCATATTGAACGAATAGCAAATGCAAAGAAGAAGATTGTTATACATTGTTCTTTGTCTTCAGTAGAATCATCAACATAAAGTTGCTTAAGGTTATTTGTAGCAGCTGCAAGTACGTGATAAATAAAGATACATTAATACTCAGATAATACTCATGAGATGTGACACTGAACTAATTAAGACAGGTAAAAGTTATGTAGATGATACCTTGGAACTCTCGTTCGATTCGTCTAACATAGTTTGTCTATTTGCAGCTGTTTTATGATAGTAAGATCAAACTGATTTAGAAAACTTTATGGCAGGAAAAGAAATCAGATAAAGAAGTGCTGACAACTTATTATACCTTGTTCGTTTTCGCTATTGTCCTTGGTTGAATCACTAAACTTTAGTTGTTCAAAACCTTTTGTAGCAGCTATGTGAAACAGAACACATAAACATATTCTTACATTACTTCCTTGATGAATCATAAAACTTGTTTTAAGTACGAAGTACCTTCAAATTCCAGCTCGATCTCTTCAAGCACACTTAGTCTCCTTGCTGTAACAAGACATAGAAGCAGCTTCAAAAATTATATGGATCAGGGAAAAGAAAACCAAAAGGGATCATATAAGACTTTACATTGTTCTTCATCATCTCCACTTCCGGTGGAACCAGAAATCTTTAGTTCTTCAATGCCTTCCATAGCAGCTGCAAGTAGGATATTGAAACAGATATAAACACAAAAACAAAACCTTAGATGATACTCAGATTATTCACAAAGATGTCTGCATTGAAACATGATTGTGTCCCAAGATACCTTCAAATTCGCGTTCAATAGCTTCAAGCATACTCTTTCGTTTTGCAGCTGTAACAAAGACACAAAAACTACTTAAATAGAGACTAATTAATGGAACAAAGATATCCGAGGAGGGAAGTGGAGCATTACATTGTTCTTCGTCATTTTTGTCCCCGGTGAAGTCATTAACCTTTAGTTGTTCAAGCTCTTTTGTAGCGGCTAAGGCAAAAAGATGAAACAGAAGACAAAAGCAAGCTCTTAGATTGAAGATTATATCTCATAACAGAGGAACTAATGTAATACGGGTACGTTAGTAATATACCTTCAAACTCGCGTTCGATCTCTTCTAACAAACTGTGTCTCTTTGCAGCTGCAACAGGTGATACAAAACCTGTATCAGTGGATTATACTATGGTAAGGATCGGATAAAATGAGTGTCAAGAGGAAGAGTCTTTACCTTGTTCTTCATCACTTCCTTTGTTTATTTCATCATTCTTTAGTTGTTTCAGACTAGTTGAAGCAGCTGCATCAAGTAGGAGAAGCAAAAGATGACAAATTAAACAAACTTTCTTGAAAATCCTAGAAACAAACTATAAGATAGCTAGCTATAGAATCTGTGAGATACCTTCAAATTCGCGTTCAATTTCTTCCAACATCTTCTGTCTCTGAGCAGCTTAAACAAGACACATATGACATAACAACTACCTCAGCAAAAGAAAGAACTCTGGAAGAAACAAAAACATTCATAAAAATGTTTAAAACGAGAAAATTTCTCTTACATAATATTTC
The DNA here is from genome assembly GCF_000633955.1 of Camelina sativa. NCBI lineage: Eukaryota > Viridiplantae > Streptophyta > Magnoliopsida > Brassicales > Brassicaceae > Camelina > Camelina sativa. Next base: position 31,904,105 of record NC_025701.1, on the reverse strand, counting down.
ATCATCCTTATTAGATTCATCTTGACACCATCAGATCCAGCTTGGTTAAGACTATTGAGATGAGCTGAAAGGAATCAAGATTGACTTTTTATCTTTAAAATGCATTTCTTGTTTCAAACCATAAACACAATCACTAAGAGAGATCAAGATCTTGAGTTATACCTTCGAAGTCAAGTTCGATTTGATCCAACAGACTCGAACGTTTAACACTTTCATCACTAACAGGTCCAACCTAAAACACACATCACATAGACGAATAAACTACTTTGCAAAAATTTCTTAGCTAGATTCATTCGTCAGAATCCAAATCTAAACGTAAAGAAGGCAACACAAGCTAAACCCTAACCTTTGATTCATCTGATAGAGACAGGGAAATAGTGTTCTTATCAGTCACTGTATTATTCTTCTGGTTTTCACTCTGTATCTTTGCAGCTGAAGACATATGCACAAACACAAACATAGAAGCTGTCACAACTCACAAACAAAAGCAAACAAAAAAAAAAATAGAATCGAGAAAAGAAACAAGAAAGTGATATAGAGGACAATCTTACACTGATCTTCATCTTTCTTGCCTTGAAGAGCATTGACACTATCTACAAGTAAAAAACACAAATTCAAAAAAATAATCCCAGAAAACAAATAAGTAGGAAGAAATCTTTTCTTACCTTGATAATCACGTTCGATTAGATCCAAATTACTCAAACCACTAACATCATCCTGAAAAGATACCAAGATGCATAGCAAATTATTAAATTAATTCTGCCTTTTTTATATGGTTGAATAAATAAATAAAAATGAAGACATGTTCCCATTCTTTTTATTGTTTGTGTTTACCTGACAAGAACCCTCATGCAAGCTTGAAAGAAAAAGACACAGAGACAAACTCAGAACCAAAAAAATCGTTTTCATGGCCGAGGTTTCCGTTACAAGAACGAGATACACAGTCTTTAAACTTGAAGATGCATCACATGGCTGTGGAAACGTTTTTAAGATAAAACCGTTGTAACTAACTCAAACGTGGGTTTCATTTTTTTTTATCTCGTGACTCTTTTAGATAATCATTTTGTGTGTTAGCTAATTTAATAAGATGTGAAATGTAATTAGTATTATTTCATCCGACTAAATGTGACATTTAAAGCAATATCATACTTGTATTCAAATATCGTTTAACTAGATATGATTATAAAGACAAAAAAAAAATGAAACAGATAAGCTAAAAAACAATATTTTTGATTAAGTACAAAATAAATATATATTAGTTTTTTTTTCTACAGTTACAATAAATAAAAAATCTTAATGTTACAAAAATATAAATAACAGTATAAACTATAAAGTAAAAATGGAAATAGTTTAAATGCATGGCTCCCGTGTGTCGTCGCTTTCAAGAGCACACAAATATAATACCGGTATAAACAGTCGTTTCAATGTGCAACATGTGATTTATAGATACACATTCTGGTACATGAATGCTCATGAGACAGTTAACGCGCATAAACTAATACATCTTCTCAATGATCATCTATTTTACTGTTATTCCTGAAATCATTACATAACTTGTAGCATGTCTACGAATAAAGAGCCCTGCCTTGATCATAATCATTGTCAAACATGATGATTTAGATATAAGAAATAAATTGTTTTGTTTCCTATATAAGTATATATATATGGTAGATATAATAATTGAGTTCCCCACTAGTCTTAAAAGAAAAAAGTCATATTTACACTATTAGTGTGATTGCCTTATTTTGTGAAATCAAAGAATATTATTAATTAGTAAATAGAATTATTTAAGCACGATTAAAATATACTATAGTTTTGGTTTGTGAAAATATTGTAGATGTATGATCTCGGATTCAAACTCATATTTTTTTGTATCATCTGAATGAGTACTGAATCATATAAAGGGTGTTGCAACATCAAGCTTTGCATGCATACAAAGGCTGAAACAGTAAGTACAACTCTATAACTATAAGCTATTCACTATTCAGAATCTGTCCAAACTCCAAAAAATGAGACTACTATTAATTATACAACACTTTCTTTTTTTTGTTATACAAATCGGTGCAATATAGTAGTTGGTGAAAGAAACAAGTAATGTACTTTTTTTGGTCAACTATAAATTATATTGTAAGTTTTTCTCTTTCTTTTTTTTCGAAAAAGTATATATTGTAAGTTCATATGAATTTTTTATAGTGCTTGAAAGTAATATGATATTGAATGAGCTAGTGTTGATACTTGGTGGTTGAGCTCGATATTTTATTCATTCTTTTCGTTAAAACAATTCTCGCAAATCAACAGAAAGTTAGAAGAAGAGGACACAATTGTTGTAAACAACATTTTATTATTACGATAAAACTTGAACAACTCACAAGTCTTGCTAGCATAGGAAGATAGGAACGATAAAACACGATCCATAAAATACACAAACCGATATGATCCCTCAAGAACATCTTAAAAAGACCCTCTCACTCAATTATTTTGTCCGGATAGGATTTAACGGTTTGGATTCTTGTTCTAGAGTTCTTCCCTGAGTTTGGAGGTCGGAAATCCCGGCTTGAGGAAATCGGAATACCACTTGCCGGAAACTTTTTGGTGACGGGTCAAATTGTTCTTGAAATCGACGTAGTAAAGCCCGAACCTCGCCGTGTACCCATCTTGCCACTCAAAGTTGTCCATCAACGACCACACGAAATAACCAATAACGTTCACTTTGTCCTCGCTACAAAAAAACAGTCCATGTTAATCACATTGATTATTATTTAATGTAATGTAATGATTAGATTTCCGGTTTAATATGAATTTTTTACTTACCAAATGGCTTGGTTCATACTGAATAGATGCCTTTGGAGATAATATTTCCTGTTGTGATCTTGTGTCCCAAATTCTACATCATCGTGCTTATCTCCAAGGTCATCTCCGTATCCTTGAAACCAAAAATTCGTTTTTCATATAAACTAAAACAAATTTGAAATTGATGAAATGAGTTTAATTTGACCATTTTTACTTACCATTCTCTGTGATCATAATCTCTGGATCGCCATAATTGTCCTTAATATACTTCAAAAGGGATCTTAAACCTTTTGAATACACATCCAGCTTACCACCAAACGGCTAATCAATGGAAACAAAAAATACAGTAAATTAATTATTTATGTACTAGGAGAAAAGTAAAAAAAAAAACAAATTATATTTCATTACCTTGCTACCAATTTTGGTTCCATCCACAGTCTTGCCTGGTTAGTAAAAAGCAACGTACATTAATAATACAATAATATTAGAAAAAATGATTAAAAAGATCATTAAGGCTAGTAATTAATTTCGAAAACTTACTATCCCAATCAACAAGAGAATCAGTCGTCCAACTTGGGCTCTTAGGATCTGATTTAATATCAACTGCAAACACTGAAGTATAGTAATTCATTCCTACATAATCTGTAGAACCCTTGAGTAGCTTCTTCTACATAATCCAAATGCCTGATTCAAAATAATAATACAATAAATTATAAAGAGTAAAATCGTAAGTATTACTTAAGAATTTGTTCACATTTTTTCAAAAATATTTTTACCATCCTAAGATGAAATCAAGCACACGGTCTATGGAACCTCCAGCAGCCTCAAGGTCACGTGGTTCGAACCAAGCTGGACTGTGTGCAATTCCGATTTTACCCCCAGCACACTATATATTTTAACAGACCAAAAAAAAAAAAAAAAAAAAAAAAAATTTCTTTTAACCGTTGGGTAAACACCTAAACCACCGAGTTCATCATNTAACCTGTTTGCATTTTCTGTAGGCATCAACGGCGTAAGCATGAGACAAGAGTAAGTTGTGACTGACTTGATAAACTTCGTATCCTGAGCGTCCATCTTCGCAGTGATGTCCAAAACCGGGGATGTACGATGAGCAACGTCCCGGGCCTTTTTTCCCGACGTCGTAGCCGGCACGACTAAACACCCATGGCTCGTTGAATGTGATCCAATGTTTCACTTTGTGTCCGTATTCGTGGAATGTGAAATTTGCAAATTCCGTAAAATCTTGCCTATATTTATAAATAACATATAGTTGAGTTATTAAAACATATTAGTATATTTTCATGAAATATTAATTAATAGTATATGTGAACTTACACAATGCGACCACTTAAGAAACCACCATATTCATCTTCCAAATCTTGAGGAGTATCCCAGTGAAAGACTGTTACCAGTGGTGTTATATCTAACCAAAAAATGAATTATAAAATTATTTAATATGAGGTTTTTTTAGCTAATTTTTAGGAGATGAAGAAAAATAGTTACTGTTTTTGAGAAGCTCATCGATGAGGTCGTGGTAGAATTGGACTCCTTGTTTGCTAATTCCCTTAGACATCCTTCCATCTGACATTTTGCAACCATTTTATGACTATTCATAATGTTAACTTATTACTGTAGTAACAAATTGACATTAAAAAAAAATTTATAATAAGAAAAACTTACGGGGAAATATTCTGGGCCACGATATAGAAAGTCTAAAACCATCACTGTTAAGGTCTTTCATCAACTGGATATCTTCCTGTTAATATACATTTTGATATGATTTTAATCAATGATGAAAATCGATAATATATATATAACAAGTGACATGTTAAAAAGGAAAATCAATTTACCTTGTAGCGATGGTAGAAATCCACAGCAACATCGGCGTTATGATTTTGACATCTATCTGAAATGTTATTTTCAATATTAATATACTGATAAAATGCGAAAATAAAACCAAAAAATAAAAAAAGCAAAGAAAAGTACATACGTGGGAATTTCTTAGTGAAAGTATCCCACATGCTTGGACCTCTACAACCTTCATCAACAGCTCCTTCAACCTATATCACCACACATAATAACAACAAAGAAATCAAGAACGATAAACACAAAATTATAACATAAAGAAGGAAAAAAAACATGCCACAAAAGGACCTAAGGACCTGAAACGCTGCGGTTGCGGTTCCCCAAATGAAGTTTTTAGGGAAGTTTGCTTTGCTAAATGCTATCTCAGGCACACCGGAACCGCAGACAGGTGCTTCGGCTTTGGTCAGAGCTCCGAACACAGTTAGAACCAGAGCTAACCCTAACAGTAAAGGAAACTTCTCGAACCTCACCATTTTTGTGTTTTCTCTCTAATAGTACTCTTCCTAGCTATAGATATTTGGTGGAGGGAATTGTTGAAGATGAAGGGGAAGGAGAGCTCAGTGTTATATAGAGCGTTGTGTCAGTGTTATAGTGTGTGTGTGTGTGTGTGTGTGTGAAATGTGTGTTTCAGTATCATCACCAAAAGTACGTGTGTGTTGATATTAAATTTAGTTAGGTTAAAATAAAATTACTAATTAATCAACCCGTGATTGTTTATAAGTCTCCTGAAAGGCTGAAACAAATCGAAACCCTTTTTAATATAATTCTTTCCAAGTGCAAACAAATACAGTTATTGATAACTTATTGTTATATATTGGCTTAAATAGTTACGTACTTACTTTTGTAAATTTATATTTACATTTTATTTTAATCGCACGAAACGTTTATGCGATATTTTTTTGTAACAAAATATAAATGAATCATTTGCAAATTTTATTAGCATTATATTTAAATCATCCGAAACATAAATGACTTGTTTGTTTGTAACAGTCTCTATATGGGCAAGTTTCTCTAATAAGGAAACTGGGTTTGAACGCTTTCACGTCGGACTCATATAAAATATTATTTGCTGGTTGTAATTTGCAAGTAACGTTTTTGTTTTTATTCATTTAAGTAAGAAAAGAAATATTCCAAACATAAAAGGGAATATTTCATTAAAAAGGAATTTTAAAAAAAATCTTTGAGTTCAGTTTTTTGTTTCTTGTCTCATTCAATCAGTAAAAATACTTGAGACTTATAAAGTTAATTAGGTGATACCCCGTGCTACAGCACGGGATTATATATTTTGTTAGTTACTTTTTTGTAATTTGTATTTTTGTAATATAGTTTTTTATTTTGATTTATTTTCTTTGTTTATATAGTGTTTATTTGTATATTTTGGGTTATACAGTAAATTAGAAATTCTAATAGAGTAATTAGTTTGTAAAATGTAGTTTTTTCATGGAAACAGACACACCGCAATATTGAATAGTAGTTTTGTAAGAGAATAGACATTCCGCAATATTGGATAGTAGTTTTGTAAGAGAATAGACACACCGCAATATCGGATAGTAGTTTTGTAAGAGAATGTGTTGTTCTTTATTTTGGTTTGTAGTCAAAAGAGGAGAAATTACTTGTTAAATTTTAGTGTGAGATATTTCAATGATTATGAAATATTGTATTTATAGTGAGATTAGGTATACTTAGGTTATCATTTTAGAAGTTAATATTTGATATATCAAATATTAACAAAATTGTAAAAAACTAATTTAATTTATATTTTGATAAAAATATCTGTTTTAACGGGTTTAAAGTAAACATATTTTATATTTTAAAAATTTTAAGAGTAAAAATATTAATATTACTTAAATATTTTATAGACTTTAAATTTATTATAATATTTTAAACTTTTGACGGAGTTCAAATATTTATAATAATTTAAAAATTCTATAAAAATTTAAAATATCTTAAACTTTTTTAAAAAATGTAAATATATTATAATATGTTTACTTTTTAAAAGTTAAATATGTTCAAATATAGAACCAAATTAAACTGTTAAATTTAGATACCTGATAAATCAAGATTCCTGCTCATTTGTACTCAAAACATATTAGTCATATATATATTTATAGTGATTATGAACCATATTCCAAAATATTTAATCGATGTGGGATATACAGTACACATTTTATGTAAATTGGTTTACACCTTTAATGGTATAGATAATTTCTGCATTTTTTATTCTTTCCATCTATACTAATCCTAATTAATTACTATAATTTTGTTAAGGAAATATTGAAAAATCTAAACTAAATGATGATTTGTTTTTATTTAACTGTATTAAGTTGATTTGTTGTTTCCATAAATATTTCACAATATAAAAGCAAATCAAATAAGTTTACATATATATACAATTTCGTATTTAATCTATTGATTATTTTGGAATCAACAAAGTCACAATTCATAAGTATTAAAGATTTTTTATTATTATTAATATTCGTAATAATTATAGGGATTAAGTATGGTAGTAGTTAATATTTGATATTACTAAAGCCATTAAATATTCGGATACCATTTTCCTTATTTATAGGGATTATACCTCTGTTTGGCGATAAGAATAATTATTCTTGAACCAAACAACATACATGATTTGAATATTATAAATCTAGAGTACAAACAGATCCGCGAGTTTTATTTCTTCTATTTCCGGCCCGGGTTAAAGAGGATCGGCGTCCCGACCCGGTCGTAATTAAATGGTCGAACAAGGGGTATAATGATCATTTAGATAAATCGTAACTATAGGTTAATTTAATTAAATTAAATGATTCTCTAATATTTTTAATGAAAAACGTACCAAAACAAATTCATAGTTCAATTTGAGTCTAGTGAGTATTTCTGCTTTAATAGTATTGATTGTTTGAATTATAGCTTGTTTTCTTACTGCATATATATGTCTATTTACGTTACCAAATTTTCGATTGCAAAACTTATATTATACCACAAAATTCAAATTTCTAGTTCTAGAATGATCAATAATAAAGATCAAAAACTATAATGCAACTTAATTAAGAATTTATTGCAGTATATTAAAAATGGATAAACAATTCTCTATATTCCTTATCTTTTTTTTTTCTATATTTCTTATCTCTTAAATTTAATATAGAATTTTCATTTAACCTTAATTGTGAGGTACTGCATTCCAGGTGGTAATTGATAGCAATCTATAAACCGTACTTTTAATGTCACCATCTTCATAAGAGAGATGACATAATATATAGTAGAAACAAAAATTAGTTTGACACATATAAAATTTAATTATATATTAAATAAATTTAAAATTATCTATATATTTCCTACGAAACTCTAGTCATTTTCTTTAAACAAAAGTACTTCAACTACCTAGCTACAACAAAAGTCCGGATTTAAGTTCAGTCAGTCATAATGCAACTTAAGGATCAACTGCGTTATTAATTGAAAGAAAAAAATAACATATGTAAATGTTAAATCCCTATTCAGTCCTAAATAAATGTATGAAATTCAAAAGCATTATAACACTTATTTATTGGCTTTCGTATTGCGTCAGAAATATTTATTAATTTTCTACATGATCTGGAATCAATGTTTTTTTTCTCAATAACAGAAAATTAACTTTTCAGAATTCAAGGGTGATAATAATGTTTTTTTTTTACGAGAAAAGCAGGTAAAAAGACCGTTGTGAAATAAGGAAAATGTGACCAAATTATTCGTTAGTTAATTGTTCTACCAGAGGAGAAGAGTGAACAAACGTGCTCAAACAACAACTCAACTTTATTTTTAGTTACAAGGGCAATCTAGTCACTCATTATCTCTTTTATCTTACATGATATATTTCTTATTTTACATATTTTTCATAAAGGATGTAGCTTAGATAGTTTAATTTGTAGCCTTATCATAATGTCACAATGACTCTTAGACGAGACATGGGGACGTGCAGTGGTAATAGTGGCAAATGTTTTGTTGATTGTTTTTTAGAGTTCTCATAGCAAAAACTAATATTAGACAATTACCACTAACTCATATTTGATGATTCCATCTTCTCTCAAAACTCTACTATATTGTTGTAAACAATTGTAAGCGATATTTTATTCATACGATAACTCAAACAGGCAACTCACAAATCTTGCTAACAATAGACAAAAACGACAAACACGGTCCATTGACACACGCAAAACGCAAAACTGATATTGATCCTAAAGAACAAGACTCTTGCAGCTACATTACTTGTAGAGATAGGATTCAAGATTTGAATTCTTGGATCTCATTCACTGGATTGTATCCCGCCTTGAGTAATTCAGAATACCATTTTCCCGATTCTTTTTGATGACGGATCAGATTGTTTTGGAAATGGATAAAACAAAAGCCGAACCATTACGTTCACTTTATCGTCGCTACAATAACATTTATGCATGTTCAAAAAAATTAATTATATATAGATAAATTCAATATAATGTTACGATCATAGTTCAAATTTTTACTTAATTACTATAAGGCTTCGAGCAAACCCAAGAGATGCTTTTGGAGATAATATTTTTCTACTATTTTGATCTTCTGTCACAGTGACTCTTACACGAGGCATGGGGACTTCTTGGATTTCCTTTTCTCTGAATAGATAATAGATTTTCCTTTTATAGCAAAAACTATAGTTTGCACACANAAAAAAAAAAAAAAAAAAAAAAGCGAAAACTAAATAACATTTTAAAGCTTATTGAAAAAACAACCAACTATTTTTTCAGCCAGCAATAACATTCATTTAGTTGTCAATTTGTTCTCGGTTATTACCCGTAAACACTATCTATACACCTTTGCGGATGATAGTTGCAATTGTTGATGTTTGAAACTATCACAGAAAATTTGAGAAAAAAAAAAAACTATCACAGAAATTGTTTCGTATCAGTCTTGCTTCTATTAGTGTGTTTTTTCAATAAGCTCTAAGCTACAGGCCTAGTTTCTCAAGCCTGCATTGGATGCTTGAAGTGTTAAGCATGTAGCTGAAAGCTGCAACCAATCTTTTTTTTTTCTTTATTAGCTTTCGGGTTGGTTTGGTAGATCCCTCTTCGAAGCTGATAGATATCCTAGCCCACCTTTGTCAAGGACCTCAAGGTTGTGACAACTTGTTTGGTCTTCATCGTTTTAATGCCATTTGCACCGAGTCATCCGATTTCGCTCTAGGTGGCATTGATTTTAACTTTCTGAGAATCTATAGATCAATTTTAAACAGATATTTATAGATGACAAATCCATACGAAATGATCACAAGGTTGAACAACAGTTTCAAGAACAAATCTTAAACCCTTAAAATGTCAGGACCAATTCGAAACCTGTCTGGTCCAGTCACATTCATATGGAACATATAAAGAGATCAAGGAGGCAGGCTTAAGTCAATATGGGTTCCTTAAACATATAACTAAAAAGTCTCAACAACTGTGGAAAAACAAAAGCAACAAACTTCTCCAAATATTTAGTTTTCCTCTGCCTCAAAATTCAACTAATTAAAAGTAACAAGACAAGACACACGACAATAGAGAAGTGTTTCTACATATTTTTTTTCTTTTTACCTTTTCTTCAAGCATCTGTGGCTGTTGGAGAGTTCTCAGGTGTCTTCAGAGGAAGAACTGCTTCTTCTGCTTTCTCCACTGGTTTACTGTCTTTATGATTGTCAATGGCTACACGAAACTCTTCCACGATTGTCGGGTCTTTGAACTTCAGTGCAAATGTAGAGAGACCTTCTTTGCCTTCGCTTACACTATTCACACAAGCGAATGTGATTCCTTTTTTATCCATACTTGCAAGTTTCATTTCTGGGTACAGACTAGCGTTCAAGATCAATCTGTAGTTTCCTTTAGCTCTCATAACTAATCTTGCTTTACCACCATTACTGGAGACGTTAACCTTGAGCTCTCCTTTCCCACGCTCTTTCCATCCTCCATCAAGATATTCAAACATAATCGAGTCAGCAGAGAAGGCAACTTTCTCATTCTCTTCTCCTGTTTCTGTGGAAACCTCTTGCTTTGGTGGAAACCCAGTACCTTCGCTCTTTTTGATAATGGAAGATCCAGTTGCACCGAATAGAGAAGAGGTATTGCTGCTTGGAAGGCCAAAGCCAAAGAGAGACCCAGTACCAGTTGAACCATCCTGAGAAACCGAACCAAAAGAGAACGATGAACCAGAAGCCTCTGTACTGGCAAGTCCGGTGAATGCGTTTTTGTTACTTGAATGCTGGTGGAATGAACTGAAAGCGCCGTTATTGCCGTTCTTATCTGCTTCTTCGATTCCGTTGCCCTCTTTTTCTTTTTTCTCAGCCTGAACACCTCCTAAATCCTTCTCAAGAGGATCTTCAGTTTGGTCTGTTCCTTCAACAGCGTTGATGCTAACGTTTGTGTCACATGAGACGGTCTGAGCTACATCAGCCTCAGCAACTTGGTCATCAGCACTCTTACCATCCTCATCTTTAGTCTTTTCAGTCTCTTCCCCAGCAGCATCTTTGACATCAACCTTCTTACTGTCAACTTCATCACCCTCCTCAATATCAATTTCCTTTTGATTATCCTCAACCACTGCTTCCGCTGGAGCCAATTTTGACTCGGCCAGAGGTGCATCTGTTACCACAGGAGTCGAAGCAGGTGCGGTAGTAGGGACCAACTGAATTCCAGCAAACGGATTGGGTGCTGCAGCTGGCGTAGCAGATGGCTCCTTACGCTTAATTCGGACAATTCTTCTACTTGCCAATACCTCATCACTGGCCTTCTTGAAAGTTCCAGTCTCAAATTCAGCTGAATCGTCCTCATCATCAAGACCAGGGTTGTCACGAGATAGCTGCTTCAAAGCACCTCTCTTCTTTGATGGTTGTTGAACATTTTCTGAGTCTCCCATTTGAAATGTTTTGAGAGAATAACAAAACACACTTACCTACAACAAAAACGTGCAAGAAACTTTTCCTCAGAGATATTAAAAGACAGATAACCAAATCCAATCTTTGAATACAGAGACAAAATATTACAATCGAAAACATCTTTTAAACGCTAAACACATGAGACATACTCAAACACACCAAATAACTTAGCAACCACAGAGCACAAACAATACCAAATCTAACAGCACAAAAGCTCAAACATGACATTGCACTTGGAAATCGAAAAACTACAGAAGCAGAATGAAGAAAGACAATAGCGCATAAAAGTGTAACCTTTACACAAATATCCAGAAAGGCTTGAAACGCATGTACAGAACACAGCTAATTAACACTTCCAAATAGGCAACAGAAAGAGGTAGAGCTTAACTTAGATGTAAGACTTGAATTGAAGAGACTTGGAGACTTACAAGCAATGAAAATAAAATCAACATCAGTGAATCTAGTCTTCTCAATCTATGCATAAGATTCAAACAAAGGGGTTGAACCAATGCACTGAGGGATTCAGAACCAAAACAATCAAAACCCTAGATGTAAAGAGGAAACACAGACAACTTGAAACCTAAATCCGATATAAGAAGCATCAAATCGAAGGGTTTACATTTCAAATTCAAATTCAAATTCGAATTCAACAATCTCAGGGAATCGAGTAATCAAAGCAACGCCGCACAAGGAAACCCAAATCGGAAAAATACGAGTTAAATCACCAAATAAAACCTAATTCATCAAGACAAAGTTATCAAAGAACAACAATAAAGAAATGGGTCCATAACTATTTTCCACAAGAAACAAGCAGGATGACAAAACCCTAAAATCAAAGCAGCTAAACCTTTGACAAGAAAGGGAAAAGAACCATTTCCGAGGATGAAGATAACCCCAAGATACGAAGACAATGACCGGCGAAGGAGAAAATTAGGAAGAGACTTACCGTGAAGGTGAGCAGTAGCAGAGACGCCGCAGCGAAGTGGTCAGAGACGAAGACAAAGCTTAAAGAGAGGTTTAATAGAAGAAGAAGAAGAAGAAGAAGAAGAACCCAAATCGAAATATGTCTCTCTCTCTCTCTCAAATATATTTTTTTTATTTTAATCGACATTTCTGCGACTTTATTATAAAGTATATAGTTTTTTTTTTTATTACTATTACATATAATTTTATTTTTTATAATTAAAAGATTATAGTTTTCTTTAATTCAAATAATTTATACTGAAACTTAGAGGGGGGTATTGAACTGATATTTTAAAAGATTCTAGAGTATTCTTAAAATCACTTGTTATTCAATTGATGATTTTCAAGAATCTTTTAAAATCCTATGTTATTCAATCAGTTATTTATAAAACTTACTTGAAATATACTGTTATTCAAAATATCACAACTTTTTAAAAAGTGAGATTTTGAATTATTCTACTAGACTTATTTTTTGTTTTCTAGTTAAAAAATACCATCTCAAAATCATACCTTTTGAGGTAGAATTTTAAAGGATTTCATATATATAAAAAAAAATCTACGTCATCTCAGATCCCAAGACCAAAGAAGGTCACAAAGCAAACCAGAGTCTGGAATATCAGTTGGACGCTCTATGTTCTTAATCTGTTCCACATTGGTCAAATCGGGAGACAGTCCACCGTGCATACAAAGTATCTTTTCGTCTATGACAGCTGCCACAGGGAGACAGTTAAAAGTGTCTGTAAATACTTTCCAGAGCTTCACGTTGAATCTTCGTTTACACTCGTCATAGAATCCGTAGATTCTGTTAATAGAAGCACACTCATGGTTTCCTCTTAGAAGAAAAAAGTTTTCAGGGTATTTGATCTTGTAGGCAAGCTGAAACCGTAAAAGTGTTGGTCAGATAAATCCCAAATCGATCTTCACCGAGAAGACAAGATAAGGGTGAATACAGGCTAGGAGATGATATGAATGTAAGAAAATCACCTCGAGGCTACTGGATTCAGGTGGATGATGATATTTAGATGATAGAGTAAAGAGAGAGATTTTAGGCCCTGAAATGTACATGGAGCGTTAGTCAAGCCAAATGGCATAACCAGATATTCGTAATGGCCCGCATGAGTTTTGAAAGCGGTTTTGTACACATCCGGTGGGGACATTCGCAGTTGATGGAACCCTGCCCTGAGATCGAGTTTAGAGAAATACGCTGAGCCCCCCAACTCATCTAACAGGTCTTCCAACAGTGGGATAGGGTACTTGTCCTTCACCGTTTGCTTGTTCAACCCCCTGTAGTCTACACATAAACGCCAGAAACCGTCTTTCTTCTTCACCAAGACAATAGGCGATGCGTAGGGGCTAGAGCTATATTGAATTATCCCCTGATCCAACATCTCCTTCACCATTTTATCAATAACATCCTTCTGGAGAGAGTTGTACCTGTAGGGACGTTGATTGATAGGGTTGGCGCCTGTTATGAGGGGAATCTGATGGTCAAAACCTTCTCTGAAAGGAGGTAGCTCAGTAGGTTCCATGAAGATGTCTGCAAATGAGCTCAACAGAACTTGGAGGTCCGAATCATTGGAGTACTCAGAGCCGCTTACAGAGATGTGGGATAACATGGAGAGCTCTGCTGACTGTGGTTCTTTCGGTAAAGCTTGGAGGAACGCTACTTGGGGACCTTGAGCTAGTAGTTTGTTAAGATTATTGCCTTTGATCACCTTACACCCTGATTTGGTTATTCCTCGAAGCAGATGCTTAATCTTTCCCAGCGTGAACTCCATTTTGAGGTTGAGGAAATCCTAGAGGATCGGCCCAAGTGTAACGAGCCATTGTACCCCCAATATCAGGTCGTAACAATCCAAGGGCAGGGTTCTAAACTCTGCGGTGAACTCATAACCCTGCACTCTCCACTTCAGCTCTCTGCATTTGTAGTTGGAAATGAGCTTCCCATTAGCTGCTTCTACCGACATCACTTTGATTGGTTCTAACGAACAACCCATTTCTTTCGCCATTCTCAAATCTATCTAGTTGTGAGTGCTACCTGGATCGACCAAGATGTGTAGCTTCTTCTTCCCAGAATGACCAATCAACCTCATGCAGTTGAAGGTAGTCGAACCATTTAGGGCGTGGATTGACACAACAGGTTTCTTCTCGTCAATCTCAGGGGTATCTTTCATCACCAACACCTCCATAGGTTCCTCGTACTCCTCAAACTCATCATCCTCGTGGTCAAGCATGTATATCTGGGCCTTCTTGTGTTTTAACTGATGACCAGGGGTAAATGGTTCATCGCAAAACATGCATAAGCCTCTACTCTTCCTTTCTTGCATCTCCTCATAGGTAAACTTTCTCGGGGTTTTATCAGTGTTGGTCTTAGGTATGTAGGTGGGTTTTGTGGATGGTGTTTTTGGGGTATTTGGTGTGGTTATGATTGGGTTAGAGTTCGAGGTTTTGTACTGTATTTGAGGTAACTGTTTGGGGTTGGGACTGAAGGGAGCTCTTTGATATTTGTGGGGTGTGAGTTGTAGAGCAGATTCGTGTAGTCTGGCTATGCGCGCGGCAGAGGGGATGGAAGTGACATTGAACTGGCGAGTATGCAGCGCTAAGTGGGGATCCATGTTGGCCAGGAAGATACTCAACGCGTGTGTCTCTGGGAGCGACATCCGAGTCAAAGCATCCTCAAACCTTTTGAGATAGTCTTCCACGGGGTCTCCCGCTTGCTTAAGGTTGACCAGCTCAGCCAAAGGATCATTTACTAACTCTCCAAACCTAGCTGAAAGATCTACCACGTATTGGGTCCAGGAGGGTAAGCGACCAAACCTGTCATGGACATAGTTGTGATGCCACTGCAACGCCTTCCCTTCTAGGTATATGGATGCCATACGAACCTTCTTGTTTGCCGGTGTGTTATCTAGAGCGAAGAACTGCTCGCATCTGTAGACCCACTTGTTTAACCGGAAACCATTGAACGTTGGAAAACCCACCTTTGTCAGCCTTGAGGACAGACCGTTAGGGAGACTTTCGTCATCTTCTTCCTCTTGAGTGACCTGGATCTTAGATCCTTGGTTAAACCTCTGGGTATCCGGTGGATCTGGTGGATTAGGCGTCGACAGAATGGGTGTCTGGGAGACGTTTGACGGTTGTGAAGCTGACGGTGAGGGGCTCACGGGAATCGGTTGCTTGAAAGCTCCCTTGAGGATACCCATCAACTCTGTCTTCATCTCCGAGAACTTTTCTCCGATGTCCTCCCGCAGCTCTGTTTGTTTCAGACGCATCTCGTCGAGCTGTTGGGTCATCTCGATGAGTGTCATTTGTCGCGTGTGTGCTCCGTCGGCCATAGTTCCTCAGGAAATCTGCTCTGATACCAATGAAACCGTAAAAGTGTTGGTCAGATAAATCCCAAATCGATCTTCACCGAGAAGACAAGATAAGGGTGAATACAGGCTAGTAGATGATATGAATGTAAGAAAATCACCTCGAGGCTACTGGATTCAGGTGGATGATGATATTTAGATGATAGAGTAAAGAGAGAGATTTTAGGAAATGTGTTCTTAGATTGATTATTCCAAAAATGGCAAAATGCCTTACATATACGGCGCATCACATCATAACCCTAGTGGGTTGATGTCATTGTAATTGTACCAAACTTAACCGGGATTATAACTTAACCGGAAATTATAAAAGTAAACCAAGATTCTTATTTATTCCTGTAGCACAAGCAGAAGAAAAATAGTCTCCAGACTCTGCTTCCCACGGTCAACGTAATCTCCTAAGAATAAGTAGTTTGCTGCAGGAGGGAAACCTCCTTACTCGAAAAGCCTCAATAAATTTGAGTATTGACCGTGAATATCACCTGAAACAATACAAAAAAAAAACAAAAGCTACAGATCAACCTAAGCATTCACTGGAGCCATAACAAAAGATATCTCAGTTGAAAAAGAAAAAAAACGAAGATAGCAGCACACGGTTTTGCTTATGTTAAAATGAACTTGCTTTCTCATATAATCAACGATGTTTGAAGAAAAACACAGAAACCAATGCATTTTGGCCAGCAAAGATCACGATGAACTTGCCTCCTCTGCATCATGACCGTACATACTAATGAATAACCAGCTCAAGCAGGTTCCAAGACTCCAAGAACAGGGTAAAGCCAAACAAAAACACATCCATCATCAAGTGACATCAATTGGTATAAACCTAGATTGCTCCTTAAGCTTCAATAACTAATTTATCCCCCACTTAACAACATTATTCAACCTCATGACGTCCAATTTAATGAGCTTATTAATCTCGTCTACTTTTCTTTCTTACAAAATTAGCCGCTGCATTCAGACCATTATAAACATCTCCTCTATGTCTCATTCTACGTTCTACATTCCCATATAACTTCAATTCTATCTGTTTCTATTCCCACAAAAACTAAACTCACAATCATGAAATATCTCAGATCCCAAGATTCATAAAGTGGTGATGCATCCATAATCCTTAATCTATAACTTTTCTATCTGATTATGAACTTAAGTTACCTTCTACGATTAGTGCCCCTTCTGCTATTGCTAGAATTAACGGACTTATTATTTGCAATACAAGAACGAGGCTCGGAAGAAACTGCCACTGCCGACACAACATTTTCACCCTCAATCTCGCCTGCAACATTAAACGAAAGATAGACTCCCTAAGAACGAAAAAAAATCAGAAATTTACACAATCTAGCTTAAAACGAACCTCTAGAAGTAAAATTAACTAAAGAACAACCTCTGCAACAATTTGAACAATATTGGAAGACAAAATAATAAGTGTCTCCACAATCTTCCCACTTGAAATAATCGTGAAGCAGGGTTTGTGACAATATGTTAAAATCACCCGAAGTTTAACAATCAAATCTCATAGAATCCATTTCATTTCCTTTTTTAAAAATATAAAAATTCTAAAACACAACCAATTCTCTTAAAAACTCACATAAATCTTCCAAAGTCCTAAAATGTTAAAATCCTACCAAATCCTCTATCAAATTCGGAGAACTATATTTAATTATACACATTCCTATGTTCAAAAATTTCAAGTATTACATAAAATTTTCTATCAAAATATAAAAATAAAATAATTTCAAATATTGGCACAACATGAAAATAGATAATTTTCTTTTTCTTGTGAATCTTATTATTATCATACCAGATATCTTTCTGTTCTTGATTTATACTCTGATCAGCAATGTAAGAGATCCTGATTTATTAATTCCAAAGACTATTGAACTGAGTGAATCTTGAGTCCCTCGTCCAAGCTAAGCTGTTGGAACGTAATTAGGTTTGTGTGCACATTTTTGGTTAAAGTGTTGCTCTGATCAACGAACAAACTACTTGCAAAGACTGGGAAAAGAGAATTTAACTTTGTTTCCACAAAAACAACAATTAAGAGACTCCCAAGAAAAAACAAAAACGGAGACTGCTCTGTTTAAGTGAGCTTTGGTTCCTCTCTAGCAACATGTTTATTGAATGCAAGCAATATCAAAAACCAAAACAAACAAGTATCATAAAAGAGAAGCTCTGGTAAACGATACTAGTTAGACGGTACCAACTCTGAGGACCGATAACTGGCTTTTGTACCTCTGCGGTTCCAGATTGGTGTTGTGTGGATGACCTCGTGTGGTACAAGCTGTCTCTGTCGTTTGGTTTTCTTCTTAAAATTGTGAACTTTGAGCCTCGCAATCTCAGCTTCTTCCTCTGCAGTCGTCTCTCTAACTATGACTGTTAAGCGACAACGGGGTACTGATATAATCCCGCTTCTTCCTTTTGCATGGTAAGCTACCTTCTTCCCAAATAGTCCCTTCCCAACAAACGCTTCAGCTGCATCACATATCAAAAGCTTAGATGAAATACATCCTTCTGGCATAGCATATTTCCTTCTTTGTAAGTACAAATTGGCAAAACACTCTGCCATATCCTGTTCTTTTCTTTAATACAAAACAAGGAAGTCATAGATCCAATATCAGTAGTACATACCAACAAGGAGACGAGCAGGATCTAGTCCATGGTTATGAGTAGCATTTGCCCGGGCAGCGTGTATAACCTGCATTATAATGTATATTAACTCCTTGAAGCATTGTATTAAGAGAACAAGTTGCATGTTAAGTGTCACTAGATGAGGAAATGTATCAAATGCCTGGAGAAGATAGTAGACCAGACACTCCAAAAGTGATATGTTTTTAAACTCGAATCTCAGAGATTACCCGGTACACAGTTTGTGAAGCCCGTTTGACCGTGACCTGCAATTGGAGCAAAGCATCTTCAACACGCATGCCACGGACTAATGCTGCAACCAGGTTGACCTTCTTAGGACTCTGAAACAACAAGCAAGGTTGGCACATTATATATAGCGCATATAACAAGATCAAGATGTAAACATATTAGTTGAAATGGAAAAGATCATCTGAAAAAGTAACACTGTTCTAGGAGTTAGAGAAAATACCTGTTTTATGGACTTGAGGACAGCCTGAACTTTCTGACGCTTTGGGATAATCTTCTGCTCTTCTTCTTTTCCACTACCCAACAGAGTTGGAGATGACAAAGGTGATGATACAGGCTCTTCACCCGCCTGCAATTGTCTTGAGGTAGAAATTCCCTAAAAACATAGAACTTGAGATCAGAGAAGAAGGAAACAGCATACCCAAAAGTAGAAGTTCTCTATACAGATGCATGGTTCCCAAAAAGGATGAGTCTTTTCGCCTAAATTCACATAGGTAACACATGTAGTCATCCCACTAGCACATATCTCACTTCCCCCTATCCCACCCACTAACAAATTACATAAGCAAATTTCTCAAAGAGGAAACAAGAAGATCCAGTCTCAATAAGAAACATCGATTCAGAAGCATTACCAGTTGTTGTAGATGATAATACAGTGGTCTTGAGGAATAGGTAGGTCTCAAGAGACTCTGCAAATAACCTAATTCGCCAGCAAAAATCGAAAAATTAATCATCACCCACTCAACTCAAACACACAAACACAATACTAAAGATTAACACCTTGCCATTTGAAAGATCCAATAAGAGAACACAACAGATTCGGAAATGATTTAACAAGTTTCTAAACCCAAATGGTCAAAACTCAAAAGCTTCAAATGGTAAAACATTTCACCACCTTGTGAGGAAGGGGATTCCAAATTCCGCGTCGAAGAGTAATTGGCCGTAGAAATGTGACAGTTCTTCACTCTTCTACCAACTTGACGAGCAACAATCTGTAGATTCCTCTGCCAACCCGCCATTGTTATCAAACCCTAAACCCTAGCAGTATATGCTTCTTCTGTAAACGCGAAGGGCAATGAATCAGAATAAAACGATTGGCTCAACACGACTGTTTTAAAGGGTTGCGAGGAGATGAAAATGGGAAGAACTTACCGAGAAGGATCAGTACCAGAGACGCCAAAGTGAAGTGGTCAAGAGACGAATAGAGAGAGGCTGTAGAGGTTTAATAGAAGAAGAAGAAGAACAACATCGAAATATATGCGTCTCTCGATATTTTACTTTTTATTCGACATTTGTTGTTGTTGATTNTTTTTTTTTTTTTTTTTTTGTAAAAAATTCGTGTTGACTTTGTTACAATTTTCATCATCCTCGAGGACCACGACCAAATTCAAGGAAACATACATATTCCTATGTTCAAAAATTCAATTGTTGGTACAAAGTGAAAGTAAATAATTTTTTCACGATATCTAAAAGAACGATTAAAGCTTCAAAAGAATTACATATGCAACCATAAAAATTAAACAAATCATGTTACAGGCCAGATAAAAGGATAAAAAAAAAAACAATCGGATGAAATCTAAGTAGGTATTTGTAAAAACAAAACAAAACCATATGATAGTAATAATAAATTTCGCTATGAGTGCAAAGACACCAAAAGGAACAACCACACTTCCTTTCTAACTCACAAGCCTCTCTTTTATTACAAATGGTATCAAAATGTGTTTCCAGGCTGCTCGGATTTGGCCATTGAATCCTCAGTAAGAAAAGGAAAAAGAATGAAAGTTCTCTCACCTCTCCATTGTTCCTGGAGCAATCGCCATTCCCATAAACTGTAAACTCTACTGACGCGGTGTAAGCACTGCAAAAACAAAGAAACCAAACGATCCACATAAGTGAAAACAGTATCAAATAACCAATAACTCCCAAGGCATTGTAAGCTTATAAGAAGATGAAGCAGACATTGGTGTTATGTTCCTAAGGTTGCTATGAAATGCAATGACTTCAAACCAGACACACAATCAACGGAACAAAATAAAATAAAAAGATTTTAGAAGGCGGCATTTCGAGGAATCAAATTAATCACCAGAGACAAAATTTTCAGACTTTTCAACATTGGCCTTGACCGACTGGCTATTAGGCTGATGGATTTCCTTCATTATTCGTACCCCACTCTTCGTCAGCCTCACTTCCGTTAACAAGTACAGCTCCATCCGTAGAGTCTCCGTCAACAATTCCTTCTTCTTCTGCTTCTTTTTCTTCATGATGCTCCTCTACATCCTCCTCATTCCTTTCTTCATTTCCATTTTCTTCTGCTACTACCTCCTGATAAGGAAAAAAAGCAGTTGTTGTTTACTAAAAATAAGCAGGATAACTAACATTAGATGTAAATGATTCAGTTAATTGGAACAGAAAATGGGTCACCTCGTGATCGATATCTCCATTTTCAAGTGATTCCTCTTCCTCAACTTGCAAGTTTCTGAAGGCTTCCACGAGGGTCATGGAAGATTTATCAGCATGGCTAGGATAATTTTCTGCACCTGTGTAAACTCCCCTGTAAATGAAGAACAGTCGATTTAAGAGACGTCTAAGCATGTCGCAATCTATATCACGTGGAGTTAGCCCTGCAAGGATGCGGTAGGAGAAAAGCAAACGTAAGCAAAAGATATTTACCTTGTCTCTACAGCTCTACCTTCGACAGAAAGAGCAACTTGCCAATCTTCAAAAAGATTTGGGTACTCCTCAGGATCAGCCAAGGATTCTGCTGCTTTCGAATTAACCTGTATTCAAGTGCAAGGCAACTTAAGCCCACAATGTCTCCTTGACTTGACCTCAATACACTAAAAACTAGAAAGATTTGAAACGAACCTTGCTGAGATCTTTCCTCCAAAGAGCTACTATCTCAGAAACTTTGCTTGGAAGATACGATCGTGCCATCAGAGCAGCTTCTGGTATCCGGTTGCTGGAAAAAGAAAACATTGTCACACAGATAACCTAAGGTGCACGAATTTAATTTTCCAAACTCCCAAGTGACTGCTAATGAATTACCTCTCCACCAATAACTGCAAACAATCTTCCAGTTTACCAAGCACGAATAGGCAAAGAAAGGCGACATTGTTCTTCCCTTGTTCTTTAGCAAGTGTTGCAAGTTTTGTCACACCTTCAGCATCTCCCAGAGAAGAATAAAGCAGTAACAAACCACTCAAATCCATCGCATACTTCATGCATTCCTCTGCCATTTGCAGCTGTCATGATGACATACAAACGCAAATAGTTAGTTGGAAATCCCCACACCAGAAACGAATCCAGGAGACGAGAAACATAGATTTTTCTTGTTGCTCCCACATTTCTGAATAAAGCCTCAGAAACATAATGTAAATCAAATGATATATCATTTACAGGAAACGTTTTTTTTTACTCTCTTAACACTGCAAAACATTAGGACGAAATGCAAAGATAAATATATACCTTTCCAGAGGACATGGCCAACTCTCCTAATTGCTTCCACTTAGATTCACTCTGTACTTCTACGGCGATTTCCTACAGGAATAAATTTAAGAAAAAAAAGATGTTAAAATATTGCCACTATACAAGAAGTGAAAAAAGTATGTTAATCACAACAATATATCACCTGTGCAATTTCAAGTCTACCCAGTTGTATGGCCAACTCAAATCTGTAGTCAGGATCTGTTGCAATTTCCAGAGCATCTTCAATCATTCCCCGTGACTCCAAGAAATGAGCAACACTAACAAGAGGAAAATTGTCCGAAAATAAATAAAGAGAATCTGTCAACGAAAACACCCACTGATAGGGTGCAATTATATTATACATTAGAGTAAGATGCACAGCATATTTCAATTATTTGGAAACTTACCGACATCACATAACAAGAGATAAGAGCGATAACGAATGAATCACAAGCACACATAAGTTTAGATCTAACTAATGGATAACATACCTGTTATGCTGATCTTTAGGAATTGTCGGTAAGATTTCATTGGCTTTGTCTAAATCACCCCGCATGACAAGAGTCTTGTACTCAATCAGGCTTAGTAGCAAGGTGTATCCTATAACACTGCATCCATCGGGGAACAGACATCAGACACTTCGAGAACAATCTGAATTAAATATAAACACAAATCTAGGCACTTACTTGAATTCTTTGTCTACCAAGAACACCCGACTTTGACTTGCAAGATATCCCAACAAATACATTGGGCGGTCCAAATGATACATTGTGGTTACCTAGTATTAGGATGTTAGCAACCATCCTTAGAATCTAGCTGATAACAGCTTTCAAATCCGAGCAACAAAACATATATGCACAATACCTCGCCTCCAACACAGTAGTTAAGCTTCCAGGAAGAGTTGTTGTAAATGAAACAGTCACCAACCCATATACCTGTCCTAACACGCTCATCATTTTCATGGAGAACCTCAAAAGCATCCTCAACACCTTCTTCCTCAGTAGGTCTTCCGCTATCAAAATGTGAGGAAACTAAATCGCGCTGTATAACAGGATCACCATGTAAGCACTCGGACAACTCATGAATCACATATAGAAATTCACAGCATAAGAGTGTTTGTTGGAAAGGATTCTCACGTTGTATTTCAAGATGTAGAATGATGTGTCACTAGCAATGGCTACTAAATCACCACTGTCAGCCCAATATAGATTCTGCAAACGTTATGTGTCAACACAACGAATCAGAGAAGAAATGAAGTAAACTTCGTACAACAAACTTAGTCAAGTTAAGTGGAGTACCTTTACAGTGACGTCAATACGTTGAATCAGCCTACATTCAGCCCAATCATAAAAGCAGATGAAATCACTTGAGCACATAGCTAACAAGGTTCCTCCAAAGATCTTCTCAGCTGAAAAAGTAGGGCGGATACTCCTCTTTTCCTGAAAATGTATTTTCTGAATGAGCCAGATCCAAATATAGCTATCTCCATGACAGATATGATACTTCGAACAACAACAGAGACATGCTTTAACAGAACGGCTTAGATCAGCCAGAAGGAGGTTTACGAACCTGGAAATTTTTGCTAAATATTTTTATCTTTGATGAGCTTTCTCTAACTGCACACTCCCCCTCGGACGACCAAACGAATTCCAGTCCAGAACCAAATGACCTATTTCTCCAAGCCAAAGCCGTGTAGATAATATACTCCCCGTCACCACAGACTACGACAAACCTCCCATTAGGGTTGTGCTTCAAGCTCTGATAGTCAAAGTACCCACATATGAGAGACAGATCAACTGAGAGTAAATATATATTCTGAAGACACAGCTTAGTGAAACCCACAACTTTGAGGCACTTGCCAATCATACCAGCTATGCAGAAAATGTATGCCCAAATGAACTATATAATAAGCCAAAACATCATAAAATCAATGGACCGAGTACTGTAGTAAAACTCACTTGTGGATAAAGATCACAGGTCCCCAACTCTTTAACACTCAAGGGCAACCTCTCTCCATCAGTAACCTAAGATAGAGCACAGAAACATACCATCAGGCAAGGAAATAAACACATAGATCATCCTATGCCACAATATAAGAGTTGTAATTACGGCTTGTACCTCGAAATCTGCACCAATACTTTTGATGTTTGCAGTTTGAATTTCATTATGCTTAGCCCATATGATTTTTCCGGTATTGTCCATGCTAGCGACAGGAATTTCTTTTCCAAGTTTAACCATGATGGTTCCTTCATCATATCCAATCACAACCCTGTGAAATCAAAGTGTGGACAAGGTGAGGTCTCTAAGGATAATTCAATGGAGTACTGGAAACAAGTAGAGCTCTCAATATTGGTTCTAACAAATCTAAGAATCCTAATTTTCACAAATCCTCAAAGTTCAATGAATGGTGTTCACTATCAACTGAGACAGAACATCTACTCCTGGATAACAGTTCTGACAAGCATCAACTTATTAATACGAGGAGGGAGCCAAAATCCAATAACTCACCGGCGTGAACTTTTAATATAACCAATTGCCCAAACTCTCTCGAGGCCATAATTCAATGTGTTCTCTAGCCTGCAAGAAAAATTAGACATTAGGAAATTGGGATTACAAATGGAATGATAGAAGGTATTGGTAATGGTGAAAAAACTGCACAAGAATTAAGCCCAAGTGAAAATGGTTTAGCAGAGGCATACAAGAAGTATTTACTTATAATATATCCAACAAAAAAACTGTTACTATTATAATACCTGTATGTAGTTGCATGCCAAATGCGAACGGTACCATCTTCAGAACCTGTGATTATAATTGGAAGCTCTGGATGGAAACATACTGCAGATACATTGTGTGTGTGCCCTTCCAGGGTCTGGACACAACTTT
The DNA here is from genome assembly GCF_000633955.1 of Camelina sativa. NCBI lineage: Eukaryota > Viridiplantae > Streptophyta > Magnoliopsida > Brassicales > Brassicaceae > Camelina > Camelina sativa. The sequence goes on along the minus strand of NC_025701.1, from coordinate 31,878,992 downwards.
TTGTTTGATAGTCCCAGACCTGATTTCCGAAATATAACTAGTAAATAACCTGAAAGCACGTACTGTCCAGTAGAAAAGTATCATCTAAAAGAGTATTGAACAGATGCAGACCTTAGCAGTGTGGTCATCAGAGCCGGTAATTAAATAGGGCTTATCACCACCGGTGAAATAATCTACACAATTGACTCCTTTCTGATGGGCATCCAATGTAAAATTTGGGTCTGGGGAGCCAAGATTCCAAATCTGAAGATGAACACGCATGTAAGAATAGAACGAGCTATCACTTTCAGAACCCTAAGCGGGCTAAACCATACTCAGGTTCCAAGGTTAGAGCATTTCAGTACCTTTATGGTACGATCAAGTGATGCACTGGCAAAAGTGTTGGTGTCTTTTGGATTAAATGTGACTTGCATCACATAGTGCGAGTGCCCCTCGAATATCTGAGTGCAAGCCCAACCCTTTTCCCAGTCCCAAAGCTTTATGAGCATATCATCAGAAGATGACAGCACATATGGAAGGGTTGGATGAACAGCCACACACCTAATGTAGTCTGAATGAGCCTCAAACACTTTAACCTTGTCCATGGTATTGTAATTGTATACACGGATATACATATCATCAGCTCCTGCCACAACCCATTGCTTTCGCGCTATAAACTTGGCCGACCGAACTGCAAAAGTCACAATATAAGAAATCAGTATAATTAACAAACTAAAAACGACTACTTAGTACATACAACGATAAAAACATTATAACTAAAGACGCAAAAAGAAAGAAAGCTGTATACCTGGTAATTCGGTCACCTCGAAGGATTTCGCCATCACCTGAGGATCATCAAGCAAGATTCAGATGAGACGAAATTCCAATAATAATTAAAACACACTGCGAAACCTCAGATTACAGAATGAAAAGAATCATTCAGTTGCACCTTTGGTCATTCCATTTAACAAATGGTTCACTGTAGTACACGTGCATAAGGAAACAGATAAAGAAAATCAAAAATTAGTCACCCACCTGTGTCTGGTAGTTCCAAATACACAAGGTTCCAGAATACAAACTTGCAAGAATCCTGCGAGACAATGTTTTCCCCATTCTCGTTAGTAGCAGAAAAAAATAAAGGTACAAAAACTATGAAAGCACAATCAAATTCTGAAATTACCATGGTTCTGTAGGATGCAGATCAACAGATTTTACTCTCTCGGACCTTTGAGCTAACTTTCTCTGATCCAAAAACAAATTATCAACACAACGGGATAAAAAAAACCAGAGTGAATGTACGAAATCAAAACCTAAATGGAAATCGAAACAATACCTTGATCTCGAGTCTGAGAGGCTGATTCAACAAAACGAAAGAAACCAGTAGTCAGTACTCAACAAAACAAATAAGAGGATAAAATTTTTAAAACACTCTAAACAACAACTTTTACCAAAATCATTCATAAGGAACTTTAACCAAACAAATATGTACAGAACAGCTCATTAGCATAAACCCCAAAAACACTCCAGATCTTGTTAAAAAATGCAACATCCAATGATCATTATTCAATTCCACAAAACAAATGTCAAGAGATTACACTCGATTTCACGCCATCGGGATACAAAAAAATCGAATCAGATTAGACAAATCGAAGAGAAGCACACGATCTGAGATTCAACAGGTCTCACTCAATTACGGTTAACCATAGAAGAAAATGTACGAAATCGAGATCGAAATCGTAAACAGATTCACTCGAGATCTGAAAAATAAAAACAAAATAGAGGGAAGTTTAGCAATACTCACCATGATTACAGATTAAGCGGAGGAAGGCTTGTGTGGCCTTCGGATCTCGTATTATCGCTTAGATCTGCAAATCGGAAGATCGAAGAACCAACGCCGTTTAGCTCGCTCGGTGTGATGATGAAAATAACTTAAAATCAGAAGAAAAAAAAGAAAAATTTTGCTTAAGAACGACTAAGTGAGAATTTTACGAAATTGCCACTGCATTTTGGGCCTTTTAAAAGCCCATTTCTTAAAGGCCTATGCCCAAAGTTGTGAAATCTCTTGCTTTGCGCCCTATTTCCACTAGTCTTGGCAACTGTGTAATGTGTAACAAATTTATAGAATTTGCGATTTACTAACTGCGTCAACGTAATACTGAGAAGATATAGTTTCCGAAGCTCTCAGATTGCTGTTGCTAGTTTTGCTTCATATGTAAAAGTATAGTAAACCTTGGGTCTTGAAGCAATTGCGTGAGACCCAAAAAGGTTACTCTTAAATCATCAATGAAGCTCAAAAGGTTACTACTCTAAAGTCTAAACTAAGAAAAATATATATATATTCCATTTTTTTGCTTTTATTTGACTATTGAGGGAAGACCATCCACTTTAGTAAACTCCAACTCTAGCTAGATCATTGGAGACGTTTGAAATAACCATGAGTAAACCAAAGAACAGCAAATTACTAAAATTACCATTCTGAACACCCAAGACTCATCAACTGTTCAGTAGTCAATTATTGAGACGTTAATAATTTATATTAGGCGTGTTATAACAAAAATGACCGCATAGCGCAGTGGATTAGCGCGTCTGACTTCGGATCAGAAGGTCGTGGGTTCGACTCCCACTGTGGTCGTTTTCTTTTCGTTCACTTTTTTCTCTATTATTAATTTGATCTAGCGACTTTCTTATGATTTTTTAAATTTCTTTTACAAAATTACAAACCATTTATTTTAGAAAAATATATGAAAAGGATAAATCATGATTAGAGTGATGGGAATATTTATCAAATAGGAGGAATTAGTTAATGCTGAATTTTGATCAAACAAGTATCGGACCTTCATAACAAGCGGTCTGAATTATGTCATTCAAGAGGGTCCATTGTATTCCAAAATCGGGCAGGTTTTGGGGGACTGTTGCTCTCTGCAGTTTGCACTTGGGTCCGTTTGTGCACCACTCCCATACCAAGTATGTGATTCGTGAGTAGTGTATTTGAAGAGTAGAAGAGAGTAGCATAAACCTCTCTCGTTTCACCTCCCTTATTTATTTCTTTTTTTTTTGTGTCGTCACCTTTTTTGTTTAAACAAAAATGCACATATATGTCTTCTTTTCTAATATTTCATCATCTTTGTTCTTGGTTAGAAAATGTATATATTTGCGTTAACATGTGTGTAATATGATTTACTTATATTTTTCTTATCTTTAACTTATGTTTCACTTTTTTTATTTGCCAGTATGTTTCATTTATTAGTTAGCATGTTGTAGATAAATACTTTCTTGCTCTATCATTAACATTTCAAATTTTTGTAACAATATATGTGTAACCTCAAATATACAATTTACTTCCGTTTCAATATTTTCTGTCTTTTTTGAAAAAAAAAATCAAATAATTATGAATATAAATTTTCTCCTAAAAACTAAATCCAAATCCTAAATACTACAATTTTCCTCCTAAAAAAATATACCTTAAATATAAAATAGTTAACCCAAACAAAAAATAATAATTTTACATCATTAAAAAATCAATTTTTGTGTTTTTAGAATTTTTTGGAAAACAAAACTTTTATTGGTGTTTTTGAAAAATTAAATTAATAGTGGTCTTTTGAAAAACAAAATTGAAAGTATAGTATTTTGACGAATTTTTCAATGAACAAGGACATGATTAAATTTAACATTTCAAAGTTTGAAGTTAGCTTTTTTTTTTTTAGTTAAGGTGGAGGCCGTAGATAATAGATAGTGTACTCTCGATATACATATTTTTTGAATATAGGGAAGAATTCATCTTTCTATACATTCTAAATTTAAACATAGTGAACTATTCATTAGCCTCTCTTTCTATTTTAAGAAAAACCTAATTTTGGAGGTTTAAAAGGTTATGATGAAACATAAAAATTCCTTTCAATTTCTCCATTATTTTTCAAATTGTTTTCTTCTTGTTAGTAAAAATGGTGATGGACAGAGAAGAAAGGAGAAGAAAAATTATGGAACGAGGATCAGATCGTTTGGCGTTAATCACAGGCCAAATACATAACTTTGATCCTTCATCACCGTCGTCTTCTTCCTCATCATCAGCTTCTCACAACCGCACATACAGCGAATCTAGTTTCATGCCACAAACTCAATCGGCCCACCATCTAATGCAAGAAAGCCCATCTCTTAAGTACCATTTCAAAGGTACGTACAAATTAGTTATAACTATATACATCTTCTTTTTTTCCTTCAACATTCTTCGTATGATAAAAACTTATACATGTTGAAAAATATTAACATAACTTGTAACACAATTTTGCGTGTGGAACCATCGAGACTTGAATTTGTTAATGGTTTGTTATTGTGTTTGCTACATATGAAAGCAGAGGAAGTAAGGGAAAGATCAGAAGAACCAAAACTTTCGTCGAGTGTTCTTAGCAAACCCTTAAAAAGTGAACCAATTGCAAAACCAGAAGAAGCAACAAGATCAGTAAAGAGTCAGAATAAACGACCTAGGAGTTTCTTCAGCTCCAAGAAACTCAACGCTAGCATCATAAGCTCAGAAAGAACTCGGAGTTTGAGCTCTCTCGCAATAGCTGCGTTTGTGATTCTACTCCCAAGATTGAACATTATAAGCTCAGGCAGTGTCTTGACTCTGAGACCTCTTTGGCTGCTGATTCTTACAGATTGTGCTATTGTAATGTCTCATCTCACCGTGGAAGCATCTGGAGAAGGATTGGGCCATGAGATGGAAGATGAAGGAAAGGGTAAAGACGGTGAAAACTGGTCTGATGCTGAGAAGCTTTTAGAAAGAGGAGTTGTTGTGTATCAAGCTCTTCGTGGAATGTTCATAGATTGTAGTCTTTATATGGTTATTGTTATTTGTGGAGACTCTCTTCTCTAAGTTTTTTTTTTTTGTTTTCTTCAGTTTTTCTCCATATTCACAATTTTGATATTGTCACTTTCTTTATGGAAAATAAAACTAATATTTTTTTTCAATTTCTTGGAGTATTTTTTTTTTTTCGTTTTTTCTTGCCTTATGATTTCAGCCGGGAACGTCTCAATTATTTTGTAACAAAGGTAATGATTACTGCTTTTTAGCTTTATGTATCTTTCCTTATCTTCAGTGTAGTTCTACTAGAAAGTACTAATATAAAGAAGAAAATGGTATTTTTATTAGACGTATTGAAAAGTAGGCCAAAACTTTCAACACATCATGATCCAAAACTAAGAAGAAAATAAGAAATCTAGCTGCTCTTTCAATCTTGATATTAAAATAAAAACACAATACGAAAGTAAGGATATCAAATCTACAAAAAAAAAAAATTGTTTCTTATTAGAAAACATTTTGTAACCTTTTTAACTCATAACACCAAGTAAATAAATAGGTATTTTTGTCGTTGTGATATATGACCTGAAAAGGGTAAAGATTATCTAAAGAAGATGAGTGACAATGAGAAACCCAAAGAGAGAGGAAGTGGTGATGTCCTAATCGACCCACTCCCACCGCTTATCCTCTCCAATCACTTCATTTCCTCTTTACCATATAAATCTTAAAATCTCCAAACCCTTTTTTTTGTTTCATATAAGAGAGTATGGTCCACCATTTCACATTTTTTCACCAAAATATACGTTCATAATAATTATTATTTTCGTTTCCTTACAAAATTCATAACGATATATACATATTATGTCATCAAATTATCTCCTTAAAAAGTTTTATATCGGATATACACTAGAACAAATTTCTGACCTCATGGTTTCTTTCCGAACACAACTCTCAAGACGTGCATCAAAACCATTAGCCACGTGTGAACTTTTCGATTTTTTGTTTGGCGACAACTCTTCTACACAATACCTAAAAGATAAATATGTAATTAAATTATTTTTAATTTCCAAAAGAGTGACTAGTTTTATTATTATTGTTTTTTTTTTTTTTGTCATCAAGAGTGACTAGTATTTATACTCGACGTGTCTCTTCTTTTCGTAAACCACACACACAACATCTTAAATAAGAAGAATCTTTAAAATTTTCATTGTTGAGTGTGAAACAAAAAATGTGTTACAAAATTCTTCCACCTCTTGTTATTCCGTCGGGGAGCTTCCACGAAAATACTCCGGTGGCAGAAGTGACGACAGTGGCAACGTCAGAGGTAGAAACCACAGCTGGTCACCGTAACGGTGGCGGTGGAAAGAAGAAGTGTGTATGTTCACCGTCGAAGCATCCAAGATCGTTCAAGTGTAGGTATCATCAACATGAATATCAATGGCTTCCTTCATCATCTTCTTCTTCTTCTTCTTCGACTCTCCACAAATAACACATATCATCCAATTCATCATGTAATCAATAATTATAGTTTTTATATTTTATTACACATGGTTATTATTTAATTTGAGTATTTCAAAAGTAGAAATTGTGTTGTGGTTCTTGTCTTTTTATATAACGATGTTGTTTAATCCCCAAAATTATAAAACTCGGCAGCAATATTCGTTTTAAAAGTAATACGTGGTTACTGGTTTCTCTATAATTAATTGTTTTGGCTTCTAATCGATTCAGAAAAAAACAAAATTGAGGTTACGTTAGTTAATCAACCGTGTGAGACTTCACATGTATTTAAGGCATTTCCACAATCAAATTATTTAAAGATTAATCTTATAATGAGAATATGAGATATTGTGTCGAGATGGATTGGTAACAAAGTTGTCACATCTCGAAATTGATAAGTGATAAGGAGGAAACATCAAATGCAACTATGGCTAGAGAAATGTGGGAAAGCACATAATTTCATTAGTGAACATTCATTAACACTAACATATGTGAAGGTCAATCATCATAGGCTCATATACCCCATGAATGTAATTGATCTCGTCGATGATATACAGAAGAGTCAATCCATTCTGGTACATGTAAACAGTTCCCCGCACACAAATTAATTTAAAAGACACGTTGCCTCAATGGTTTGGTTTGGTTCAAGACAAGACTCATCATCTTTTGTTTTGTTTTCTGTCTATTCATATCATTTAAATTAGGCAAACGCTATATTATAGGATTAATTTGAAGTGTATCCAAATTTTTATTACAAATATAAATCTACACTATAAATATTTAGTAATTGAAAATACTTTATATTATATTTAAATAATATTTTTGTCCTTAATTACCACAAGAATACTAGTAACACTTTCAATATCAAAAAGTTAGGATAATACTCCAACTGTAATCTTAGTTTAGCAGCATAGTTGATGAGGAGATCTGGTTTATGAGTCGTAGTTGCGTAAGTAATAAGAACGAATTTCACATGCATCCGGACTTGGTAAGCTTGGTAAATTGTCCTCCATATACATAAAATCTTAATTTATTAGGAGCTATCTCAATAATTTTTGCAATTAAAAATTAAGGATATAGCGGCATATTTAGTTTCTTAAAAAGTGATTAAAAATTTTAAAAATCACTAAAAGTTTACGGCGATCAATCAGTTTCAATAGTTTTTTTTCTATTACATCTCAATTAATTTTTTTATACATTAAAAATATAAGGAAGAAGGAAGAAAGAAGAAGATTTACTTAAGTAAGCAAATTGAAAAAAAAAAAAAAAAAAA
>NC_025701.1:31811299-31871397 GCF_000633955.1 Camelina sativa | reverse complement strand
AAAAAAAAAAAAAAAAAAAAAAAGTAAGCAATTTGAGGTAGCTAGTTGTATAATGTGGATACTATCTCACATCACGAAAACACAAGCTACTGTATTATTCTATTTATATGAAAAGTCAAACACATTCTATTTATACAATGGCAAGTCTTCTAAAACTGTATCCAAATATCCTGCATTGACAAGGGAGGCCCGATATTCAACAATTCTCTGTTTTGAGTAATATGTGACACAAAGATGAAATTAGAGATGGATTCTTGAAGCATTTTAGAAAAGAAATACAAAAAAAAACAGTTTTAACTTACAATGCAAAAGCTCTGCAAGAAAGATGGACAATGTTGCAGCACGTACTGACGCTCCATCCGTAGTACTGATGATGTCAAACAACTCCCTGCGTTGAGGGTGTACAACGAATATCATCAGCTAGTTGTATAATATGAACCAATTCTTTGTATTTTTGTTTTTCTTTTGCTTTAAGTTGCTTAATTTGCTCCAAAAATTCTTCATGGTGCTTATTATGACTAGTCATGTTTTGTTATGGATTGGATTCCTAAAACCATCATCTGCCTCATCCAAATATTCATGAAACAAAAAATTCACATCAATTACTTCAAATCATTAACTCATAATAGGTAACTATGTTTCAAAAAAGAAAAAAATGACATGAGTTAGAGCATTCGCACAACAATAATAAATAAATTAGAGCACCATTTACTTAAGTAAAGCTTAAAATAAATAAAAATGTATTTTGGTAAATTTTTATCTTAAAAATTGAGTGTTTTGTAAAATTTGGTATATTTATAAAAATCTCTCCCTATATTTAAAATTTAAAGTACAAAATGAAATGGTTAAATAAAATTTACAAAATAAACTTAGCACTAGCACAACAAACTGTTTGATTCTAAAAGAAAAGTATTTAAATCGATAGTGGTATTTTTTACAAACACTTATGAATTGATTCTTTTGAAAACTGTAAATATAAATTAAATTTTTACAACTGGTGAGAATCCACTAAATCCGTGAAAATTGTTTAATTTGATTTCGTTTTGATGGAAATTTTATGGTACTTCTGAATTTTCAATGTAATAATCTAAAAAATATAATGAGTGGCCACCACCCATAGGACATAGCACTATATTTGTACTTTGTAGTATGAATGGTTTAAATGTGGTTTGGATTTCGGTTCGATTTCAAATTTTAGTAATAAACATATAAATGTCCTTAATTTTTCAAGATAAATTAATTTAAAATTGGTGTTCTTATTTCGTTGGATTGATGATTACGATTCGTATTCGATTTCTCATACAAAAGTTGCATTCAGTTAAACAACTTAAAAGTTAAAACTGTATTGCGATGTTCAATTCGATTTCTAATAAGTCGAAAAATTCATTCGGTTGGGATCAGGTCGGTTTATTACTTTATTTTAAACAACCCCTTTTTAATCTACAAATGGGCTATAGACTGATCAGTAAAGGTTTAAGTGGGCTTTAATTGAAAGCCCATACCCGACCATGGCGAAGCGCCGATAAAAAACGCCAACTCCGACTAAGAAATACAGAGAAGACGAAGAAGACGAAGAGGAAGAAGAGTTCTGAGTGAGTTAAAAAGCTATCATGTCAACGAACACTGAATCTTCTTCTTCACTTCCTACTCAAAGGTATAAGCTTTGTGGTACTCTCTGTGGTCTCTTTTATATTCTTCGATCAAACTCTTGCTTCGATCTCGTTTTACTATGGCTTTTTCCTGCTTCGGTCATTGTAAAGTCCTGAACTTTTCTGTTAACAATGAACCGAATTCATTAGTGTTCTTTGCTCTGCTGACTTACAGATATTGAGATCGATTTATTTGGTTATGTCTGTCTCAAACTCCAATCTTGATGTGATTATGATCTTGATGTGTTCTCCATGTCTTGGTTTCAATCTCTTTGCTTTACATGATGATCTAAGATATCTTGGATCAGTTTTATCAGTTCTTGTTCAATAAACTAGTGATACACATTGGCTCTATAGAGCATTCTTTACAATCTGTCAACTTCAGTTTTGTAATTTTGTGTTCCATGTGACTCATCCTACCTCATTTGCACGTTTTCTTTTGTAAAGTTGTTCTGTGGTCCTTTCTTTGCCTCATTTTGGTTTTGTGGCCGTGGTCAATTTATAAATAAAGTTCTTCTTTTTATTGTGTGTGTGTGTGGTCTTTAGTTTGATTTAGCATCATTCTCAGAGCACATTGATTTGAATATGATACTATGTTGCGGCTTTGTTTCGATTGGTTTTGATCTTTTGTGTTTTTGCTTTGACAGGTTGTTAGGTAAAGTGGCATTGATCACTGGAGGAGCCACTGGGATAGGAGAGAGCATTGCTCGTCTGTTCCACAAGCACGGCGCTAAAGTCTGCATTGTTGATTTGCAAGATGATCTTGGAGGTGAGGTATGTAAAACTTTGCTTAGTGGTGAGCGAGGGAAGGAGACAGCTTGTTTCATCCATGGTGATGTTAGCAAAGAAGGCGACATTAGCAATGCGGTTGACTTTGCAGTCAAGCAATTCGGAACGCTTGACATACTTATCAACAATGCAGGCTTATGCGGAGCACCATGCTCTGATATCCGTAACAGTAGTTTGGCTGAATTTGAGAAGATCTTTGATGTGAACGTGAAAGGAGCTTTTCTCGGGATGAAACATGCAGCTCGTGTAATGATCCCTGAGAAGAAAGGCTCTATAGTTTCCTTATGTAGTGTGGGAGGTGTGGTGGGAGGTGTTGGTCCGCATGCTTATGTTGGTTCCAAGCACGCTGTTCTAGGCTTGACTAGGAGTGTTGCAGCCGAGCTTGGACAGCACGGGATACGTGTGAACTGTGTTTCGCCTTATGCGGTTGCAACCGAACTTGCCATGGCTCATTTGCCAAAGGAAGAAAGAACGGAAGATGCATTTGTTGGTTTCAGGAATTTTGCGGCTTCGAACGCTAATCTAAAAGGAGTCGAACTGACGGTTGATGATGTAGCCAACGCTGTTCTGTTTCTGGCGAGCGATGAAGCGCGGTACATAAGCGGAGATAACCTGATGATTGATGGAGGATTCACTGCCACTAACCACTCTTTTAGAGTCTTCAGGTGATGATACATTTTGCTAATGGATGTTGTTGAATTGTTTCATGTCTCTTAAATAATTTAACTGTGGAGCTTATTGTGGTTTTAAAGTGTTACTTTTAGCATTAGCTGAGAGATTTGTACAAACATATTTGTTTGATGTGTTACAATTTCTTTTTGATAATGCTGTTTACTAAACAACGATTTAGTGAAACCAAACATAATCTCTTGTGCTCTCCAGATCAAGTGCTACAAATGTGAACCAGTCTGATCATTAGCGTATAGGAATGTAATAATTTGATTATTGGTTAATTCTAATATCTTACTTGCATTACAAATTACATTAAAAATCCGATATTGGATTGGGCACAAGGGCGCCTTGTTCTTCCGGCTCTCCCCTCTGCTTTCGTTTTGACTTTTGACTGAAGCAAAAAGAGAAAAAAAAAATATATACATATCCAAACTATAGTGAAACTTTGAGGTTTGAGACAAACTTAGCCTAGAATCGAACTATCAACGTTTAGAAGTCACAAACAAACCTAAAATCACGAGCAATTGATAACTATTGTGAGTTGTCTAAACGACTAAAATGTACATTTGATTTATATTCAAAAACAAAAACCGCATTCTTGTTGGTGTGAACAAGACTTTAATGTTCATATTCTTTACCATGTAAATCTTGTTTTTGTTCCGAATAAAATACCAAATAACAAAAACAAAAGATATATATTTTTTTAAAAAACCAACATGTATTATTCTTTCATCCTCTATATAAATTTTTGTATATCACAAAAGTAATCATTTATTAGTAGAGAAAAAACTCTTGAGTTAACCAAAAAAAAAACAATACATGTTGTTTTTGCGTAATAGTATGGGTCTTCAATTATTTATGAAATCAGCCCAGATCACGAGATAACCCTAGGTTTTTTTCTTACTTCCAAAATAAAATATTTATTACATAAAGAAAAAAAAATTGTTTAATAGGTCTCTCTCTCTTTTTGCTTTGGATTTTTTGATTGACTGAGTTTTTTCACCTATAATGTTTTGATTGAATCTCATGAAATAAGTAGTTGTGATGCATAAAAAATTGGAGGATTAACTTTTGAGACTTCTTCATTTTGGTATGCACAATATTTACAATTCTTCTTCTTTTCTCATTAGTTCATCGTAGTTAGTATAGATCTTTAGAAATACCATCCAATTGAGAAATTTTAATTATCAAAATACATGAATTCTATAGAATTTTTTTTTTATTTCTTTAAATTTCACAACTACTACCTCCAATTGCTATAAAAAAAATATGTGATAAAAGGCTGAGAGAAGAATGGGAGACCAGTTAATATACCTGCACAGTGAGTACTCTTTTAACTCCTTTTGATACATCTTGAGAGAAGAATGGACTACGCTCAGACTTTTTTTTTTAAAAATCATTTACATCTTTATGGTATTTGTTTGATTTTAGAAACCTTATTTTTTTGGTAGGGAGATTTAGAGCGATTTTAGAAAACTCATGGATACAATATTTTCTATTTGATGCGAATAAAATTAATTGATTTGGTCAATTTACCATATTTTACTTATTGAGTTTTGTGTAATTTTGTAGGGATTAACATTGCAAAGAAAAATTTAAATAAGCATAAGTATAAAGATAAAACACAAAATATACTTCAAAAATATTAATAGAGATATTATAAATATTAAAAAATGTTTTAATTATTTTTGTATTTATAAATATTCTATTTCCTTAATAAATAATTTATATGTCTGTTCAGATAATTTTTTTTGTGTGGCCAAAAGTGGAAATTTTGTTCAATTGAAAACTTTGATGTAACTTGATTCCAGGCATGCCTCCTTGAATCATTTTAGAGAAAAACTAACCCATAAATTTTTCTTTGGCTAGAGACTAGAGAGTATAAAACTGTAAATCATTTACATGATAAATGTTTCATGTTCAAAAACCAAATCGTGGAAAATAAACTTTAATGTCTTTACACTTTAAATCTTGTTTTAGTTCCGAATAAAATACCAAATAACAAAAACAAAAGATTAAAAAAACACAAATTATGATATGTATAACATGTGTTATTCCATCTTCTATATAAAATATTGTATATCACAATTGACAATAGTAATATCATTTAGATGAGAAAAAAATGTGAGATAACCATAATAAATAAAAACGAACATGATATGTAAAGAGATTATCAAAAAAGAAAACAACAGAGAACGAAATCACATTTACGAACCATAACATGTATAATTCTATTTTCTCTATTAAGAAAAGAAAAAGAAAAAATCATATATCCCAAAACAAATAGTGATTTGCAAAGATAAACTTTGGCTAAACAAAGATCATTTGGAAGATTAGAAGATCTTCTAATTGGATTCTAATTTATAAAAAAATTTGAAGACTTCAACAAAATCATCAAAAGTAAATAGATTTTTAAGGATTGTTAGAAAGTATTCTATAGTTTTGTTGATTAGTTTTCTTAAATCTTGTAAAAGTAATCCAAACAATCTCTGTATTTTTGCGATACTTTCCAAGATTTCATTTTGTAAAAAAAAATGTAAAATCATTAACCAATAACATAATAATTAAATTCATTAACAAATTCATTAGATTTTTTTTGTTTTAATTGAATAGCACAAAATTTTTATTGATTTTATAAAATTCTGAATCCAATAACCTAAATTTATTTAGATTTTAAATGACTTTTTACAAATCACAAACTAATAACTCCACTTAGATAAATCAGAAAGATAAAAACCGAATAAAATACCAAATAAGTATGATTTACAAGGAGATAACCCAAAAAAAATACCGAAGTAAAAAAAATCAATTTACCGCATACAGTATCTTGTTGCTCTCTAAAATCAAATGCTTGTAAAACCAACATTTTTTCTTCGTCTAAGAATATAATATTTTAAATATTAGTTGACTAATCTCTATTAGCATTACAAAATTACATTAAAAAAAAAAGATCTGAAATTCTGAATACAAAAAGAATATCATAATGATGATGTCTCTTGAATTAGACAGGACTACAACTTTGACGAGATATTGTCTGATTAACTGTATTTACTTCAATCCCACATGCCACTTTTGCCTGTTTAATCAGAATAATTAATCTGATAAGTATGAAATTGTATCCAATTGTATCACATCTACAACTAATTACTGATTATCCATAAAGTCTAATTAACAATGATGAGAATTTATAAATCAAAGAATTAATAATTTGCGTAAAAATCGAGAGTTCCTTACCTTTAAAGGGAAACGGAAGAACCAAACGCCAAGTTTTCCGTTAGTCTCTGTAACGGTGTCAAACTCAACGAAGCCTTTAGCCAAATCGTGAATCAAGTGAATAACGTCAGGAAACACCGTGACGCCGTCAAGCTCCGCCTCCGCGTCAAGGTAAGAAGTACCAAAAGCCGTCACGTGCCCGCCATCGGAGCTCACGTGACCTAACGTCTTCCCTCTGTAGTCAACGGCGACGTCAAGGTCCGTGAAGTCGAAAGAGTACACGTCAGCGTTGGATACCTTAAGCGTGACGAGCACCGTCATGTCTATAGACGGAACCGGACGGCGGTGAACACGCACGTGGGAGATTTTGACGCGTTCGATCTTGATGCGTGGATCGGACGGCCAGAAGATGTAGATGAGGATCGAGGCGAAAGAGATGAGAAATACAGAGATGACGAAACGGCGTCGTGAGGTAGAAGAAAGATATGATGATGAGATCAGAACGGTGTCGTTTGGATCGTGACTTGATGTTGAAGGTAAAGGTTTATAGTCCGGTAATGACGGAGTTGCTTTAGGGTCTTCTTCTCCGGCCATAGCTCATGAGAGAGGAGATGTTTGGTAACTGGTACAATCGATAAATATATATATTTGTGATGATGTGATGTTATTTTATTTTGTTATTAGTTAAGTGAATTATTGAAGACTTTATTATTAAATGATTTAATTTTATAAATGTTTCTAGTTTGTCTCATCTGTAGGTAGAGATTAGAAGGTTGTACTACACTTTGTTTTAATAAGAACACTCAACTCCCAAACGACTAGCACCATACCCAAGTCCCAAAACCGGTTTAAATCCCTCTTACCGGTTATAAATCGAAAGGCTATATGTGCTAATAAGAGTCTTTATGGGTTTTTACCAATATTTAAAAGTTAAATTTGCAAATTCAAAAGTTTAGAAATTCAAGATAGTTCTTAATTTTTACTTTCTCCAATGGTTGATGAAGTTCTTGAAAATACAAATTTTTGAAAATGTAAAATGTATATAGCAAAATGTATGTACACAATTAAACAAGTTGGTTCACCAAGTATTGTCGTCTTTTCTATACTCAACATGAATAACCGACCAACACAAAAACTTTGTCTTCTTCATCGCCATACTGTTGCATGAAGCTCATATTAATCAACTTCATAAACCAAATGATTTGTCCCTTTTAACCATGTCTCCCTCTCTATCTTACAAAAAGCCCGATCCTTCTTTGTCAATAATGACCAACAGAGCAGAAGCACCATCTGCCTCATCAGTGACCTTGAGGACTTGTAGTTTAGGAGAATGTTCGAGCATGAGCGTAACTAAGTAGATTCCACCTGATAGGTCCCAATCAGAGAGTAAAACACAAGACACAAGGTTTTTTAGTTAAAACTACCTCTTTTTTATAACTTTTCTGGGTTTTATAGAGAATAGAACTATTGAGTTCTAGAGGTTGAAGAAGAGATAACACCAAATCCTAGAAAGCCAAAACGTGATATGATAAAGCCAAAACGTGATATGACTTAGCCTTATCACATGAAAATAATAAAACACAAAAACCAAAAACCAAAACTGTGAAACTCGCCGACCCGCTAATCCTCGTAACATGGGTTTGGTCGCTTCATACGAACGGGCCTACGAACAGGTATTTGAGGCCCATCAATACCCTCCTCTCCAACTCGAACCTTGTCCTCAAGGTTTGTGTTGAACCCCGGAAAGCTAGCGACCACCTGACCTTCTTCCTCCCACGTCGCATCGGCATCCGACAGCCCTCGCCATTTGACCAAAACTTCAGACTGCACCTTGCTCCCCAATTCTACGTCACGCCGACGTAGTACGACCTCCGGTTGCAGATGCAGATACCCGCTTTCCTGCAGAGGCGGTAAATCACCCCGAGCCGATGAGGATCCAATGTACGGCTTCAGCAGAGACACATGGAAGACGGGATGGATTCGTGACCCTGGTGGCAACGCGAGACGATACGCCACCACCCCCACCTTAGCTTCCACCTGAAATGGTCCGAAAAAATTATGAGCCAACTTCTGAGAAGTACGGCGAAGAACAGAACGTTGGCGGTAGGACTGTAGGCGAAGGTAGACCCAACTGCCACACTCTAGACTGACGTCCCGACGCTTTGCATCCGCTAACTGTTTCGCACGGTTGTTAGCGCGGTGGAGATGCAGCTTCAACTCAGCTAATAACTCATCCCGGGACGCCAATTGTTCATCAACCTCAGTGAGAGTGGAAGATCACACCTCATACCAAGGAACAACCGGTGGAGCCCGACCATACAGCGCTTGGAATGGAGTCATTCCCGTGGAGGAGTGGTAAGTGGTATTATACCAAAACTCTGCCCACGGAAGAAGCGCGCTCCACTGAGAAGGTCGGTGCTGCACAAAACAGCGAAGAAACTGCTCAATGCATCGGTTGACCATCTCCGTTTGGCTGTCAGACTGCGGATGATACGCCAAAGACATACGCAACTGAGTCCCATCCAACTTCCAGAATTCCCGCCAAAACAGGCTAACAAATATGGGGTCACGGTCACTCACAATGGATCGCGGCATTCCATGAAGTCGGATGATAGCGTCCACGAATTTAGTCGCCATAGTCTTCGCGGTGTAAGGATGAGACAACGGAACCAAATGCGCCGACTTGGTGAGCCTATCAACCACGACCATGATAGAAGTGTAGCTCGCTGACTTAGGTAACCCATCCACGAAATCCATGCTCACATCCTCCCAAACCTGATCAGGAACAGGCAGTGGCTGTAGTAAACCAGCTGGTGCAAGAGACGAAGACTTCGCCCGTTGACATGTATCACACTCAGCCACGAGCTGCTTGACGATACGGTGCATAGCAGGCCAGTAAAACTGTCGTGCTAACCGTCGGTACGTTCGAAGGACACCCGAGTGACCTCCCATAGGCGTGTCGTGATGTTCCCGAAGCAACTGTGCAACCAGAGGAGACGTGGGCGGCACCACCACCCGATTCTTATAGCAAACGAGGTCATTACGCCATGAGTAGGGGTTTCCCGGATTCACAGTAGCCAGCTTACCTACACGCTGCATGTACTCATCCGACACCGCTAGTTGCCGTATGTCGTCCCACAGTGTTGTTTGCTGGACGAACACCGCATTGAGTACAGGGCTTCCCACCACACGAGACAACGCATCTGCCGCAGCATTGGTCCGACCCGGACGATACGTGATTTCATAGTCATACCCGACTAACTTACCCATCCATTTTTGTTGTTCGGGAGTCAGGATCCGTTGCTCCAATAGGTGCGGCAAACTACACTGGTCCGTCTGTATCACAAACCGACGTCCCAACAAATATGGCCGCCAAGTCCGGATTGCTATGATAATGGCCAGCATCTCCCTTGCATAAGTTGATCACAAATGCTTAGCCACACCCAACGATCTGCCCATGAATGCAATAGGACGGTCATTCTGAGACAGCACCGCCCCAATTCCCTCACCCGATGCATCAGTTTGGATAACAAAGGGAATCGCAAAATCAGGTAAAGCCAATGTTGGAGTGGTAGTGAGTGCCGTTTTGAGGGCAGCAAATGCCTCCTCGGCCTCCGGTCCCCAAGTGAAACCACCCTTGCGAAGCCGATTCGTCAGAGGCCTAGCGATCAGACCGTAGTCCTTCACAAACTTACGGTAGTACCCTGTCAATCCTAGGAACCCACGTAGCTCTGTGATAGTGGTGGGTACCGGCCAATCAAGCATCGCCTGAATCTTAGTTTGGTCGACTTTGACACCCTCATCCGAGATGATATGCCCCAAGTACTCCAACTCTCTCTGCCCAAAGTCACACTTCTTAAACTTGACAGCGAGCTTATGCTGACGTAAAACCGCAAAGACACGCTCAACATGCTCCAAATGCTCTACCCACGTTGCACTATACACCAATATATCGTCCAAAAAGACCAGCACAAACTGTTGCAAGAAGGGTCGAAAAATCTCATTCATGAGCGCCTGGAATGTAGAGGGAGCATTGCAAAGCCCAAACGGCATAACCAAGTACTCATAATGGCTGTTATGGGTGTGGAACACCATTTTTGGCACATCGTCCTCATGCATGCGGACTTGGTGGTAACCCGCGGTCAAGTCCAACTTAGTAAAAAATGACGCTCCATGTAACTCATCTAACATATCATCCACCGTCGGAATTGGAAACCTGTCTCTGATAGTGGCGAGATTGAGTGCCCGATAGTCGGTGCAAAACCTCCAGGAGCCATCCTTCTTTTTAACCAACAAGACCGGAGACGAGAACGGACTTGAACTTGACCTGATGATCCCCGAATGTAACATGTCCGCAACTTGCTTCTCGATTTCATCTTTTTGGAAGTGGGCATACCGGTAGGGACGCACATTGATAGGGTCTGTGCCTTCTTTCAAGGGTATTCGATGCTCAATCATCCTTTTGGGAGGCAGCTCAGTGGGTGGTTGGAAGAGATCTTCATACTGACGTAGGAGTGGTCGCATGTCATGATGGATCCGGTCTTCCTTATTCACGGTTTCACCAACGTGAATCGCGAACATGGTACCACCATGACGGGCTTCCTTATCCATTTCACCGGTCCGGCCTCCTGCAGTTTCGTCTGATGGCCCGAGAGTTTATGGATCTCGCCAGCCCAGGTAAACTCAAAAGTTTGGGCTTTCCAATCACATGTAATTGGACCTAGGGAACTAAGCCATTGCACACCCAAAACGACATCCAATCCAACCAATGGCAACGCGTACAAGGTAATTGCAAACAACACACCTCCTACACTGACCATAACCTTCTCCAACTTTCCCCGACACTGCAACGGCTTACCATCTGCCACCTTAACTGCAAAGGGTTTTACCGGCGTAAGGGGAATCTTCAGCTCCTGTACTGCCTTCAAACATATGAAGTTGTGGGTGGACCCACTGTCGACCAACGCTGTTAGTTGGTGCTTCCCGATTCGTGCCTGGAGCCGCAGCGTTTGAGGCGCATCCCAACCGGTTAACGCATACACGGTGATTTCCGGTTTCTATACTTGATCAACCTCAGCTCCTGCATCCTCATCCTCCTCATCGTCTTCGCCCTCCATGACAAAGAGTTGAGGCTGCTTACATTTGTGTCCAGGAATGAATTTCTCATCACAGCTGAAACACAACCCTAGACTCCGCTTACGTTTTAGCTCTTTCGAGCTGAGTTTTCGTGGAGTTCGCGAGTTGGTTTCCTTAGGCGGAGGCTCAGTCTCCTTCAACGAGCTCGGGCGATAGGGAGTGTTTGTCATGCCCGTTCTTTGACCCGACGGTCTAAACTTCCGTCTCTGGCGTTGAAGTTGCTCATCTTTCATCCTTGTGAGATTCAGAACTTCTTTTAACGTTTTTGGCCTAAACATGCGAACACTGTCGGCTATGATTGGATCCAATCCGCCGATGTACGTACCTATTAGCGCCTTTTGTGTCCATCCTTCGACCTTGTTCTGGAGTCTCTCAAACTCGCGTTGGTACTCATGCAAGGTACCGTTTTGCTGGATCTTCGACAATGCTTCATCAAAGTCTTCTCCTTCGGCTGGCCCGAACCTTACCCACAATTCTTCTTCAAAAACTTGCCAAGTGATGACGATAGCGTCATCTCTTAACGTCTTTGAAGTAGCCTGCCACCATTCATTGGCCTCATCCTCCAGGTGGTACGACGCAAACCCTACTTTTTGATCCACCGGTGTACGGTTGTAGTCAAAGTATTGTTTGACCTTGCTTAACCAAGCCGTCGGATCCCCTTCTTGGAACCTGGGAAAGTCAAGCTTCACTGTCCTTCCCGCCTGAGTTGGGTTAGCTACGTCCCCTCGATGCACCGCCGCTTGTAACTGCTGTTCTGGTGTTGTTGTCCGCGCAGTGGTACGCAGGACACTTCCATCGTTATCATGGCTAGCGTTTACCGCTGCGGTAAGCCTATCCATAGCCTCCTCCATCGCCTGGAATCTACTAGTGAATCCCTGGTTCATCTGTTGAACCTCCTCCTTCAGCTCCATCACGTTAGACTCCAAATCTTCAATCCTTTCTTTGTTAGTACCGGCCATGCTTGACACCACCAAGGAAGTGGTCCAGATCAAACTTGTCGCTACTAGAGGTAGATGTGCTTATTGATAACACAAGTGGTCCGGATCAAAAAGCGAAGCAAGAACTGCTCTGATACCAAGTTGATAGGTCCCAATCAGAGAGTAAAACATAAGACACAAGGTTTTTTAATGGGTAGTTAAAACTACCTCTTTTTAATAACTTTTCTGGGTTTTATAGAGAATAGAACTATTGAGTTCTAGAGGTTGAAGAAGAGATAACACCAAATCCTAGAAAGTCAAAACGTGATATGATAAAGCCAAAACGTGATATGACTTAGGTGTCGACTGGTTCTCCCGCTACCTCCCGCAAACGCTGCGTTTGCGGGTGGTAGCGGTTGCTAGCGATTGGTGCCAATCACACAAACCGCTTCCAATCGCTCCCAGCCGCTCCCAATCGCTCCCAACCACTGAATTCCAAAAGCTGCTTTCCGCAAGCGTTTGCGGTTGCAGGCGTTTGCGTTTGGAATTTTTTTTTTTTTTTAACTTGAAACAAATCAATGATAATGAAATATTTTTTATATATATCTTTTACCTAACAATTTTATTCATTAAGGATAGGAGAAAATGAACTACGGATACGATTGAGAATATTAAAAAATAAACAATTGGAAGAAAATAAGATTTCAATTAACAATAACCCGGAAAACTTGATGTAAATTTAATGGCACATCGCACATAAGTTCAAAAAAATCTAAATAAATATAACATTTCATCAGAAATTTAAGTAAATAAGATTATTTGTGAAAAATATAAAACAAATCACGAGTGACTCTTCTCAACTCTCGCTTGATCATTACTACCGATGCAAATACTGCCCCACAGAACTTATTGAGTGTGTGAGATTTGAGAAAGAAGATCTACGATCTAAAACATATGTTTAGTCATTTATCAAATTACTTGATTAAAGTTTTGGTAAAAAGTCAAATGCATAAAGTAATAAGTATTTCACTATGAAATTTATTTGTTTTTAAAATAATTATTTTAGTATTTTTAATGAATTTTAATTATAAATCAAGTTTAATAAAGTTTTTGATATTTTAAAACATTTATATAATTATATATCACATTTATTTATGTTCCAACCGCTATTGCACCCGCTGGTCAACCAGTCGTAAACCTCCCGCAAACGCATCAATTTTAAACCGCTAAACCAGTCGTTCAAAACGCTTAATAACGCTTGAAACCGCAATCGCCCGCTTCCGCAATCTCCCGCAACCGCAACCGCAACCGCAGCGTTTGAACCAGTCAAGCCCTTAGCCTTATCACATGAAAATAATAAAACACAAAAACCAAAAACCAAAACCATGAAACTCGCCGACCCGCTAATCCTCGTAACGTGGGTTTGGTCGCTTCATACGAACGGGCCTACGAACAGGTATTTGAGGCCCATCACCACCACTCTGTATTATGCGTATACATCTCTAGAGATACCAGCTGATAAAAGATACTTCCACTAGGATATGTAATCTATTCATGAGACCAATTTTTTTTAATGTATAGAAAACAATGTCAAGTTTTTAGACCAAAATGTTAAAATTTTAGTGTTAATGTTTAATATTCACGACCTAGACAATTTCGGTATATTCTATTGGCTTAACTAGGATTACGAAAAAGGCCAGCTGTGCTGAAACTGATGACATTGGGAGGACTTTCGACCGTGGTGAAACTGTATTGCTCAGTTTCGACATCAGGTCCGAAAGATTCTATCATGTCCAAGTGCCATGAATCGAAACTTCATGGTGAAGTTTCATGGTGGAATCTATCATGTCATGAATCGAAACTTCTTTAGAAGAGTTGAAATCCAAGGTACTAGGCGGGACGAAGTAACCAGGAAGAATCGTTATGCTGTTACCGTACTTGCGATTCATGATCATGTCGAGAACACAATGTTGTTGTTGTTGTAGGATTCATGTGTATTAATATTAGAAGTGTTTTTAATATCCAATGCTTTAATTGCAAGGTTAATATTCACAAAGCTTTTTTAGATTTTCCCAAATTTTCTTTGTGTGAGTGTGCTTATAGCCATATAAATCTAGCTGCAACCACCGTGAGTCTCTTTCTTTGAAGAGTAATAATGTTTGCGAGTGAATTGTTTGATCCAAAGGGTTAAACTGCCAGTGTCATTTATACTATTTTGACAATTTAATTCTCTTTTTATATAAGGCTTCAAAAACGTGTCTCATGTAATAGATAACTACCATGACAATCCAAATTGTATTAAAAATAAACTCAAACAGCAAAAGCATATAGACGGTCATACAACCTTTGGAAGCTTCTCTTTTAACCACAATTTTTGATGAAATAAAAATAATTAGAGATGAACTCCAACGAAAATACAAATCAAGAATAGTCAAACAACACTAGAATTATATTTCACTAAATTTTCTTATATATATATATATTAGTTTATATCATTATTAATTTATGATATTAATGGGATTATATGTTTACATAAAACTTCTAAAAAAAAAATTATTTTATTATTTTATTGAATTATGTCCTTTTCACATCAACCCAACTTGAGATTAGAAGAATTTATTAATTTATAAAAAATATTAATTTAAAAACTATTAATTTATGGAGGTTATAGTGTACTTAGTTGCACAATAAAAATAAAATAAGTAACTAATAGACTACTATTTTACCGTGTTCTGGTTCAGCTTTTAGAAGCTCTGCCACATGTGCTTCTGAGTCATCTAAGCCTGTGTGTTGCTGGTCATATTTATCAAAACAGTTTCAAAACGAATTATATTAACCATTGACAGAAATAATTTAAAGGAGTAAAATAAAATATCAATCAATCTTACATTGGTTAATAGCACTACGTGTTGGGGCAGTTGGACAGATCCATTTCACATGTGGAAACTTCAATCAGCGATCCGTGCGTCAACTGCACGGAAAAGCTGATTGTTTAATAATAGTTAACTTTGATAATTAATTTTATATTTGAATTTCTTTTTATAAAACATAACTATATAAAGTTAGTATTGAAATTTACTATTTCTATTTTTCTACTAATTTAGTTTTTATTAACTTGCTATGATTTGTAAAATATATATATATATATATATATATATAAACTATTTGATTTTAAACATTGATTTTATGTTACTAACCTTTAAATCCTTTCAAAATATTTTATCTCTATTTTTAGCCCAAATGCTTTATCTATACATTATTTCAGATTTTTTTTTTCTTTTTACGTAAACATATATATATATATATATATATTGATTAAAAAAATAACCCAAATGTATTTAACTCCAAACGGTATTATCACAGTAATAAGTGTTGATGCTCTTGTTTTCTTGTACTCTACTATACTTTTCTTTTATATGATTAGCGAGATGTTTATTATTTTTATAATTCATTGAAATCTTTTAAATATTAATCATATTAGAATTATATATATATGTTATATACATATATATATATATATACATATATATATATATATATATGTATCTTTATTAACACATAGTTTTAACGTTATTTGCTTTTGAAATTGCATATTTATAAAGTTAAATTCTTTTTTTTTTTTTGTCAACGAGTTAAATTCTTGTGTTGAATGTTCCGGATATCTCTGCAAGATATTTCCAATAACGATCCATTATTTTAGCTGCCAATTTCACAAAATAAGAATAGTGTGACAAACAAATATCTTTATTGTTTAGCGGTAGTCCAGTGAAATGCTAGTTGTAGTACTTTCATCAAGTTCTTTCAGCATGATATATCATAAAATTCTCCCATCACACTTCTACAATGCGTGAAAATAAAAATTTAAATTATCTACACATAACATAGATTAATGAATTAATAGAAATATCTATAATGCTGTCATCAACATCTTACGTAGAGCATAACAATGTCATTTACCAAAATCAGTTACCTCAGATGTTACAAAAATCCCTCACCGTGTACGTTGTTAACAAAGAACCAATTATATGTTGAAGATGAAGAATACATCAACGACATATTTTGGAAATTTTATTTTACAGAGTTTGGCTATATACTTCCAAATTTCAATCTTAAAGTAGTATCTAATGATCTGTATTCAGAGGAAAGAGAAAAAAGTTTCTAAAATTTCCAAACTTAGAATTCCATGAATCTAAAACTCGGTATAATCGAAGTCAATAATTGTAGCTTAGTAAACAACAAAGAGAGCCTTTACGCATTACAAAAAAAAACTAGATGTTAAGAACGTACATGAGAAAAGGATGTTTCAATAAGACGCCTTGAAATGGTGAAGTAGGCGTGGATTTGGTTAGACTAAATATTCATAATCTATATATATAAAAGAAAGTATAAGGTTCTTCAATATAAGACTTTTTGATTAAAAATTAATTTTCGAAATAATGATAGGCTGTAATTTAAAAGAAATCATTGAATTTTAATTTGATTAGGTGACTTAAAGTGATCAACGTGTTTCTTCATTTTGACTAAAAATTGAATGATGCCACCAACGAACTAAAAAGTAATATAATATTCAGTCTAATTGGTTCGTTGGTGTAAATATAATATTCAGTAATATAAACCAGTGGGTATTGGTTTTCGGCTACAAATTTATGGGTACTTTTGATCCGAGTGTTAAAGATAGATCATCCCAAAGTAATTGATACTGCACTTGTATTCAAGTATTCAAATGCACGAAAGCTTAGAAGACCTGCACTTAACAACCTTAGCAAGGTAAGTCTATTATGTGTTTCTCTACTCTTTAGGTGAATATCACAAAAAAGGATACCACTTTGAAGTACCTTTTTGTTGTTGAAATTACTTTTCCAGTCTATTTTGGGTTACAAAGTCCGAAAGGTCGACGTTCCTCATGGACCTGTGGTTTGTGTTATCTTAAGAGTTTGTTCGCCAAATTAAACTAATTTTTAGGTTAAATTTTGACCAAAGCTTTTGGTCGTCCATAATTTCTTTATCTGATGTCCAAGTTGGGTGTTTAGGATCTTCACACTCAAACGTGAGGAGGAGTATTAGAGTCATATGTTAGGTTTTGTATATTGGGCCTCTAATGTCTATGACGGTTTATGTTAAACCTTAAACTCTAGAGTTAAACTTGTATATATAGATTTGTCAAGTTGATTAATAAATCCAAGTCTGTTCAATACCTAATTCTACAAGACACAAACACATATTGCACCTGTATGGTGAAGATTTTGTCATCAAGTTGAACCTCTTTAGTCAAAAAATCTGCTCCAATCGTTGCTTTATACTAATTACTAAATTTGTGATTCACAAACCTAAAACATGAAACCTCAAATCAATACAGAAAAATTTAAGATTTTATCAACAAAACAAAACATAACAAATAAAAGAGAAATAGATCTAGAAAACATATTGATTCATCAACGAAGTCTTTGATAAACAAGGGAATAAGTATTATTCTGTTTCCATATATGTATTGATATTACTTGCGCAACATTCATACACACTTGTATATATTCGTAACATATTGTAATGATAAGGGGCATCAAGTTTTGCTTTGTAAACATGGTATCAGAGCCCTAAGAAAAAACCTAATTACAAAAAAAAAACCTGCGCCGGTTTCTTTCTTCTTCTTCCTCCTCTTGCATTCTCTCGATTCTTTTATTCTTCTTTGTTTTCTCTTACAACCTCTAGATCTTCACTCTCCATTTTCTTCTTACTTACCCGTCACTAAACCTTTCTTGTTCAATGGCTCAGGCGGTTGACAAGGTCTTCACGGTGACTCACATTAAGTCACACATCCCTCTCGTAGTCGACATGCAGAAGATGAATTACAACGCATGGCGTGAACACTTTGAAACTCACTGCTACAGCTTCGGTGTGTAAGGTCATCTTGATGGCACATCCACTCCAGCCAATGACGAGGACACTCCTTAAAATGTGGATCTACGGCACCATATCCCCCTCTCTTCTCGACACTATTCTCAAAACCTGTAGCAGCGCTCGCCAGATCTGGGAATCGATCGAGAATCTCTTTAGAGACAACAAGGAGGCAAGAGCTATTCAACTTGACAATGAACTCCGCTCACTCACCATCGGTGATCTCTCTGTCCATGACTATTGTCAGAAGTTGAAGACTCTCTCCGACCTATTGGCCAATGTCGACTCTACTGTAACTGAGCATGCCGTCGTCATGCATATGCATGCTTAACGGTCTCACCGAAACATCGTGAACATCATCAAACATCGCCAACCCTTCCCATCATTTGTCGTTGCTAGCTTCATGCTTGCCGAGGAGGAACGTCGTCTGTCCAAACAAGTCAAAACAACCTCTGCTTTCATCTAACTCTTCCTCTCAGAGTGCGTTGTACACATTTTCAGGCCACAACACCAACACTCATCATGACAACTCTACCAGGGGTCACTACAACGGCGGCAACTACAACGGTGGTCGAGGACGTGGCCGCGGACGGAGTTACAATGGCAGAGGACGTGGTCAACATAACTTGAATTGGGGCACTAACTGGTGTATGCCTCCTCCGTGGTCCCAACCACCGGTTTCGACCTCGCCGTGGCCACAATGAAACTGGACACAACAACCTCTGATGGTGTATCTAACAGCCACCAATCCCGCTGCTGCTGGTGTCCTTGGTTCCTCTCTATACACACCGCCTCCTGTTGTCCAACCAACACAACTCCCACCGAGCCTCGCCGTTGCATTTGGAACGATGACAGTGCAAGATCCCGTAGATGGTAACTGGTATATGGACACTGGCGCAACGTTCCACTTCACGGCCCAACCAGGTACCCTACATTCTCTTTTTAATTCGAGCTCTTCCCCATCGGTTGTAGTCAGTAATGGATCCTTTATTCCTACAAATGCTTTTGGTAACTCTTTTATCATGTCTAAACACCGACCTTTACATCTTAAGAATGTCTTTGTTTGTCCCTCCATCATCAAAAATCTTGTCTCAGTACATCAATTTACTAAATATAACTTGTTTCTGTGGAATTTGATCTGTTTGGTTTGTGTATAAAGGACTATCTTACCCGGATCAAGCTTCTCTGATGTAACAGCCCTGGCCCTCTCTACTCCATTATGTCACCACCATCGGCTTCTCCATCTTCGTCCTCTCCACAAGCCATGATTTCAACGGTTCCCAACACTCTGTTGTGGCATCATCGTCTCGGTCATGTGGGAAACATTACTCTTCAATCTCTTATTTCTTCTTCTTCAATAAATTGCTCTAAAACTGACATGCCTCTTTGTCATGCTTGTCAGTTAGGGAAACACATTTGTTTACCTTTTGATTCTGTTATTTCTACTGTTTCTGAACCATTTGAAATAATTCATTCCGATGTCTGGACCTCACCGGTTTCCAGCATCAAAGGATTCAAATATTACATCATTTACATTGATCAATTTACTCATTTTCTTTGGGTTTTTTCTTGATGAAAGAAATCTGATGTATTCTCCACATTCTTACAATTCATGGCTTATGTCTCTAATAAATTTGGCCGTAGTATAAAAGCGTTGCAATGCGATAATGGTGGTGAATATCAAAACAACACATTCCTCTCTCATCTTTCCACTCATGGAATCGTTCCTTGTTTCTCTTCCACTCACACCTCCCAGCAAAATGGCAAAGCCAAAAGGACGCACTGAACACTTAACAATTGTGTTCGTTCCCTTCTTT
This sequence comes from Camelina sativa, assembly GCF_000633955.1. Taxonomy (NCBI): domain Eukaryota; kingdom Viridiplantae; phylum Streptophyta; class Magnoliopsida; order Brassicales; family Brassicaceae; genus Camelina; species Camelina sativa. The sequence continues at coordinate 31,851,312 of NC_025701.1, read as the reverse complement.
TCCAAGCGTCCATGCCACATTCCTATTGGGTAGAGGCCATCATGACGGCTACTCACCTCTTTAATATCCTCCCATCATTCTCCATCAACAAAGACACACCCTACACTAAACTCTTCACAAGCCCACAGTTTACACTCACCTTCGGGTCTTCGGTTGCTTGTGTTATCCCAACCTCCTTCCCGTCGCACTACACAAAGTATCTCCTCGATCCACTACTTGTGACTACCTTGGATATCCAACTAATCACAAAGGATATTGTTGCCTTGACATCAACACTCGCAAGGTAATCATTTCTCGTCATGTTACCTTTGATGAATCCACTTTTCCTTTCTCCAATATCACATCAACTCCTCCCTCCGACACTACTACACAAATGCCTATCTCCCCTTCTCCTCTTCTTCGCCTTCTCCATGCACCACCAGTCGAACCTACAACACCTACACATCCACCTAATCCTCCGGAACTGGTACCCTCGCCGGATCCGTCAATTGCTCCTCCACCTCCACCTGCGACATCTCACCCCATGGTGACACGCAGCAAACAAGGTATTTCAAAATTGAAACAACCCCTCTCTCTCCATACTACCATTATTTCTCTCCTACCTTAAAGCTTTAGAGGATCCTAACTGGAATCCAGCCATGCATGAGAAATATGATTCTCAAATTAAAAAGAAGATGTGGGGTCTCGTACCATGCCCCGAAAACACTAATATTGTGTGTTCAATGTGGCTCTTTAGGCATAAATTTGGTCCAGATGGCAACCTTTCAAGGTAAAAGGCCTGCTTAGTCGCAAACGAGAAATCACAAGAAGTCGGTGTGGATTATGATGAAACATTCAGTCATGTCGTGAAGCCGGCTACTATCCGACTCGTCCTTAATATCTCTCTCTCTCTCGACAGTGGCCGATCCACCAACTTGATGTAAAAAACGCATTCCTTAACGGCACTCTTGATGAAACAGTCTATATGCATCAACCACCAGGCTTCCGTGATCTCGACAAACCAGATCATGTTTGCTTGCTACGACGCTCCATCAGCGGTGATTCAAACAACAAAAACGAGAAACGAGGTGATTCCAATGAGCGGTTTGTGTGAACGGTCGAGAAGCCTTGTCGAGACGTACGGATACGGCTGAGCGGATGCGGTTCTCGGCAGGGCTCGGGGAAATGAGGGTGGAAGCGACGTGTGAGGGATCGATGGAGACTCGAGATCTGATGACAAAGAACTAAAGACTGCGAAGGTGAATCGAAGATAAACTCGAGAACTTGTGGAAGAGAACTCGAGGCTTGTGAAGGTGGAACGAAAGAGATGGACGGTGGATCGATGCGGCGACACAAGAGGGCTGGCTCGTCTCTTGATACGGTCAACTAAGAGATTACGAACCCGGTTCGTGAATCTCTTAGGGTTTCTCAAGAGCCAAGTCCTAGACTTGGGCTAAGGAGAGAGGTGAGACAAGAACAAAGATTCTCTCTTTGTGAAATTTAATTCAATACTTCAAGTCTCCTTTTACAATGAGGGTTGATGCCTTTATATAGTGAGGCTTACAAATGGAGACTCTTAACCCTAGAATACATGGCCTTGATCTAAACCACACACTTGTCTTAAAGCAAAAGCAAAAGTGACTCAAAGCAATGACCAATATACAACGGTCATAGAAGAGTCTAGAATAAATTCAAAGAAGGAAGGGGATAGGGTCGCCACGTCATTGGTTGGGGCGTGGTGATATAATCTTCACTTCCTTGGCTCCTAAGTCTTTCTTTAGGTATTTCAAGGTCATGAGCCAAGTGGGATCGAAGTGGAGATGCACTAGAGTTTGCTGCCTCGTTAAAACCTCTTTGATAAACCCATTGGGACAAACCCAAAGTAGGAAAAAGAGTACAGCTCCGTCTAATGGCTTAGAGGTGTCTTCACACTAGCTTGATGGTGAAGACACGCGAATCAAGCTTCCCAAAGCTGGTCGCGACTAAAGGCTCTTCAAAGGTGATGCTAGCCAAGGTTCCTTGGTGCAAAGGTTGGGGCTTGGCTTGAGTTGTCCGTTAGGTGACTTGGTCTTGCTCTCGAGAGGATCACTGGAACGTTGGCCGAGCGTCATATTGTGCACGGTGCAATGCCTCGGTCCTTCTCGGCGCATCTCGGTCATGCGCCTCTGAGCCGTCCGGGGCGTCTCAGTCGTCTCAGTCAGGAGGTCGAACCCGTGATCACATCATTCCCTCCCTCTTATAGAAGTTTTGACCTCAAAACTTTGCCTTTCACTAGATCAACATAAGAAAAAAACCACAAATCAGTAGCATCAAAAGTTCAACTGCGGTTTAATTTATACCGGGATCAAAAGGAAACAGTAAGGCCTTAAGGTAAAAGGATAAGACTTCCCCGGTTAGGCCAGTGGGATTGAGCGCTGCGATCCCCAAATGTACCGTGGTTGGTTGTTGAAGCTCTCGAGGATTCCACACATAATTTTGGTCCGCACCAAAGTTGATCAAATGCATCGCCATATGACCTTGTGCGGTAAAGGCCTTGGCGCTAAGAGTGGAGAAGGATGGCTCGGTATAGGCGACTCCCAGCTGGAGCATACTACTCGAGGTAGTCATGAACAGCACCGAGTGCAAAAATCCATCAATGGCCATCTCCGGTGGCTCCTTGAGCTTGAAATTCCCCATTAGGGGATCTCCAATGGTCCTCTATTTTTGCCTCTATAATAGAGGAGTTCTATTTTAGAGGTGAGAATAGGGGAGTTATACTCCAATGGTCCTCTATTCTCACATCTAAAATAGAGATTGCTATTTTTTTCTCTATTTATAGGGGAACCCTATTTTTTTTTACAAAGGTTCCTCTATAATAGAGGAAAAAATAGCAATCTCTATTTTAGAGGTGAGAATAGAGAACCAATGGAGAAAAACTCACCTCTATTATAGAGTTACTCTATTATAGAGGAAAAAATAGAGAAAACCATTGGAGATGGTCTTAACAAGGGAACTCCGCATATGACTTCGTTTCCGCGGGAGAGCTCCTCTCTGGCCTCGACTAATTGCTTAGTACGCGTGTTGGTGGTGGGATCACGTACCATGGTTGGCTCTGGAAGCGGTGTTCGATAGGTTGCTCGGTCTTAATCGAGAGCTGTCGCGATTTGACCTTGGTCCGCGCATCGGTTGGGACTTGTATCTCCGAGTACACAATCTGAATGGTCGGGAGGCTCGGCTGGCGTCTCTATGATTCCTCCCGGGCCAATGACTCCTTCAGGACCGACTGGTTGATCGAACTCCAGTCCTATGCTCAGCTCCGGGTCAGCTTGCGCCATTTGTGCGTCGGCCTTAATCACCTTGGACCTCGGCCTGTTCCTTGTCAACTCATCTTGCTCCGGCCGATGATGAACTCGTGGATCCGGCATTGGCGTAGCCACAAGGGCCGTGTGTTGGTGCCGCGATGACTCCCCGCGAGTGTATGATGACTCTACCTGGTCCAACAAATCTCCAAGATGTCGGAGTTGAGCTTGAATGCCGGTCAATGATGTTCATATATTTTGCCTTGTTTTCCCTTAGTTTATTCACATCTTTTGCATCTTTTTCTATCCATTTAGGCCATTATTGTGTAGCTTTAGATCCAATCATGCATTAGAGTTTAGTTGCATTGCATTTGCATCTTTTCATGCATAAACAGGTGATTTTGGAGCTCAAGGAGCATGGAAGCAATGGAGAAGAGATGTGAAGCAATCTTGAGGAGGAAACAAGGGAGTTAAGGCTGAAACAACAAGGTCCGGAGTCCAACTCGACCGCACACTCGACCAGACACTCGACCGTGTGCTGAGGAGGACTCGACCGAGTGGAGATTGCACGTGAGAAGCCAGCTCGACCCCTAGCTCGACCGAGCACAGGTCGAGTTGACCGAGCCGTTGACTGCTTTGACTTTTTCTATTTTTAGGGCTTCCACTTCCCCACTATATAAGACCTTGTACCTGCAGCCACCAAAGAGGTCCAGACTTTTAGATATTCTCAAAAACCTAGTTTTTACCTTTTTTAGCATTATTCCTTTTGCATTTTATTTAGATTTTGTACATGTTTAAGAAAACTCTTAGATTCTTCAATATTGTTGGTTCAATAACTTTCTTAATATTGAGAATTTGAGTTTCATCCTTTGATTAATATTGAAGATCTCAGTTTTATCTTTCTAATAATGCAAGTTTCAATATTTTCTGGGTTTTTGATTTGTTTCATCATGTCTTGTTGTGAGTAGTCTTCTTAGGATCTTGAGGATGGGTTAGGAAGGATTGATCTTGTGGTTTATGTGATTTGGTCAAGCTTGATTGTTGTAGATCTCTTCTAGGCTAGATGTTCTTAAGGCTGATCTTGAACTGAGAGGTTAGGATCTGATTTCAAGCTCCTTAGCATCACACCAATGTTTAAGAAGCATAGATAAGGCTAGATCTAGAGCTTACCATTAGGCTTGCTAAGAGATTAGAGGTCTTGTTTGGTTTGAGATGTATTGCTTAATGCCTGCTTGTGTAGATTCTTTACTGTGTGAGAACAAGTCTAGAATTGCATAGGTTTGATTGTTTCTTGACCATGAGAGTGGGAGAAACTTGTCTTAGATTTATATGTCTAGAGGTTAGCTCAAAGTTTGCTTGAGATTTGTTGACCAAGTTAGATAACCACAATGATTAGTTCTTCCCATGAATCCATCCTCAGGAACCTTCTTTGTTTATTGATTTTAAAGTCTTAATCTCGTAGCTTGCTTGTTGTTTGTTTGGTTTTAGTGTTGCTCTGTTTTCCGGATTCAACCAGCTCGACCTCCCACTTGACCTACACTCGGTCGAGTGCTTGCTCGAGTTCATCCCCAGAACTTGTGTTTATGATTTGTGATTGTCTTGTTTCATTCCTGTTTCATTCCAGTTGCATACATTTAGTTTTCAGTTCATTAATTGTCTTGCGTTAGTTCATTAGTAGTAGTTTCTATTTCTGTTCTTGCTTCATTACAGTTTCAATCATTCAATTTCATTTGCATTTAGTTCTTGGTTCTTGTAGTTTACTTTCTGCATCTTTACATTTCATTCTTAGGATTATTATTGACAAACAATCATTACATTTGTCTTAACTTAGATTCATATGCACATCTTATCTGTTCACAAACACTCATTTAGGATTGATACCTCTTGTACTGCAATAGCATAAGGGGAATTGAAACACCCATCCATCATTCCATTCATATATCATCATTGCATACATCCACCATCATTCACCCACCACCATATAAACCTTGTTTCAGTCAACTCGTCCGTGAAACTTGGTGCTCCGGGAGAATGCATCGGCTTCCTTGAGGCTTGCTCCCTTGACTTAGTCCGAGATCGCTCTAGGCTCGCCTTGGCTTTGTCTTGACCGCGGCTAGACTTGCTGAATGTTGCGTACGGTGACCAGGTCGAAGTTCTTCGGACGCATCTTGGGAACTTTTCCTTGGCCTCTCGGTGATACTGGGGTGGTGCGTAGTAACGTCCCCAGTTGTCACCATCGGACTCTTCGTAAGGACTCACCATGGGCTGGCTTTGACGCATAGCTTGTGAACTAGACGGCCAATAGTAGTTCGGTGATCCATGCTCTTCTTTATAGCCCTCGTCGTACCTTTGTTCATCCTCGGTAGCCTCGGATTCTGGATCGGTGCCTTGGAGTTCGTCGTACCATGGATCGTCATCGGAGTTAAAATCTTCAAACTCCATACTCGGTCAAGTTGACTCAAGCATCGGCTATCGATCACGACTCGGGAACTAGGTTCGGTCGACGGTACGGTCGGCGACGGTACGGACGACAGTGCTGACGATTGATACGGATGGTTGGTACGGATGGCCGGTGATGCGAGCGTTGGGTGATGATACGCGGAAGATGATACGTGCGCTGGACGGTACGACCGATGGCTCGATCGGTGGATCGGCTGTGATGCGGAAATAGTACCTCGTCAAAAACAAAAGAAAAGAATATTCGTGAGTATCTTAAGTTCAAGGACCAAACAAGATATATTTCTCTTGTCACACAAATGATTGATCACAGCTCAAAGAAATTCAAACCTATGACCCAAACAAAAAAAAAGAAAATGCAAAAGCACAAGAAGACAAAAATTGCTTTATGACTAAAGAGACTAACACATTTTTGCAATAAGGTCCTATCTTTAGCGATCTAAAAGCAACAACTCAAGAACACGAAAGAACAGCAAGAACAAAATAAAACGAACAGGAAACTAACAACCTAAGCAAACGAAAGCAAACGATCCTAAAGCAACACAACTCAACACCAATTTAAACCTAAGAACAAACTACACAAACTGACAAGACTAAGCTAACAAATCTAACACAAATGCTCAAGATCCAAACTTTGACCAAAAGAGATGAGTTTGTGGGTTAGAAAGACACAACCTTAGAGTCAGGAGCTTTTACAGCTATGATACCAAGCTGATGTGACCTTCGGTCGCGGATGCGGAATGGTGGGATGATGCGTTTTCGGTCAAGTCGAGATCGGTGGAAGTTTCCTCGGCCAAGCTTCAACGAGATGAATCCAGGGAGGATTCAAGAAACAAAAACGAGAAACGAGGTGATTCCAACGAGCGGTTTGTGTGAATGGTCGAGAAGCCTTGTCGAGACGTACGGATACGGCTGAGCGGATGCAGTTCTCGGCAGGGCTCAGGGAAATGAGGGTGGAAGCGATGTGTGATGGATTGATGGAGACTCGAGATCTGATGACAAAGAACTTAAGACTGCGAAGGTGAATCGAAGATAAACTCGAGAACTTGTGGAAGAGAACTCGAGGCTTGTGAAGGTGGAACGAAAGAGATGGATGGTGGATAGAGGTGGATCGATGCGACGACACAAGAGGGCTGGCTCGTCTCTTGATACTGTCGAATAAGAGATTACGAACCCGGTTCGTGAATCTCTTAGGGTTTCTCAAGAGCCAAGTCCTAGACTTGGGCTAAGGAGAGAGGTGAGACAAGAACAAAGATTCTCTCTTTGTGAAATTTAATTCAATACTTCAAGTCTCCTTTTACAATGAGGGTTGATGCCTTTATATAGTGAGGCTTACAAATGGAGACTCTTAACCCTAGAATACGTGGCCTTGATCTAAACCACACACTTGTCCTAAAGCAAAAGCAAAAGTGACTCAATGCAATGACCAATATACAACGGTCATAGAAGAGTCTAGAATAAATTCAAAGAAGGAAGGGGATAGGGTCGCCACGTCATTGGTTGGGGCGTGGTGATATAATCTTCACTTCCTTGGCTCCTAAGTCTTTCTTTAGGTGTTTCAAGGTCATGAGCCAAGTGGGATCGAAGTGGAGATGCACTAGAGTTTGCTGCCTCGTTAAAACATTTTTGGTAAACCCATTGGGGCAAACCCAAAGTAGGAAAAGGAGTACAGCTCCGTCTAATGGCTTAGAGGCGTCTTCACACTAGCGTGATGGTGAAGACACGCGAATCAAGCTTCCCAAAGCTGGTCGCGACTCAAGGCTCTTCAAAGGTGATGCTAGCCAAGAGTCCTTGGTGCAAAGGTTGGGGCTTGGCTTGAGTTGTCTGTTAGGTGACTTGGTCTTGCTCTTGGGAGGATCACTGGAACGTTGGCCGAGCGTCGTATTGTGCATGGTGCAATGCCTCAGTCCTTCTCGGCGTGTCTCGGTCATGCGCCTCGGAGCCGTCCGGGGCGTCTCGGTCGTCTCGGTCAGGAGGTCGAACCCGTGATCACATCAGGACATCTCCTTTGCCGTTCAGAAATTTTGTATATTTATGCACGATCCTAGGGAGATTCACTACAAAGCCCTCAAACGGATCTTATGGTACATTAAGGGCACACTAGACTTCGGGTTGCAGCTATATCCATCAAAAACTACCGATGTGGTGGCCTACATGGACGCCGACTGGGCAGGTTGCCCTTCCACATGCCGTTCTACCTTTAACTATTGCATTTTTCACGGCGACAACCTCATTTCATGGTTCGCCAAGCGCCAACACACTGTGTCCCGGCCCAGTGCGGAAGCTGAATACCGAGGTGTTGCCAATGCCGTAGCTGAAACAACCTGGCTCCGGAATATTCTATTCGACCTGCATTGTCCCTTGGCAACAGCCACCTTAGTCTACTGTGACAACGTCAGCGCGGTCTACCTCTCCACTAACCCTGTCCAACATCAACGAACCAAGCATGTTGAGATTGACCTGCACTTTGTTTGCGAACGCATAGCACTCGGAATCGTTCGTGTTCTCCACGTCCCATCGTCGCACCAGTACGTGGACATATTCACCAATGAACTTCAAACACCTTTGTTTACAGAATTTCGCAACAATCTCAGCGTCATACCCAACAACGCTAAAACTGCGAAAGAGTGATAGACAAGGAAATAAATATTATTCGGTTTCCATATATGTATTGATATTACTTGCGCAACATTCATATACACTTGTATATATTCGTAACATATTGTAATGAGAAGGGGCATCGAGTCTTGCTTTATAACAGTCTTTCCAACTCTGTCCACAAGAAACAACAATGGGCACATCAAATCAAATCTATGTAAAACAACAACAAAAATGTAGAAATCGAAGAGATGTGGAAAAGTGTACCCGCTATCACCAAAAATAATAACCTTAAGAAGAATTCTTAGGCAAGAAGACATTGATGAATTTGAGCTTATTTGGTTTTTTTTAAGACCAAAAAAACTGTCTTCTCTGTTTTTGTTTTGTTTTCTCTTTTTTCGTGTGATTTAAGTTGAGAGAAGTGAAATTGCAGAAAAAAATTAAAAAAAAGAAGTAAACAATATTCGCTAAATAACAACAACGTACACTATTTTAAATCTTTTTGTTTCCTATACTACCCTTCCTTTATTTAGTCATTCACTAAGTTTACTATAAAAATTAAATTAGAAAGTAATTATTAATGGGTCTAATTATGTTTACTTTTTCATTTTTTTAAGTACCATTGACTAATGTTCCTTACACACCATGTTTTACAAATATATATATTTGCATATATATATATATATATATATATATATATTTTGATGGGATTTCATTTTACAAATCAACAAAGTCATTAGTGTCTTTTTTCTTCAAAATCATATGTATAACCCAAAAGAAGTAAAACCATAGATAATATCTTCACAGTTCACACCATACTAAAAAAAAAAATATTCACGTGCAAATTTAGGCAGTTTTGATTAGAGTCACACACATGAAGTAAAACGTGAAAGCGCGTGAATAATAAATGTGTTATTTAATAGTCTATTTACGAAAATGAATCCTCTTTTTTTAAGTTATAGTATCGTTCGTTTTCTTCTCCGGTTCGATCTCTTGCGTTGTACGGTTGCCTTCGGTGATGGTAGATGACCCTGATGGGTTCTGACCGTTGTCGCTAGTCAACCGCTGCATTCGCTACTACCAAACGTCTGGCTTTCATATGCCATTCTCCTGAATTTCTTCAAATCTTCTTTGTATTGTGTTGAGCTATAATCTGGGCTCCCATCTAAGCTGTAAATAGTGCTGTGTCCTGGAGCAGAGCCTTCCGTTAGGTCATCTAGAAATATGTTTCCTTCAAATGCTCGAACTATATGCAAGTGTGTCCAAAGAGCAATCACCACAAGTTCGAAGTGAAAATGTTGCCAAAAAGTAACAGTTTGATATAGTACCTGGCTCACTTTTGGGCGGCGTTTTGCTGAATGCCGGACACTAGCAGCAGCGCAAGCAACCATTCTCGTCATTTCGCTGATATCAAACTCATCCTCTAACCGCGGGTCAACGAGACCGTCAAAGATACCACCATTTAGAGCTTGTGTCATCAAAGGTTTTTCCTATTGCATGGAGGGTTAAATTTAGAAGCTTATTAAGAAAGTTGAGGGTTTGGTGCTAATAAAGGTAAAACAAGATTACCAACCCAATCAACAATGCTTTCACCATCTGCAAAAGGCTGCGAATTATCAATAGGTCGGCGCCCGGATATCAGTTCGAGAAGCACCACTCCAAACGAGAAAACATCTGATTTATCAGTGAGTTTCCCTGAAGAAGCATATTCAGGAGCCAAGTAACTGTATCACACAATAAAACCATAAGAAAAGAAGAAGTTCAAGAGAGCGTTATAAGTTGTTTATAATTTGATGATTGCGTAGAGAAAAGAGCGTTTCATACCCGAACGTTCCCATAACCCGAGTGGATACATGAGTATCAGTGTCTAAATAAGACCTGGCGAGTCCATAATCTGCTAACTAATGAAGCATCAAGTTCAACATTATTAGTAGAAATCTTGAAGAAATGTATAATCGTTACAAATTTGTAGAGTACCATTGCCTCGTAGCTATGGTCAATTAGAATATTTGCAGCCTTCACATCCCGGTGTATTGTTTTAGGTTTACCTGATACAAAACGAATCTCTTTGTCAAATTGACACCAAAGAACCCAAAAGAAAAACATCAGAAACAAATGTGAATATTACTTACAATCTTCATGTAAGTATGACAATCCTTTAGCCACACCCAAAGCAATCTTCATCCTCCTTGTCCACTCCAGTACAGGTCTCTCTTTCTCTACAAACATCACCATAGTTTTAAAACAAAAGCCACACACAAACCATAGAATCATAACCATAGTTTTAAAGAGCTCTTCACCGTGCAAATGAAACTCAAGAGTCTTGTTAGGCACAAACTCATAAACAAGCAGAATATTTTTCTCTGCCTTCAATGTAGTATTTAGTTAGTTTTAGAAAATTAAGACATGGTTTATGCCTCTATGGTTTAAGAGTGTTTTTCTATATTAAATTCAACTTTGTAATTTAATAATATAATAATCTAACTTTTTTTTTTTATCAACCAAGAAAAAGAACATTAAGATTGGTTGCCTAAACTGGTGAAAAAGCGTTTACAAAAGAAGTTGCCGAAGATAAAGTACGCGAAAAACGGGTAAGGCAGTCCGTCCTCAAGTTTGACTTACGCGGGATCCTGGTCAGGGAGAATGATGGGTAGAAAGATCTCAGCAAGCTGAAGTCTTCTAATAGATGGGAGAAAATCGGCCACAAATCAGGATTCTGTACCATCACAATTAATTATGTGCAATCTGTCTCGAAACATTGGCAGACAATTCCTCCAGCAAGAATCGACTTCATGGCCCAACTCAAGGCTTGAAGCTCGGAATGAAGGGACGATGGTGCAAAATCCTAACTTTCTATTTTGACAACTTATTATGACATATTTGTTGTAAAATATAGTGAAAACGGTTAAAATCAACTCCAACTATTTGTCAAACGCTTTTTTATACTTACACTTCAACCATGTTAAAGTTCAAATTTGTTACCTGAATTATATAAAATGTTGTCAAAACATATATCCGAATGGTGTTAGGTCGGAGTTTAACAATGCTAAATCAGACAACTCGTAGCATCTACGCGACAATAAAATTGACTAAAACGACGTCATTTTAGTTCGTCTCAGTGCCTTATAGACGCCAAAGGTCGTCTGACTCAACAATTCGCTAATCTGTAAAACGCGACTCCCAAACTCTGGAATCTTTTTTGCCCAGCAGTATCCCAAATCTGTATAATGAATGTATTTAAGAGATTCAAAAGAGAGTATCTTGTTAATAATAAATAACACACACAACCTGGTATGCAATTCACAAAGCAAGATTTTAACTTTTACTGCATTATAGATAGACTCAATTTGACCAAAAAAAAAAAAATGGATAGACTCAAAAAGTTACGAACCTATGAAAGATCCAATCAGAATCATATAAAATGTTTGTATCATTCAAACAAACAATAAAGAGACAAACACATTGCACCTGTAAAATGAAGATTCTGTCACCAATTTGAACCTCTTTAGTTAAAAAAATCTGCTCCAATCGTTGCTTTATAGTTTATACTGATTACTAAATTTGCGATTCACAAACCTAAAACACGAAACCTCAAATCAATACTAATTACTAATTACTAGTTTATAGGTTTATATATACTAAAGAAATCTTCAAATGGGTCTAATAATTATGTAACGGTCTGATGGGTCTACTAATTATGTTTACTTTTTCATATATTTTTTGAAGTGCTACTACCAAATGTCTGGCTTTCATATGCCAATTTCTTGAATTTCTTCAAGTCGTGGAGCAGATCCTTCGGTTAGGTCATGTATCGATATGTTTCCTTCAAATGCTCGAACTATCTGCAAGTGTCCGAAGAACAATCACCACAAGTTTCGTTTTTTATCCAAGTTTGAGGTGAAAAATGTTGCCAAAAAGTTTTCAGTTTGAAATAGTACCTGGCTCATTTTTGGGCGGTGTTTTGCTGAATGACGGACACAAGCAGCAGCGCACGCAACCATTCTCTTCATTTCGCTGATATCAAAGTCATACTCTAATTGCGGGTCAACAAGACCGTCAACGCTACCACCATTTAGAGCTTGTATCATCAAAGGTCTTGCCTATAGCATGGAGGTTAAATTTTTAGAAGCCTATTAAAAATTGAGGTTTTGGTGCTAATAAAGGTACTAACCCAATCAACAATGCTTCCACCATCTGCAAAAGGCTGCGAATTATGAATAGGTCGGCGCCCGGTTATCAATTCTAGAAGCACCACTCCAAATGAGAAAACATCTGATTTATCAGTGAGTTTCCCTGAAGAAGCATATTCAGGAGCCAAGTAACTGCATCACACAATAAAACCATAAGAAGAGAAGAAGTTCAAGAGAGCGTTATAAGTTGTTTATAATTTGATGATTGCGTAGAGAAAAGAGCGTTTCATACCCGAACGTTCCCATAACCCGAGTGGAAACATGAGTATCAGTGTCTAAATAAGTCCTGGCGAGTCCAAAATCTGCCAACTGATGAAGAATCAAGTTCAACAATATTAGTACTTCTCTTGAAGAAATTTATAATCTTTACAAGTTTTTAGAGTACCTTTGCCTCGTAGCTATGGTCAATCAGAATATTTGCAGCCTTCACATCCCGGTGTATTGTTTTCGGATAACCTAAAACAAAACCAAATCTCTTTGACAAATTGACACCAAAGGACCCAAAAGAAAAACATCAGAAACAAGAGTGAACATTACTTACAGTATTCATGTAAGTATGACAATCCTTTAGCTGCACCTAAAGCAATCTTCATCCTCTTTGTCCACTCCAGTACAGGTCTCCCTTTCTCTACAAACATCAAAACATAAGCCACACAAAGCATATCATCATAACCATTAACCAAAGTCAAAGAGCTCACCGTGCAAATGAAACTCGAGAGTCTTGTTAGGCACAAACTCATAAACAAGCAGTCTTAGAGAATCAATTCTACAATAACCAAAAAGAGAAACAAGATGCCTGTGATGAACTCTACTAATAGTCTGTATCTCGGCTTGAAACTCGCGTTCGCCTTGTCCACTCCCAACTTTAAGCTGCTTAATAGCAACCTCAGTTCCATCAACAAGAACTCCTCTGTGAACATAACCAAACCCACCTTGTCCAATAAGGTTACTGTCGGAGAAATCACTAGTTGCTCTAGACAAATCTTCATATGTAAACAAGTTTTGTCCAATCACTGATGAACTACTTTCATGGTTCAGTTGCTGAAGATTATTAACTGAATAAGAAACAGAGGAATCGAATATTAAGTTTTAAAATAAGAAGATTGGATTTTTTCAATGAGAATTAAAGAAACCCTAAAGTTAAAAAAAGATACCTGTGGGATCTAGTGAGTCTCCTCCATTAATGGCAGCTTCAGCATCTCTTCTCATCCTCTTCTTCTTCATCATCATCTTCCACTTCTTTCTTATATAGAAACATACGCAGATAAAATTTCCGATTACAACAAGCATAGGTACCAAGATTAGAACAAGCATAACATCCATTAGCGGAGGAGGCGAAGAAGGTCCGGTGATGAAGGGCTGAGACGGAGTTGTTGTTGTGTTTGGATTGGTGAAAGGAAACACGGGCTCCGGTGGGAATTAGACGGAAGAGATAGTGTTGTTGTTGTTCGACTGAGACGATGACATTATATATGGAAGATGATGATTTTGGTTTCAGGGTTTTTTTCTTTTTTGTTTTCACATGGGGGAAGTGAGAAAGGACGAGGAAGAAGAAGAAAGGGACTAGTAAGTGAGATTCTTAATACAAACGTGCACTGTCCTATCTAACTTCTATTTATTGTAGTAGGTTCCACCAGTGGTAGTGAGATTCTTCTTCTTGCAGTGTGTCTAATTCTCTTTGTCACTCTGTTTCCTTAATTTCCATTAAATAGCAAATTCTTTCCCAGTTTCTTACTCTTACTTACATCTTTTTTTCTTTTTCTTTTTTATTCATTTTCATAAAAATCAAATAAATTTTAAATTTCTAATAGTTTTTTTAATACAAAACTTACTCTATATAATTAAAACTCCTAATAAAATAATGTTTCTTAATACTCTTCATAATATATAGTTTCTGGATTATCCAAAACAGTAATTAAATTAAAAGATATGACATTATATTATAGATTGGTAGATGATGATTTTGGTTTCAGGGTTTTTTCTTTTTTTTCTTTTTTCACATGGGGGAAGTGAGAAAGTACGAGGAAGAAGACGAGGAAGAAGACGAAGAAGAAAGGGACATGTAGTAGGTTCCACCCCTAGGCCCTAGGAGGCTAGGACTAAGTGAGATTCTTCTTCTTGCAGTGTGTCTAAATTCTCTTTGTCACTCTGTTTCCTTAATTTACCAACCGTTATTTAATTTAAAATAAACAACTAAATTGCAAATTCTTTCTCTCTTTCTTAGTCTCTCTTACATCTTTTTTTCTTTTTCTTTTTTATTCATTTTCATAAAAATCAAATAAATTTTAAATTTCTAATAGTTTTTTTTTTAATACAAAACTTACTCTATATAATTAAAACTCCTAATAAAATAATGTTTCTTAATACTCTTCATAATATATAGTTTCTGGATTATCAAAAACAGTAATTAAATTAAAAGATATGATTTTTTTTTTGACTGACTAAATCAATTAACCAGCTAAAACTCACTAGTTCAACTAGTTTCAAATGTGAATCAATCTAATCGAACAAAAATTAAGCCCATTCTAATTTTAATACGACATGTTCAAATTTTATAGCGTAGAGGAAAATTGTTGTCATGCAGATTCAAATTCGGAACCTAATTTTGATGGTTATTCTTATAACTAAAATATTTTTCATTGTCTTAAATGTTAGTATATGATAACTGAAGAAAAATCAAGACTTTGAACCTTTGGTTTATGGTATTTTAAGAGTGAGTTCGCCAAATTAAACTAATTTTTAGGTTAATATTATGATGTTTCTTTTTCTTTTTTTCTGACAGCATATTATGACGTATAAATTGCAAAATATAATATCTAACAAATTTTATACTATTGTAAACACGAATACACATTATTCAGAGAAAAAAAGGAAACACAACTACACAAGTATGTTCACATTCTCTGCTTTTTCTTTTTCTATAAAGGTAAAAGGGATGAAAGGGCCAAAAAAAGATATGAACGCGCAGTGTCCTATCTAACTGTCATTCTCCTTCTATTTATTGGTTGTCCGAAGAATGATATGAACGCACATACCCAATTTATTAACCAATCCTACTCCGAAATTTGTTTATGTTAAATTGTTAGTGATTTTACAATTTAAGTTGGTAGGGTACGACTAATCTTGAATGCTACAATAGTCGATAGAAGCAATTAACATGAACCATATACACTATTTGATATAAGAAGTGTAAATACAGAGAACTATATTCATCGAGGGATATATATACATAAGAACAAAAAGAGAATAACCTGTTTGAGAGAATTGGGCAAAGAGTGACTTGAGCTTTGGTACTACGCTCACCAGAAGGCCTTGAAGGCCTTGAAGCACAAGATCAGTAACTGCGGCTCCGTAGTGACCAAGAACAGCAAGAGACATACCAGTTACGTTCAGCATCTGAAATTTCACTTTCGTCAAGTACGAACCAGCTTGGGCCAAAAGGAAGACAACACCTTGATAACAAAGACATGTCCACAAAACGCATGAAACTCACATAACATAGAGAAAGCAATCAGACCATACCATAACACAAGTAACAACAAAAACAGAGAGACAACCATTGATCACAGACCATAACACATAAACACAAACATTGATAACTGATCACAGACCATAACCATCAATCTCATAAACATTAGAACAAAACAAAAACACTGATAATTGATCACAGACCATAATGTAAACCCATAACAGCTTTGAAAGAACATAACACAAACTTGATCATTGATAACAGAAGATAACACAAACTGATTCAAGCTTTAGAAGAACATAAATACAAACATTGATCAAGAACAGAAACACAGTATCTCTATTTTAATATCTCTACCATCTGTTGCAAGTTTTCCAATTAATCTCACAAAAAAACATAGAAAAAAAATCATAAAACTCAAAATTTGCTAAACATCAAATCCTAATTCAAAAGACATCAATACAACCCTAAATTAACACGATCTACACTTCGAACTTCAGAGAGATGCGTACCATGGGAACAAAATAAGAGCATCCTTGAACCAAACACAGAGATTTGGTTAACTTTCCGATTTGGGGAACCAGAAAACGTCGATGGTCACCGGCGTCGCTGGAATGATGATAGCGACAGATCCAAAACTCATTTCCGACTCATATTTTCTCTCAATTCGACGGATCGAACCTTCAGCATAGATTTCACGTTTTTGAGAATTGGAGAAACGAGGAAGAGAGAGGGAAAAAAAAATAGCTGTTTTTTTTCTTTTGTTAATTAGTCCAACCAATCATAAACCGACACATACACGATTCTTAACAATCCCAGAGTCACTTAGCTTAGGATCGATTTTAGTTTAAAATTTTTCTTATCAATAGAAATTGTTGAGCTCAAATATAATCATTCCAACTTTTGAGTATAAATCTATATAAATACTAAATTTACTTTACTCAGTGATATACAACATATATATATATATTTTTGAAGATAATATTTTTTTGTTATATCTATTTGCGATTTTACGTGGTATTTTAGTTAAAACTTTTATCAATAAGAATCATTGAATATAAATATAATTTGAAGATTAAAAGATAAATCCATATAAATGCCATACTTATTTTACTAATGTACAGTATGTGTAACATATATTGTCTAGTGTCGCAATAATATTGTCGACAATCTTCTGACTTTTTATCTTTAAAAGAGTTCATTCCATATTTATATCCCATGAAAACATAATTTTCAAAGTTCTAACGTTAATGTCAATCGTTGACCTAATTATAGAGACCATTTAAACATATCAATATCCTACATTAAATGCAAATATACAAAGTTTCATGAACAGTTTTAGTGCTATGTCGCTACAATGAGGTTGTTCAAATGCATCATCTGTCAAAAAGAATTTCCGACTAAGTCAAGAATGCTTAAATGATGAAACGTTTAAACCCCACAATGAATATCTATTCACTAATCCAAGTTACATATTTTTCTAAAATCTCATATGTTATTTACAGATGTTAATTTTGTGATGCAACCCCTCGTCTTCTAAAAAAAAACATAGTATACTTTAAATATGTTTTTTCCAATGTTTTGGGTTAAAAACATTTAATAATATATATATATATATATATATGTTATATTTGTTATATATGTTTTATACCATGTTATAAAATTGTAGCTCTAGTTGATAATATACCCAATGAGATATGCTACACAAATCACATGCCACTTTTTGTAACGGCTTACATATCATTTTTTCTATATTTCCTAACCATTGATTTTATTTTGTTAGTTAGATTATTTTTTTCAAACTTATTTTTCATAGTTTTCCCAAAAAAAAAGTGTGCCCCTTACAATGTTTTTGTTTTAGATCAAAATTTTTAAGTTAAGTTAAGTTAAGTAATTAATATTTTCTTTCTTATAAATAAAATCTAATAATAAATCTTTATGGTATCTGTTTCTTAGAAACTAATGTTTCACTTCAATTTATTTTCATGTTTAGATTTTATAAATACAATTACATAACTTGTTTTTTACTCCACAATGCATTAAAATCTTACTTACATTCTAAAACTCATTAAACCATTCTAAATTTTGGAATATAATTTTTTTTGTTTATAATTTTAATAATAACATTATTAATAAAACAAATTTATAGTATTATTTTTACTATTTTAAAATTTTCATTTACTTTACTTAATTTGTTTTTGATATTTATTATATTTATTATTTACTAAAAATTATATTATTGTTTATACTATTTTAACATTTAATTAATTTTAGTTAATTCGTTATTTATTTTTATTTTTTACTATTATTAATTATAAGTAATAAATATGCAATGAATGAATATTATAAATAGTATTTTTTATGCAAAAAAAAATTGATTAGGTGGATGCTGATGTGGAGGAATGAGAAGTGAGCAAAGTTAACTTTATATATATATTGATTTTGATTTAATTTTAATAGTTTTATTGTTAAGATATTTGGTAACATACTCTTAAGATTCCTCAATGGAGATACTCTAAGGTCGCGAGTTCGACTCCTCTCAGTGTCTATTTAGTTCATTTTTTGTCCTTTTTATTACGAAGGGCAAAACGGTAATTTTGCCGATCGTCTTCTCCACCCGATCTGGCGACTGTCAAACCCTAATCTATGGCCGCAACTTTTTTTTTAGCTCAGTTTCTACCCATTTCATCTTATATTCAATTAGACATGATATAGAAATAGTAGATCTTCAGATTTAACATCATATCTAAGTAGAAAATCAAGTCAAAAAAAAAAAAAAATCCGATTTTTTCCCGATTCAGGTGTAATCGCGGCGGCTCTATACTGCCTAGCGATTCCACGCCGATTAATCGGCCGATTTGACCGATTTTTGGAACAGGGGATGGATAATTCTAGTTAACACTTGGTTATAGAGTTTTTTCAATGAAATTTTTCTCTTAAGCTCAAAGGATTGAGGCGTCAGATTCCAAGTGTTTCTAGCACAAAAAACAGTAATATAATTTCCAAATCTTTCTTTACCAGTTAAGAACAACATCAAAAAATTTGGAAATTTATAAAAAAATCTAATACAAGAAGTCAAAATTTTGGCATAATTTAAGGTTCAGGGTTTACAGGTTGGGATGGGTCAATTTCATGTTTTCTAGTAAAAAAACTTCAGATTTGGCTACATATGTTAAAATTGCTATGAAATTAAATTCTGAATATATTTTATGATCTAAAGTTTAGGATTTAGAGTTTAGGGTTTAGTATAAGATATAATGAACGGTTCCATGCTTAGGTTTTTAGGGGATATGATGAGGTTAAAATTGTTTGATAGTTAACAATGACTACTTCACCAAAACAAAAGTAGTTTTTAGTGGACGTGTATAACTTATCACCCATGTGGACTTGATTTTATGGACATGAAAGATTAAAATCGTTTGATAGTTAACCATGACTACTTTATCAAACCACAATTTTTTAATTAATTAGGTATTCATATGTTTTTTTCTCTGGTCATCCAAAAATAAGTATTCATCTATGCATGTTAACCATCCACATAATATTGAACAATATCAATGAATTTGAAATTTACAAAGAACGTAAGGCAAGAAGTCAAAATTTTAGCCTAATTTAAGGTTTAGGATTTACTGGTTGGGGTATGTCAATTTCATGTTTTCTAGTAAAAGATCTTCAGATTTCGGCTACATTTGTTAAAATTGCTATGAAATTAAATTTATGATCATGGTTTATGATATAAGGTTAAGGTCTAAAGTTTAGGATTTAGGCTTTAGGGTTTAGACTCTAGGGTCTAGGATTTAAGATTTAGGGTTTAGGGTTCAAGGTTTAGGGTTTAGGGTTCAGGGTTTAGGGTTTAGAGGTTTAGGGTTTAGGGTTTGAGGTTTAGTATAGGATATAATGAACGGCTTCATGCTTAGATTTTTAGGGGATATGATGAGGTTAAAATTATTTGATAGTTAACAATGACTACTTCACCAAAACACAAATAGTTTTTTGTGGACGTGTATAACTCATCCACGTGGACTTGATTTTATGGACATGACTACTTTACCAAACCACAAGTTGTTTGATTAATTAGGTATTCATATTGTTTTTTATCTGATCATCCAAAATAAGTATTCATCGTCCATGTGGACTTGATTTTAGAATAAGTATAGTATCCACAAATAATTATCACATAATAAGATATTTTTAGCATCCACATAACAATCAACAAATATTCCATTATAAATGGATAATATATATTATAATTATTCATTTTCAATATAGTAAAATGGATCTCAAAATGTAGAAAAAATAAAATTATAATCAATCATAAAAACAAAATCAAAAATATATGTCATAATAATTAAATGAAGTGATTACAAAGAGAGTAGGAGAAATTCTTTGCACTGAGGTTCTCATTGCAAACTTCCACAAGGCAGAGCGGTTAAAGCTTATCACGGGTATCAAGGTGTCGACTGCTTGTCCCGTGGTCTCTCACTTGTTATTTGCAGACGATAGTCTTTTCTTCTGTCGCGCTACGAAAGAGCAGTGTGAGGCTGTCTTAGGGATCTTTCGACAGGATGAACGGGTTTCTGGACAGTAAATAAACTTCCAGAAATCTTCGGTTCAATTTGGGCACACAGTTGATGTGGATTTACGAGAGGAGCTAAAAGGAGTACTGGGGATCACCAATCTAGGTGGTATGAGTTCATATTTGGGTATTCTTGAGAGTCTGAGAGGTTCAAAAACAAAGGTCTTTTCCTTTGTTCAGGATCGATTGCAAAAACGGACAGGTGGATGGCCTGCCCGGCTACTGTCCAGGGGGGAAAAGAGGTTATGATCAAATCAGTAGCAACTGCCGTTCCTACCTTTGTCATGGCCTGTTTCCGTCTTCTGAAAACAGTCACACGGAAACTCACTAGTGCGGTTTCTAACTTTTGGTGGAGTGCTTCTGGGGACACACGAGGACAACACTGGGTAGCCTGGGATAAGTTATGTGTTGATAAGGTTGATGGTGGTTTGGGTTTCCGGTGTTTGGATGACTTTAACACCGTCTTGTTGGCTAAACAACTCTGGCGGTTGATTACAGTTCCAGACTCATTATTTGCAAAGGTTTTTAAAGGTCGGTACTATAGGCATTCCAACCCGTTGGACCCAATCAAATCTTACTCGCCGTCTTATGGATGGTGGAGTTTGGTATCTGCTCGCTATCTGGTAAACAAAGAACTCATTAAACGGGTAGGATCTGGTGATTCCATTCTAGTATGGTAGGATCCCTGGATCCCTGCTCAATCTCCGAGACCAGCATTGCGTCCGAGATCGCCAATTGATCCCACGCTTAGAGTTGAAACCTTTATTGACAGGAGCTCACATTCCTGGAATTTGGCTTTACTCTCGGCCTCTTTTGAGCTGGAGGATGTTGCCATTATTTCTGCCTTACCTGTTGGTAAACCAGATTCACCGGATAGATTGGGTTGGCATTTGACAATGACGGGTCTTTACACCATTAAATCTGGGTATAAAGCTTTGCGTCCAAATCAGGCAGCCTCGACACCTGTATTTGGCCCTAGCATTATTCCTTTACAGGCGTTTGTCTGGCAGATTCGGTGCCCACCAAAACTTAGACATTTTTTATGGCAAGCGATTACGGGTTGTATGGCGACAACAGCTAATCTGCAGAGACGTGGCATGACCTGTGTTTTTGAGTGTGGCTGTTGTGGTGGTTCTGAGGAGACAACCAATCATGCCTTATTTTTATGCCCTCCGGCCAAGCAGGTTTGGGCTCTATCCTCATTCCCGACATCTCCGGGCTGTTTTCCTTCAGAATCTGTCTATGCAAACATAGACTATTTATTCTGGAGATTTCAGCAGAATCCTTCATTGGATTATTATCCATGGATTCTATGGTACATTTGGAAGGCTAGAAATGACAAAATTTTTAGCAATCTGGACTCCAATCCGTTAGCAATTTTACAGTTAGCGGAGGAGGAAGCTAAACTCTGGTTTTCGGCACAAGCAGACACAGTAGGGATTCCTCCCAAGGATGGGCCTCATCCCACTACTGGTCATGTGCTTGCGGAAATGGCTACGGCCAACATATATAGGACCAGTTACCGTGATTTTGTGGACGGATCTTGGAAGATAATTGACCAGTATACAGGCTGAGGATGGTATTGCATTTCCTCTGAGGGGGAATCTCCCATTATGGGTGCGTCTAACCTTCGCCGTCGCTTGTCACCCCTTCATGCAGAAGTGGAAGCTCTAATCTGGGCAGTGCGCTGTATGATTGGTCCGGATATTGAGAATGTGGTTTTTCATACAGACTGTTCTGACCTGGTAAAGATGGTGTCTTCGCCTTCCGAGTGGCCTGCCTTCAAGACATATTTGGATGAGATCGAGGCGGACAAGGAAGAGTTCTTATCTTTTGCACTAGTCCAAGTCTCCCGAACGCAGAATGATAATGCAGACAAGCTAGCACAACGTGCTAGAATAGAGTCACATCTAGTTAATTATGTAAACGTTTTTCCTACCAATTGGTTCATTTGAGCTGCTCTTTTACTCTGTNAAAAAAAAAAAAAAAAAAAAAAGAGTAGGAGAAAAAAAAAATATGAAAGAACATCTTGTCCATTGAATTTTAACTAATAATTTCAATCCAATAGTTCTTATTATTTGTAATACAAACTGCTTTTCTCTCTTTAGTTATATCCTAACTTACATGATGAAGGTTAAAATAGTCTATAAATTATGTGAACAGTAGAAAACTTGGCAAAAAAGCGTCTATGGATAGAAAGTGTGTTAAATGAACATATTTTTATAGAAAGTGTATCTGAGTGCAAATCTCCCATATTAAAATACTATTAAAGCAAAAATTCCTACAAAAAAATGAAATTTAGCTATTAAATTTAGTTTTGTTTTGATAAATGTATCATTTCTTCTACTAAAAGTTTAATAAGAAATTATCTTAAAATTAGCTTAATGCATATAATTTGTGTTTTATGGATAAACATCATGCATATCCAATTACTATTGTTTTTTATATTTCAATAATTCATTTATTTTACTTAATTTGTTTTTTATTTAGTTATTATTTTATTAAATTAGCAATTATATTGCTACCAAAAAATGAAATTTAGCTATTAAATTTAGTTATGTTTTGATAAATGTATCATTTCTTCTACTAAAAGTTTAATAAGAAATTATCTTAAAATTAGCTTAATGCATATAATTTGTGTTTTATGGATAAACATCATGCATATCCAATTACTATTGTTTTTTATATTTCAATAATTCATTTATTTTACTTAATTTGTTTTTTATTTAGTTATTATTTTATTAAATTAGCAATTATATTGCTACCAAAAAATGAAATTTAGCTATTAAATTTAGTTATGTTTTGATAAATGTATCATTTCTTCTACTAAAAGTTTAATAAGAAATTATCTTAAAATTAGCTTAATGCATATAATTTGTGTTTTATGGATAAACATCATGCATATCCAATTACTATTGTTTTTTATATTTCAATAATTCATTTATTTTACTTAATTTGTTTTTTATTTAGTTATTATTTTATTAAATTAGCAATTATATTGCTACCAAAAAATGAAATTTAGCTATTAAATTTAGTTATGTTTTGATAAATGTATCATTTCTTCTACTAAAAGAATAATAAGAAATTATCTTAAAATTAGCTTAATGCATATAATTTGTGTTTTATGGATAAGCATCATGCATATCCAATTACTATTGTTTTTAATATTTCCATAATTTATTTATTTTACTTAATTCGTATTTTATTTAGTTACTATTTTTTTAATTTAGCAATTATATTGCTACCAAAAAATGAAATTTAGCTATTAAATTTAGTTATGTTTTGATAAATGTATCATTTCTTCTACTAAAAGAATAATAAGAAATTATCTTAAAATTAGCTTAATGCATATAATTTGTGTTTTATGGATAAGCATCATGCATATCCAATTACTATTGTTTTTAATATTTCAATAATTCATTTATTTTACTTAATTAATTTTTTATTTAGTTATTATTTTATTAATTTAGCAATTATATTGCTACCAAAAATGAATTTTAGCTATTAAATGTAGTTATATTTTGATAAATGTGTCATTTCTTCTACTAAAAATTTAATAATAAAGTATTTTAAAATTAACTTAATGCATATGATTTGTGTTTTATGGATAAACATCATACATATCCGATTACTATTAGAGACAATGTCAAAATTATTAGTAAATTGGGATTCATTCAACCATACCAAAATCCCTTTAAAATCCATTGTATATTAGCAATGGATGTTGAAAGAAGAGAGAAAGGCAGGAAAAAGTTTTGTATCAACGTTAAACTCCATTTCTAAAAAATTTCAGTTGTTTGTGGCTTTTTTTTTGCGTAACAATATGAAGGACGGAGACGAATTGAAGGCTAACACATGAAGGAAACTTANAAAAAAAAAAAAAAAAAAAAGAACTTACATTATGAATATGGCAGATGAAATCTATCTTTCCTAGTTGTTGTTATTTTATAATTTCTAGATTAGTAAAATATGTATGGATTTTTATATAAATTTTTTTTTTAAACTTCAAATGATTATATTTATATTGAATGATTTTTATTGATAAAAATTAAATTAAAATTCCGCGCAAATAGATATAACAAAAAATATGATCTTTTTTTTTTCCAGAAAAAATAGAATTTTATTTCACTTTAAGAAGAATCAATACAAATGGATTGTCGAAGCCATTCCAGTAAAGAAACAAAGTCAGAGTAGAAGTATTGTCTCGATAACCATATTTTGCTAAATTGTGAGCAGCAGTATTACATTCTCTTTTTGAAAACAGGAAAAATGTTGAGGCAAATTTTGATACCCAAAAATGGATATCATAAGTTTGTTAAAGATCTGTTAACTTAGACACCATTTAAAATTTTAATGAGATTCTCGCAGTCCCCTTCAAATATAATATTTGTGTAACCTCTACTCCATGAATGATGTAATCCGACAAGAAGTGCTTTAGTCTCAGCTTCCAGGGGGAATCAGTATGTCCTAGATCAGTAGAGCCCCAACAGAGAGGTAAACCGAAGTTGTTGCGAATTATCCATCCACCTATAGCTTGCGAAGTATTCCTATCAAAAGCTGCATCAAAGTTACATTTAACCATTGAGATTGGTGGCGCTGTCCATTGATGTACCTGGTGAGAAGAGTTTTGGGTGTTTAGTCGATTCTCTTTTACATCAATCCATTCTTTTGTTTCAGCTTGAGCCTATAAAAACGTTTTCGTTGCACTTTCCCTGTAATTGTTGAAAATGGTGTTGTTTCTGGCCTTCCGAATCCTCCATAATAACCATAGTGGCAGTAGGGCAGTCTGACGAGGGATATCTTGCCGTGATGAAAATTCAATTATATTTATGAGATTTTCCTCTGTATCCTCAGACAAGCAATTGACATTGAGAGCCGGAGTGTTAGAAAGACGCCAGGCCGAACTAGCAAAAGGGCATGTAAACAGAGCATGGTTTATGGTTTCATCTTGTTGTCTGCATCTGGAACATGTTGAATCTATACTCATGCCTCTAGATCGAAGTCTTGTGGTTGTAGGTAGAGATAGGGAGATAGTACGCCAGATAAAATGTTTGATTTTTGGCATTAGATTTAATCTCCATAATTTATTTTTGAGTTTGACAGAGTCATGTGGAATGGAGTGAGGAAAAAGATCAGAGGGATCATGTGTGAGCAGCCAATAGCCTGATCTTACTGCATAGTCACCAGAAAAAGTATAGTTCCAGATCAATCGATCAGGGCTATCTTTCTTTGATAAATAAATGTTTTTGAGAAAGTCACAGTCCTCTGGTACAATCAAAGATTCTAGTTTGCTTGTGTTCCACGAACGGTTGTGCTCTTGATTATTAATCAATTCCTGTATCAAGAAAGATCCTTCTGGTTGTATGGTGTTAATTGGGCGGAGCGGATGAGTGTTATTCCTGCACGAATCAGTTTTCCATCACCAACGATGAACCGTGACCCTTTTTTTATGAGAGCTATTCCCGTTAGAAGAGATGACCAACCATAGGATTGGGATCATTTTGGAGTTGCATCTTGTAACATCCGTGAACCGAAATCTCGGTTTGGGGATTGTATTGGTCGATGCAGATGGTGTATCGGTCGATGCAAGTTCAAGTTTCTGCGTTTTGACTTAAGTTAAACGCTGCGTTTTGGGCAAAGGGAGAAGGAAACCTTTAAGTCGAGTTTTGTGTCTCATTCGGCGAGTTTGGCCGTTTTTGAGAAAAAGAAGAGAGAAAGAAGAGTTTTTGGTGTTCTTGAGTGTTCTTGGTGATTTCTTGGTGTTGGAAGCTGTTTCTATAGAGATCTGTAGCTGAGATCGTTGTAGGAGCTTCCTAGGAACGTTTTCTCCTTGTGTTTGGATCGGATTTCTTCTGTGGCAAAGGTAAGTGCAGGACCATGGCTTATCTAAGCTAGAGAACTCTCTAATTTTCTTGTTGTGTGATGTTAGACTTGTTAGATTGTTACTTTGGACGTTAGGAAATTTTCTTCTGGCTTGGGATCAAGTTTTGTGGTTGTAGGAACGAAGATCCGGCGAGAAGCTTCGGGGAAAACACGATGCTCGGCATTGCATCGGTCGATGCATTTCTTGCGTCGGTCGATGCAAGTGCGAGGACGGCGCGTAAAACTCTAGGGTTTTCGTGTTATGTCGAGCATGCGTCGGTCGATGCAGTTTGGGTGTTGGTCGATGCATGTGTAACTTGCATCGGTCGATGCAGTCCTTGTGTCGGTCAATGCATCCCCATGTGGCGTCGGTCGATGCATGTTGGTGTCGGTCGGTGCAGAGTCCTGGTTTGTTATTTGTTGTTTGTTGATTGTTGTTGATGGTTAGAGACGACTCTATTGATTGAGTGTATAGCCCAGTAGATGGGAGGATTGCCTTACTGAGTGTTTATTAAATACTCGTGCATTGCAATATGTGTTTGTGGTGCAGGTAAAGGCAAAGTGTGATCGTGGAATCAATATCTCTTTGATATTTGTAGTTTCTTCCAAGATATCCATGGTATCTTGCGATGATGAGAACTCCTTTCCCACCAAAAATTCATCAACAAAGATTCAAGTTCAGATGTGACTCCTTTAGGCAATTTGAAACAGGACATAGCGTAAACCGGCATGAAGACAGCTACAGATTTCATCATCACTTCTTTGCCAGCAGGGGAGAGTTTCTTAGAAGTCCAATGTGAGGTTCTTTTTTGATTCGGTCGATTATATATTCAAACATTTCATTCTTTTTTCGCCCAAATTGCTCAGGTAAACCAAGATATTTGCCTCCTCCTCCCTGGTTTGGGATCTTTAAAATGGTCTTTAGCCTTTCTTGAGTGGAACCAAACACATTTGAACCAAAGGTGATCATTGATTTATCAGTATTGATTTTTTGGCCTGAATAGTGTTCATAAACATCAAAAACATCTCCTAGAGCTTTGCAATTCTTTCTATTCGCTTGACAGAAAAAGAGAGAGTCATCTACGAACTGTAGATGAGTAATACGGGGAACGCCGTTGCCAATCTTCACACCCTTGATGTCTCCATCCTTGGCATATGATGTTATAAGGTGGCTTAAGATGTCTGAGCAGAGGATAAAAAGATATGGAGAAAGGGGGTCTCCTTGACGGATTCCCCTTTCTGGTTGAATGAATCCTTGAGGTGAGCCATTTATTAGGACTGAATAGGTTGAAGATCGAACATCAGACATGATCCAACTAATCCATCGATCACAGAAACCAAAGAGCTTGAGAGTAGTTTCCAGGAAGTTCCATTTGTCTCTATCGTATGCTTTGCTAACATCAGTTTTCACGGCCATGTAGGTTTGGGACACACGTTTTCGAAATTTTAGAGCATGCATGACTTCATGTGCTATCATTACATTATCTTGAATGATTCTACCCAGAATAAATGCAGCTTGTGAATCAGATACGATACTATCAAGATGAGGTTTGAGGCGTTTAACAAGGCATTTAGAGATAATCTTGTATAAGACATTGCAGAGAGCAATCGCTCTATAGTCTGCTAGATATTCGGGATTATCTATCTTCGGAATCATACATATGTTAGTGTGATTAATGCCTCTTGTCATGGCTGAAGTCTTGAAAAAGTCTTGTAATTCATTAACCACATCTTGTCCAATGATGGACCAACATCGTTTGTAGAAGCGTGCAATAAGACCGTCTGTTCCTGAAGCTCGGTCGTCACCAATCAAGCAGACAGCCTCATAGATCTCTTGTTCAGAAAAGTCTCTAGTTAGAGCAGAATTTATATCATCTGTGATTGTTGCTTCAAAATCTGCAAAATCTTTTGGAGTTACCGAATGTCCGCTACTGGAAAACATTTTGGTGAAAAAATCTTGTGCATGATCACCAATTTCCTTATCGCTGTGAATAAGATTTCCTTGTTCAGTATAGATAGAATTTATTCTGTTCTTAGAGGATCTAGTCTTTGCACAGGCATGAAAGAAACTAGTGTTTTGGTCTCCTTCTTCAATAAATTGATTTCTGCTTTTTTTTGTTTCCAGTGTTGCTCCTCATCTGAGTAGGCTTTAGTGAGAGCACTTTGAATTTCCGGTACTTGTTGTCTCTCTGTTTGCAAGTTGCTTTCCATTGCAGAGTTCAGTTGCGACTGTAGTGCCTTGATCCTTGTTTTTGCATTAAGCTGCGACTTATGTTTCAAAACAGTCATACTCCTTCGACAGTTAGCTATCTGTGAGGTATAATGTTAGAAAATCCTAAATCATGCTTTAGTTTACAAACCACATCACACTTATTTAGAGTTTCAATAAGAAATAAAACATCACACTTAGTTAATGTACATAGTCGCTTTATAGTAGCAGATGTCAGCGGCGAACAGAGGCCCTGACAGTTCCAGGACACCATCTTCATGGAGGCTGTGGGGGTACCGGGCCCCCGCGCCTCCGGCAAATCCATTTGAGGCAGAACATGAGCCAACAGAGCTGTCCCTCTTCGCCTGTTTCCGGAGATGGATCAGGACTGCCATTTCCTTTGCAGCATCAGTGTTATTAAAGGCCGTTTCAAATCTGACTCGCTTGCGTTTAAGAAAGATGAAGTCTGGAGTAGCATTTTCAGTGTTTTCCTCAAGAAGGTCCTCTTGTGCTTGGGAGATGGCCGTTTCTCTCACATACTTGGCATGGAGGTAAAGCAACCGCTCTGCTGTTAACTCTGTGTCTTCAAAAACACTAGGCACAGCAGAGGAGACAGTGGTGGTAGGATCCTTTTCATAACAGGGTTCCTGAGGACCTGGCCTTTGGAGACCCGGGATAGTCACAGGAGGATGCATTGGAGTAGTGGCATCAATTTCATCCATGCTGTTATCTCCGTCTTGATGATCATCACCATCACTCTCATCATCAGATACGTTGTGATCTCCATCATCAAAACTCATATGACATTCCTTGACATCATGTTTCAGCGATCCACACTTGTTACAGAAATTGTGAAGTCTCTCAAATCGAAACTTGACAATGGTATTCTCTCCAGGCATAAACTGAACATTCTTTTGCAAACGAAGAGGGTTGTCTATGTTCCAGTCTATCCTAACCCTTACAGAACCAACTTGACTAACATTTTCATCATAATCCACTTCGGTTACATAGCCTAGACTATTTCCAACCCTTCCAGCCATGACGTTAGTTAATTAAAGAATTGGAATACCTTGGATTTGGATCCAAAAGGGTATGATCTTCAAGACTTCTTCAGCAATGGTTGGGTACCAACGATGGGCCGTCACCGTCCAGTCATTGAAAGACCATGGACCGTGACGGAGAACCAAGTTCATCGTTTCCTCAGACTGGAATCGGAATTGGACCCTTCCTCCATCGATTATTCTTCCTACACACTCCTCTGCGAATCCCCAAACCCTTGGANTTGGAATACCTTGGACTTGGATCCAAAAGGGTATGATCTTCAAGTCTTCTTCAGCAATGTTCGGGTACCAACGATGGGTCGTTACCATCCAGTCATTGAAAGACCATGGACCACGACGGAGAACCAAGTTCATCGTTTCCTCATACTGGAATCGAAATTGGACCCTTCCTCCATCGATTATTCTTCCTACACACTCCTCTGTGAATCCCCAAACCCTTGGCATCTGGCGGATTAGCGCCCTCAAATTCTGCTTACGGGGATTGACTGAAGTGACCACCAGTGAAAAACGGTTTATCGCAGCCGCTCTTGAAACGAAATCTGGTGAGAGAGTAATCGAGGCATCATCAATGCCCAGATCAAGATCCTGGACTGATTTTCTTAGAAAATCGCTCATTGTTTGGAAGGTATTGGATGAATGGTAACGGGAGAGTGAATGTGAAGAGAAAAACTGAGAGAAAAGGAGGAATTTATACTGGTGGATCCATGGCGGTTTTAAGAAATGGTTATCACCCGCAGAAAGGGGAGAAAGTAAACTGTCAGATTTATCCTACAGAAATAAACCGCCAACTATAAAGGAACAAGGATTGATAGTTTTGTCGGTGGAAAAAACACTCCAAAACGGAGAAAAACACCGGTGATGCCAGACAGTTAACCAGTGGCAAGAATCGCCACACAAGTCGCCATCAGAGAGAGATGCCATTTTTTATTATCTTTAAATTATCTTTAACAATGTATATGTTATATATATCACTTAGTAAAGTAAGTTTAGTGTTTATATAAATTTATACTCAAAAGTTTAAATAATTATATTTGAGGTTAAAAAATTATATTAATAAAAAAATTTAAATTTAAATATCGCGTATGCTCGGGTATAAATTCTAGTTAAGTATATTTCACACTCTCAAAACATTACAGAGAGTATATTGGTAATTCGGAATCTTTCCCAATTGGTAAAGAATGAAACTTGGATTATAGGTCACGTTTTTGATTGAGTCTTTGGTTGCTCTTAGGAGAATCAATTTTAAAGGTCACCCAGCGATACGTCCTCAACTTGATCTTCTTGTGGATTCAGAAGAGCAAGTGACACATGAGATATTTTTCCTCGACGCTATCGATTCAGAGAGTTCACTCGATGTCTTCTAAAACAGACCCTGCGTTTCAGCAAAACGAGAACAAGTACGAGCTTCTGAAGAAGGAGATACTTGGGAAGGAAGATTAAGACCTAGAAGAAGATGTAAAAACGAAGATGCAGCCAATATTGAAAAGAACTTCTTTTCTTATTAAGAATCACTTAAACAATCTTACAAGATATGTTTAATCAGATTTACACACAGTCAACACGACTTGCCACTGACCAATTCTTAATCTACCCAAAATCCCTAAGAACCCTAAAAGCTTTCTCGCTTAGTTCTCTAAAATTCTTTTTAAACGGCCAAACAACATGTTTTGCCTAATAACACAATATATAGGAACCCTCCTATGACCTACTTTCCTAAACAAGGATAAGTCCAAATCTTCAAGTCAATATGATAATATCTTGAAACAATATCCACGTCATCCAATATCCGTGACTCCTCCAAGACGCGTAAACATCTTCCAGAGTCCTACAACACAGCCTTGTAGCACCAGAACGTCTTCATGCTTTCATTCTCCCCCTTTTTATCTGAATGTGACAACTCAAGCTCCAGATGTGAACAGTACTAGAATCTTTTCAAAACCATAAGCCTCAACCACATTCAGCCACAACATCACTATCATCACTAATATCATCATCTCATCATACTCCCCCAGCGTGAGTGCACATTCATATAAAAACAAGGATGAAGACATATATGCAGGGAGACACAACAAGCTTCCTATCATGCCTTGTACCAAAAATAATCCTCAAGAGCTTTTATAATGTTCTTAGGTTCAACCTGTGAAACAAAACAATGTTGCAGCACTCCTTGAGAATTCAGCTGAACATGACGAACGGTTTGCTCAACAAATGCAACTGCAGCAGACTGATTCTTATGACCTTGCAACTGTTTAGATGTAGCTAAGACTCCTGATGATTCATCATTCCAATCATTTCTATTGGATCTTGTTGATTCAGTTGTCACTTTTTCTTGTACAGGTGGTTCTGCAACATAATTCTGTAGAACCTGAGGTTCAACCCCAACATCATCTTCAATGACTATCTTCGAGAGATTGCAACATAGGTTGATTTCCTCAGTTTCTTGCAACCTTGATCATACTTTGTCTCATCATTCTCGAAATTTTTACTGTACAAATCCTTTTTAGCCACCCAGACTCTAGAAAAATGAAAGGGATCAATAAAACACTTTCTTGCCATTCAAAGCTCCTTGACCTTATTCTTAAACTTGTAACAGAAAGATCTCACATGACCACTTTTACCACAATGAAAGCATTCATAAACCCTTCGTCCTCGCTTGGATTTAGTCCAACCTTTTCGCTCACGAGAAGATATATGTTGATGTCGTGTGTTCTGGGTTGGTGCTACAGAGACCTTCTGTTGTACCACTTTTTCCAGAATACTTGACTCAGCTTCATGATTTACATTGCTCTTAACGAAACTTACTGATTTATCACGAGACAACAGCTCAATAGTCTCCTCTTTATGATAACCCAGACCTTGATGTTGAGATCCTACAATTCCCATAGATAGTATCTCATCAAGCTTCTTGCCACCATTATTCAACATCCTAATCTTCTTGTGATTCTCATTCAGCTCCCTTTCAAGGCTTGTTGATCTTTCCTTCTCCAAACCATAGAGTTCTTGAAGATTTCTCAACTTTCTCTCAAGCGACTCCTTTTCAGCAGGAAGTAGCTCCTTACAAGTTGTAACTTCAGACTTACATTCTTCTTCTAGCATATTGACCTTGGCTTCCAATTTTAGTTTTTCCTTGACAAGTAACAGCTTTTCATTACACAACTGAACCCAATTGTCATACAAAATACAGTAGCTCTCTTTTGAAATTGATTCTTTATCATCATCATCTGAGCTTTCATCAGCTATATCATCACTTTTAGCCCTGTATGCAAAAAGATTCAACATTCTTCATCTTCTTCATCCCCATCACTCTCTGATTCTGAATCACTAAAGCTAACATATGCCTTATTATTTCCTTTCACCATGTTTGGGCATTCAAATTTTAAATGTCCAGTCCCTTTACATTCAAAGCACTTCATCTCCTTGCGCTTAACCATTGGACACTCAAGTTTGTAATGACCAACACCGCCACATTCAAGACATTGAATCTCTTTTCTTCGATTAGCTTTTTCTTTCTCAGATACATTTGGCGTAGAACAAGACCTCCCTGTAGCACTTCGATTCCAGCATGCTAATTCTCGTCCCTGTCCTTTTTCAACACGCTTGAGAGCTTTTCCAAAGTTTCTTGCCATCAAGGACATGTTATCTTTTATCTCTTTCAGCTGGTCGTTTGTGTCATCTACCTTGAATGCAATCCCTTTGTCATGAATTCTCTGTTCTTCAGCAACCTCCATCTCTTCTGACTTCAACATACCAACCAGATCTTCAAATCTCAAAGTATCAGTGTTTCCAGAGACTCTCATGACAGCTTTGTGTGCTGCATACTTAGATGGCAGACACCTAATTAATTTTTTAACCAACTTGGTATTCTTGTATGTTTTACCAAGATTCTTAGCTTCATTGGCAATAGAACTCATTTTAGCACTGAACTGAGAGATTGTCTCTTCTGGATCCATCCTTAGGACTTCAAATTGAGAAGCAAGCTGATCCAATCTTGTTCTTTTGACACTTGAGTTTCCTTCATGAGTCTTCTGCAGAATATCCCAAGCTTCTTTAGCTGACTCACAACCTTGAACAAGCTTAAAGTCATCATCATCAATAGCACCAAAGATAACATTAAGAGCCCTAGCATTGTATTTAGACAAGTTTTTTTCTTCCACTGTCCAGCGTGCCTTAGGTTTAGTGATATTGTCACCAGCTTCGGTTTTCTCATATGGAGGCTCCCAGCCTTCTTCAACAGCCGTCCAAGCATCCTCACCAAGATTACGGATCAACTGAACCATGCGGACCTTCCAACGACCATAGCTTTGTTCATCCAAGATCACAGCCCTTTGAAGCATCATCAACTCATTACCCGACTGCATCATTATCCCAAGATCTCAACCTGTAGCGAGTATAGAGCTCTCGTCGGTTGACTGCTCTGATACCAATTGTAAAAACGAAGATGCAGCCAATATTGAAAAGAACTTCTTTTCTTATTAAGAATCACTTAAACAATCTTACAAGATATGTTTAATCAGAT
This sequence comes from Camelina sativa, assembly GCF_000633955.1. NCBI lineage: Eukaryota > Viridiplantae > Streptophyta > Magnoliopsida > Brassicales > Brassicaceae > Camelina > Camelina sativa. The sequence goes on along the minus strand of NC_025701.1, from coordinate 31,817,117 downwards.
TTACACACAGTCAACACGACTTGCCACTGACCAATTCTTAATCTAACCAAAATCCCTAAGAACCCTAAAAGCTTTCTCGCTTAGTTCTCTAAAATTCTTCTTGAACGGCCAAACAACATGTTTTGCCTAATAACACAATATATAGGAACCCTCCTATGACTTACTTTCCTAAACAAGGATAAGTCCAAATCTTCAAGTCAATATGATAATATCTTGAAACAATATCCACGTCATCCAATATCCGTGACTCCTCCAAGACGTGTAAACATCTTCCAGAGTCCTACAACACAGCCTTGTAGCACCAGAACGTCTTCATGCTTTCAGAAGATGATGATGACGAACCAGAAGAGAGAGTGATACAAGATGATACAGAGACTGATCTTGTTAATCTCAGGAGGACAATTTATCAAACCATAATGTCAAGTCTTGATTTCGAGGAAGCAGGGCATAAACTACTCAAAATCAGACTAGAACCAGGTCAAGAGATAGGAGCTATGTGTTATGGTGTTGGAATGTTGCACTGAGGAGACAACTTATCGTTCCTTCTATGGTCACTTAGCACACCGGTTCTGCCTCAGGAGCAAAGTTTACAGAGAATGTTTCGAGAATCTGTTTGTTCAGCAATATTCTATGGTGCATCGGTTCGATACAAACAAGTTAATGAGTGTAGCCACGTTCTTTGCGCATCTCCTGGCCACTGATGCTCTTCCTTGGCATGTTCTTGGATATGTTCAGTTAACAGAGGAAGAGTAGACACAACATCTTCATCACGTATCTTTCTCAAAAACCTTTTCCTACAACTCTCTGAGGTATTAGGAATTAAGGTTTTGAATGAAAAGCTTCATGATCCAACCATGGAGGAGACGTTTGAGTCCATCTTCCTGAAGGAACATCTGAAAAACACATTGTTTTCCATCAACTTCTTCACCAAAATCGGCCTCGGGGGCATCACTGAAAAACTCAGACAGCTCATCGCCACTGAAAAACTCAGACAGCTCATCGCCACTGAAAAACTCAGACAGCTCATCGCCAACAACAAGCGTAAGGAAACCGATTCAGGAAAATTAAGAGATGAGATGGAGACAAAGCGTAGAAGAAAAAGAGGTTGATCGGTAGCATTTATATGAAGCTCTCTCGAGTTGTTTAGTCTTTATTTGGCTTTGATGAACTAACAAAGTTTCAGTATGTTTCAAAGACTTGTTATTTTGGTTTGATGGTCTTTAAAGTGATACGTATGAGGCAAGGCATCCACCAGTTCGGTTCCAGTATCGAACAAGGCTCCAGGCCCAAGAAGGATCCAACAAGTGAGGAAGGATCTAGAGAAGGTGAGGTGTCCCTTTGACTGGAGGAATCAGGAAGACTGTCACCAGGGTTAGTCATAAAGTAACCATAGTTAAGGAATAAAGTTGTTTGTTAGCTAGTGTGATTACTCTGTCGAGTCACAACGGCTACTAGGTTAATAAGACAAGTAGAGTATAAAGTAGGAGAGTAAGGAGAGAAGAGAGGTATCTAGATTCTGGATCTTGTTTAGGAGGGGGAGGGAGAGAATCCGTAAGTTCTCTCAAAACATTGTATTCCGATATCTCTATAATAAAGTAATAATTCGTTTCACTCTGTTCTTACAAGTTTGAGTAGCTAATATCTATCATAAAGCTATTTCTTCTTTTTAATACATTACACTTCTTGGTCTGATGTGATCCATTTTGTATCTGATGCTTTGTCAAGACCAAATTATGTACAAGTTCAAATTAGAGGAAGAAAATCAGAAACTGGTTGGTCACACTAAACCGAAAAAATCACTGTAAAGTTACACAATGCATTTGTAATTTATAAACTATAAACTGTATNAAAACACATTGTTTTCCATCAACTTCTTCACCAAAATCGGCCTCGGGGGCATCACTGAAAAACTCAGACAGCTCATCGCCACTGAAAAACTCAGACAGCTCATCGCCACTGAAAAACTCAGACAGCTCATCGCCAACAACAAGCGTAAGGAAACCGATTCAGGAAAATTAAGAGATGAGATGGAGACAAAGCGTAGAAGAAAAAGAGGTTGATCGGTAGCATTTATATGAAGCTCTCTCGAGTTGTTTAGTCTTTATTTGGCTTTGATGAACTAACAAAGTTTCAGTATGTTTCAAAGACTTGTTATTTTGGTTTGATGGTCTTTAAAGTGATACGTATGAGGCAAGGCATCCACCAGTTCGGTTCCAGTATCGAACAAGGCTCCAGGCCCAAGAAGGATCCAACAAGTGAGGAAGGATCTAGAGAAGGTGAGGTGTCCCTTTGACTGGAGGAATCAGGAAGACTGTCACCAGGGTTAGTCATAAAGTAACCATAGTTAAGGAATAAAGTTGTTTGTTAGCTAGTGTGATTACTCTGTCGAGTCACAACGGCTACTAGGTTAATAAGACAAGTAGAGTATAAAGTAGGAGAGTAAGGAGAGAAGAGAGGTATCTAGATTCTGGATCTTGTTTAGGAGGGGGAGGGAGAGAATCCGTAAGTTCTCTCAAAACATTGTATTCCGATATCTCTATAATAAAGTAATAATTCGTTTCACTCTGTTCTTACAAGTTTGAGTAGCTAATATCTATCATAAAGCTATTTCTTCTTTTTAATACATTACACTTCTTGGTCTGATGTGATCCATTTTGTATCTGATGCTTTGTCAAGACCAAATTATGTACAAGTTCAAATTAGAGGAAGAAAATCAGAAACTGGTTGGTCACACTAAACCGAAAAAATCACTGTAAAGTTACACAATGCATTTGTAATTTATAAACTATAAACTGTATATGGGTTTGACAAATTACAAAGATTTATCATACAAAATGCAACTCTAACTCGATACACAACTTACTTATTACTCAACAGAACAAAGCAGACACTATATGAATCTCAGATGTCACAAATCTTCTTATAAAACCCAAAACTTAATACAAGAAAGCAATGATAAATATTTAGCTATACGTTGTATGTGTGTATGCTTAAAAATAGAAGATCATAGAAAAAACTGAGTCTCTGATCTTACGAACCCTGTCCCTGGGTATGTTTCTGATGCCGTTCGCCTTGGCTTTGCCGCTGAGTCACATACGTAACAGCTCTATACATATCCGAACATGAATATGCAACCTCGGACATTGCCTGAAAGAGCTCCGGAAGGCGAGTTCGAAGACTAGCCAATGACTTTTCTCTAACTTGTTGGCTTTGTCTGTGGTAAGCTTCTTCTTCTTCTTCCAACCTCTTCTTAATTTGTTCTACATTGAATTGCCTCACAACGACCTCGTCTTTATGATCGTTATCCGCTTCTGACCCATCAGGATTCATCCCCTCCGGTCCTCTTTTCTGCATGTATTTATGGTACCAATCTTCAAACTGTCTGATCTTTCTTCCCAGTTCTTTTCTTGTCTCTTCGCATTTGTTTCTGAGATTTATCTCATCTTCTTGCTGCTGCATTATCGTGCTTATAACCGCTGCAAAATTGATTATGGCAGTTCTAGCCATTTCGTCGGGGATTTTATCTAAACGATCATACCAAACGGTGAGGAGTTTTTGGATTGCGGGATTGGGAACTCGAGGAGGGGAAGATACTTTCTCCTTGAGTGTGCTTTCGATAGGTATGAGATTTAGCTTTATCCATCCGGCAAGTGCTTTTATGTATTCTTTCTGATGATCTACCATCCTGCAAAACTGTGTGTGCCATTCTTGAACCACCGCCAAGAGCTGGATAGTACGTTCGTGATGATGATCATTTGTTTCTTTCACAGTTTGCGAAACGTCTAGAGACCTCAAAACCTTTGAGATCTCAGCTTGTCTTTGATGATGCAAATGCATCATTTCCCACATCTTCCCCATCCTGCAAAAGAAATTCCATAAGAACTCAATTTATTTTCTTTCTAAACCATTTATCAATAACAACATCTACCAAGAAGTGAAACTTACGCATCAACAAGGTGAAGGAGCTTTAGGTATAGTTGTTCATCCCGAAGACGATTGATTTCTGAAACTGTGGAGTCCATGGATTGCATATCAACAATGTATCTTGTATGCAAATGACTAACCGCTGCTTTGGCTCTCTCTAATGAATCCGAGTGACCACCTCGTTTCTTCACCCGATTCAAATGAGCAACCTTTTTCTGGTACTCGATTTTCATGAGCTCACCGGCCTATATCCAACAAAAGTTCATCATCCCAAAATCAGACTTCCAAAAGAAACAAACAACATCTTTGCTAACACATAAGTTACCAAAAACAATCAAAGAGACATATATCAAGTTCACAAACATAGCTACAAGAATCTTTCCTCAAGAAGTTATAAACAAGCACAAGCACTTGAAAGAGACAAGTGTGATAATGGTTACCTTGACTTCATCGTAGAGCTTCTTCTCCCATGCTAGCAATTTGTCAAGAATAGTAGCGTGAGTTTCATTCTCTTCCAAATCGACATCATCTTTCCCATCATCAGCATTTGGTATTCCTCTAAACGATCTATTCCATGTAATTACACGCATCACTCTAGCAGAGTGATCAATATGCCCTGCCACAACAACACATCAACTAGTATTTTAACTAACCACCAATGGAAAGATCATAAAATTGGTGGTTGCATCAAATTACCTCGGTTATCTGCAAAATTAGAATGGTAATGGAGCCTAGTAGCTTCAAGCATCTTAGAAACCTCATGAGCACTTTCAGAAGCTTTCAAGAAACTATCATCAAGCTCATTGAATACATTCCCCAAATTCGCCGTCCCAGGCATTCTCATTCCTCTCCTCTCTCCGGCCATCCCCATCACTTTACTCTTCTTCATCCCTCTCAAATTAGTAACTTTTTCCAATTCAACAACACTCACTTCCTCCACTCTCTTTGGTCTTTCCTCCACCGGAGGAGCTTTCCGTTCTTCTACCGCCTCTTCTTCTTCTTCCTCTTCTTCATCATCATCGTCATCATCATCATCATCATCATCATCATCATCATCTTCCTCTGTAACCGGTGAACGTGGTTGAGGAGGGAGAGGCTTTGCAACCTGTGGTTGTGGAGGAGTGTCTTCTAAGGTGGTTCCAGGCATAGTCTCAACATTAGGGAAGAAGTAATCGTAGAAAGGTTGCTGCTGCTGTTGTTGATGCTGCTGCACACGTGGCGGAGGAGTTGGCCGTGAATTCGTCGACGGAGGAGGTGGCGGCGCCTTCTCCTCCAGGTGATGATGATCATCAATCGTACTACCTCCACGGCTCTTCGATTTCCTAATCAAACGGTCACGATTCTCCTCCACTTCGGAGTCATCATCATCGTCGTCGCCGTCGTGATCTAGGTGTCCGTCTTCTTCAATTCCGTTGAGACCGTTCCCAGAAGGACCACCACCGGATCTACCGTTCATCTCCGGCATAGTAGCAGCGCGTTGAAGAGGAAGCGGCGGAGGTGGAGGAGGAGGAGGAAGAGTATCAGGAATCGGGTCGGCGGAGGAAGAAGAAGGAGGAGCGGGGGGATTAGAATTAGAAACCGCGTCGGCGACGGAAGTAGGAGGAGGAGGAGAAACAGCGGTGGGAAGGGAGGAAGTAGAAGCGATAGCAGCAGCAGCAGCTGCGGAGGAGGAGGAGGAGTGATGATGATGATTAGAGACTAAAAATTCGCCGTGGGAGTAATCGGAGAGAGCAGCTCCGGTGTTTTTAAGAGCCATGGCGTAAGCAGAGTGAGCGGCGGCGAAAGCGTTACGAGCTGTTACGGCATCTTTCATTAATTGTTTTCGTTCTTTGCAACGTGTCACTGCTTCTTCGTTCTCGATCTTTGACTGAGCACAACCCATCCCTCTCTTCTC
>NC_025701.1:31784988-31808167 GCF_000633955.1 Camelina sativa | reverse complement strand
CTGTCTGATCTTTCTTCCTAGTTCTTTTCTTGTCTCTTCGCATTTGTTTCTGAGATTTATCTCATCTTCTTGCTGCTGCATTATCGTGCTTATAACCGCTGCAAAATTGATTATGGCAGTTCTAGCCATTTCGTCGGGGATTTTATCTAAACGATCATACCAAACGGTGAGGAGTTTTTGGATTGCGGGATTGGGAACTCGAGGAGGGGAAGATACTTTCTCCTTGAGTGTGCTTTCGATAGGTATGAGATTTAGCTTTATCCATCCGGCAAGTGCTTTTATGTATTCTTTCTGATGATCTACCATCCTGCAAAACTGTGTGTGCCATTCTTGAACCACCGCCAAGAGCTGGATAGTACGTTCGTGATGATGATCATTTGTTTCTTTCACAGTTTGCGAAACGTCTAGAGACCTCAAAACCTTTGAGATCTCAGCTTGTCTTTGATGATGCAAATGCATCATTTCCCACATCTTCCCCATCCTGCAAAAGAAATTCCATAAGAACTCAATTTATTTTCTTTCTAAACCATTTATCAATAACAACATCTACCAAGAAGTGAAACTTACGCATCAACAAGGTGAAGGAGCTTTAGGTATAGTTGTTCATCCCGAAGACGATTGATTTCTGAAACTGTGGAGTCCATGGATTGCATATCAACAATGTATCTTGTATGCAAATGACTAACCGCTGCTTTGGCTCTCTCTAATGAATCCGAGTGACCACCTCGTTTCTTCACCCGATTCAAATGAGCAACCTTTTTCTGGTACTCGATTTTCATGAGCTCACCGGCCTATATCCAACAAAAGTTCATCATCCCAAAATCAGACTTCCAAAAGAAACAAACAACATCTTTGCTAACACATAAGTTACCAAAAACAATCAAAGAGACATATATCAAGTTCACAAACATAGCTACAAGAATCTTTCCTCAAGAAGTTATAAACAAGCACAAGCACTTGAAAGAGACAAGTGTGATAATGGTTACCTTGACTTCATCGTAGAGCTTCTTCTCCCATGCTAGCAATTTGTCAAGAATAGTAGCGTGAGTTTCATTCTCTTCCAAATCGACATCATCTTTCCCATCATCAGCATTTGGTATTCCTCTAAACGATCTATTCCATGTAATTACACGCATCACTCTAGCAGAGTGATCAATATGCCCTGCCACAACAACACATCAACTAGTATTTTAACTAACCACCAATGGAAAGATCATAAAATTGGTGGTTGCATCAAATTACCTCGGTTATCTGCAAAATTAGAATGGTAATGGAGCCTAGTAGCTTCAAGCATCTTAGAAACCTCATGAGCACTTTCAGAAGCTTTCAAGAAACTATCATCAAGCTCATTGAATACATTCCCCAAATTCGCCGTCCCAGGCATTCTCATTCCTCTCCTCTCTCCGGCCATCCCCATCACTTTACTCTTCTTCATCCCTCTCAAATTAGTAACTTTTTCCAATTCAACAACACTCACTTCCTCCACTCTCTTTGGTCTTTCCTCCACCGGAGGAGCTTTCCGTTCTTCTACCGCCTCTTCTTCTTCTTCCTCTTCTTCATCATCATCGTCATCATCATCATCATCATCATCATCATCATCATCTTCCTCTGTAACCGGTGAACGTGGTTGAGGAGGGAGAGGCTTTGCAACCTGTGGTTGTGGAGGAGTGTCTTCTAAGGTGGTTCCAGGCATAGTCTCAACATTAGGGAAGAAGTAATCGTAGAAAGGTTGCTGCTGCTGTTGTTGATGCTGCTGCACACGTGGCGGAGGAGTTGGCCGTGAATTCGTCGACGGAGGAGGTGGCGGCGCCTTCTCCTCCAGGTGATGATGATCATCAATCGTACTACCTCCACGGCTCTTCGATTTCCTAATCAAACGGTCACGATTCTCCTCCACTTCGGAGTCATCATCATCGTCGTCGCCGTCGTGATCTAGGTGTCCGTCTTCTTCAATTCCGTTGAGACCGTTCCCAGAAGGACCACCACCGGATCTACCGTTCATCTCCGGCATAGTAGCAGCGCGTTGAAGAGGAAGCGGCGGAGGTGGAGGAGGAGGAGGAAGAGTATCAGGAATCGGGTCGGCGGAGGAAGAAGAAGGAGGAGCGGGGGGATTAGAATTAGAAACCGCGTCGGCGACGGAAGTAGGAGGAGGAGGAGAAACAGCGGTGGGAAGGGAGGAAGTAGAAGCGATAGCAGCAGCAGCAGCTGCGGAGGAGGAGGAGGAGTGATGATGATGATTAGAGACTAAAAATTCGCCGTGGGAGTAATCGGAGAGAGCAGCTCCGGTGTTTTTAAGAGCCATGGCGTAAGCAGAGTGAGCGGCGGCGAAAGCGTTACGAGCTGTTACGGCATCTTTCATTAATTGTTTTCGTTCTTTGCAACGTGTCACTGCTTCTTCGTTCTCGATCTTTGACTGAGCACAACCCATCCCTCTCTTCTCTCTCTGATACTACGTACTACTAAACTCAGTTCAGATCGATCGGAGAGAGAGATGCAACTCGAAAGCTTTAGAGTTAAGTTTTTGCGAAGGGAATAATAATAGAGAGAGGGGATTGGATACGACGTCGTTACAGTTGTTAGAAAAGGCGATTAACGCTTTTTCTATGTTCTTGGTTAAGTTTTCCATTTTGCGTTGGGCTACTTGAGAAGGTAATGACGTGGATAAAGTTAAAAAAAAGGGAACAAGCGAATATAACGTTTTTTTATTTTTATTTTTTACTTTTGAATTTTAGTTATTTGTCGTCTTAAAACCTTTTGTATCAATCACTATTCAATATTTAAAAGATCATAATGTCTTCTTTCTTTTTTTTGTCTACTGAAAAGTAAAAACCATATATGGATTTATTGATAGGTATGTAGGATGGTTGTATTCTTTTATTTGGGTTAATGTTTTAATTGACACAAAATGATGTAAAAAGAAATGTTAAGCCGACACAATAAATGAGGATAAAAAGACATATGTATATAGCATAACCAGTCATATTTGCAAAACAATAGTTTTGAAAGAAAAACAATAATATACGTCGGCTTGGAACAAAAGATTTATAAAATATAACAATTTGAATTAAATTCTTATACTATTATTTTAATTTCTGCGTTAGTTGAAAACTCGTATCAAAAAACAAACGGTGAATATAAAAGTCCAAGAAATAGGAATAGAAGAATGGAAATGTGGAAAAGAAGGGAAACAAGAAAACAAACAAATATTAATGGCAGAGAAAGCAAAACACAAGCTTCAACTTGACCTTAAAATATGTCTAGAGAGTAGAGACTAGGTTGTATAACTTGTAACCTTTTAATTTTTTTTTTTGAGGCTTAAACCAGAAGCTTCATATGCCTTAGCCTAAGGTCAGCTTTACCCCTTTTCATATATATGTTTGTTCTTCAATCATCCATAATTTGTTCTTTTCCGTGATGGTAACAAGCTCAGGATCATATGCTTTCCCGTTGATTCGACAAAGCCTATATGGACCAATTCTGAAGATACAACAAGATTGGTCATGGTCACCGTATACCAATCTTAAAAATAAGTCGGTCTCATTAACCAAAAATAAATAAATTAAACCGGTTTGATAAGTATTAATTTAATCAATCCGTTAATAACAGCTTTATCATTAAACTTTCCAGTTTTTTTCTGTGAAAAGATTCAACTACTGGACTAATTACAAAGAACAAAGTCATAAGGATAATTACATATTCAACGAAAATTCTAATAATTAGTAGAATTAATAAGTACTAATTTTAACTGAGAAACCCTTATTAAATTAGTACGTTCTTATCTCCGGCGCATAGCTGCAAGACGAGCGACAACGTCATCATAATCCAAGAGCTTTGGTCTCTGGAACGAAGACGTTCTCTCGTTCTCTCTTGTTGTGGAAACTTCGTTATTGCTTGTGTTTGTGCTTGTGAGACTCTTACTGCCTTGTATTCCAAGGAACCTTGAGTTTTCTCGATCCGTACTCTTTCTATTCTCTTCTTTCTCCTCGTTGTATGGAGGTGAGATTATGCCGTAAGGTAAAATCTCCTTCCTCTTCTTCTTCCTTACAGATTCTCTTCTTAGAGAACTCGGGCTCGAGCTCGAACTAGAACTAAAACTGCCTTTGGACAATAAATCTCCTCTCCAAGTACTCTCTGAAAGAACCGACTCGTCATCGCTTTGATCATCTATGATACTTTTCTCTCTCTCAGTCTTCGGATCATCAGCTCCTCTCTCGATCTTCCCCTCAATCTAAACACTTTTCAGACATTAGACCAAACCAGAAACTAAAAGTATCTATGTTTTACTCTCTAAGTCAAATTTCTAGAACACTTAATTTACCTGCAGAGCTGAAGTCTCTGTGAGTAGCATCAGTTTCAGAGCTGTAGGATCCCAGTTAATGGAAAACTCATTCGCAATATCTTTCAAAGTCTGAATCTTGAGCTCCCGTGAAGGTAGTCTTCTCGATCCAGTTTTCTCAACTAGCTGCATAATTTTTAAAAAGACAGGTACTGTCAGTGCAAGAAATGTGGCAAAGATTAAACAAAGTGTATTTCGATAATAACCAACCTCATGATTTACAGATGAAGCAGTAAAATTTCCAAATCTTTTCGTAAACACGGCTCTAAGATCCTTAAGTTCAGGAACATCAGGAACCCACGCTGTTGCATATATCAGAGAGGAAACAGCTTCTCTGCATTCTTCAGGACATTCCCTAAAAGTAGTCAAGGAAACAAAAGTTAGTAAAAAGACCTTTTGGACTGTAAATCAAGAGATTACAACAAAAGTAAAAAATAACCTTTTCTTCAGCATTAATGGGAGATTTTCAGAGATACAATCGCAGAATCGCTCGATGAGATCGTAGCACGATATTATTCTAAGCTCTTCGAGTAATAGTTCTGCCTGCAAGTAACAAGTAGTTAACAGATTATTAAAAAACCACAATGTAAGAAATGAAGCTCAGTATTATATAATGAGAGAGATAAGCCTTAATTTACTCTTCTATAAGCTTCACAATCTTGCTCATTATTGAGGAAATTGACAATATCTGTTTTATAGTTTCTAACCATCGCAATCCTTTTTTTCCTCACTATATCAAGCCGAATCTTCATGTAGCTGGTTGTAGATTTGCTGCAATTCACCAAGAACAAAGGATTAGTTTTAAAAATTTGTTCAGAAATATTCAAAACATATAAAATTCAAAACAGAGAGACAAAAGACTCTAACACCTTTTTCTGTAGAACTTTGGTTTGAAGCACGTAAGAAGAAACATCTTGTTTTTCGATATCTAGAGGCAAAGAAGATGGTAAACAAAAGACCGAAGGCTTTATATGAAACAAAAATACTGAAGAATCTAAACGTTGGTTTAGTGAATAGAGTTGAAGTAATACTCAGAATCAGAATATAGTAAAAGCTATGAAGCAAAGTAACGAACCAAGAAGTTTCTTCTTAAGAGATAAGAGTAGAAGAAGAAATATATAAAAACTACAAAAGAAGCAAGACTTTTTTCTTGAAACTTTTTGGATATGAGGGTCTTTATTTATACAACTACTTCTATTACATATTAAAAATGTGAGACTTTGGGAACAAGCTTAGTGGATTATACAGAACTACTTAGTTAACAAGGACTTCAGCTGGAATCCTATAAACTTCCAAGAACCTTCTCTAATACGACAAGGTTTATCCTTTCACATTTCCATGGAAAGTAATTGGACAATGAAATGTCTCCTAAGATTCGATTCTACCAGTCAAAACAAAAAGTGATAGAGAGCGAAGAACGCTAGATCTCTAGGAGAACTCGAACATAAGCTAATAAATCTAATGACAAACTCTTAGGGTTGAGAGTCATAGGCTTTACACAAAACTCTCTACAAACTTGTTTATTCAATAATCAATAATTGCTCATACATGTGAAGGTTCATCCCTTTTATATTATCCTTCATGATAAATTCAAATCTAAAACTATGGGAACCAAATATTCTAATCCTAATCCTTTTGGAAATAAATATCAATTAACATAAGCTAATAAATCTAATGGATCCAAATCCATAAACAGCAACGTAAAGCCCATCAAATGCTGCATCAAAAAGTGTCTTATTATTATTGGTACTTTATGTTATAAGTTATTTCACATCTAACGGTTGGACCAATTGCTGAAGCTGATGAACAACATGAGACATCCTTGGACGCATCGATGGCACATTCTGAGTACAAGTATAAACCAAGTCCACAACTTTCTGAACCACACTCGCTTCCGGTAAACCGCAAGTGATAACCGGATCAAGAATCTCTAACCACATATTAGCCTGAACCAACGGTGTTGCCCATTCGAATATGCTCTGCCACCCAACCGAAGAGCTAACCGCTTGAGTCGGTCTACGGCCGCTTACAATCTCAAGCAAAAGGACTCCGAAGCTGTAGACATCACTCTTTGTGGTGAGCTCGTTTCTGTATACGTATTCAGGTGCTAGGTAACCATAGGTTCCACCCGCCATGACAGTTCTCTCTTGCATTATTTCCCAAGGAACAAATTTTGAGAGACCAACACCCATTAAATGAGCTCCAAACTCCTCATCAAGCAGTACATTGCTCGCACGGATGTCACGGTGCACCACTTGTGGTTTGACCTTGTCGTGTAGAAACCTGTTTTTATCAACGTTAACAGAAGTTAAGCTCAGATCTGATCATAAATTCTATAGTACTAAAAGATTTGACTTACGCTATTCCTTGGGCAAGAGTTGTGGCTATGTTCAATCTCATGTTCCAGTCCAAACTCCTACCACCTCTAGGGACATGGTGTAGCCATCTATCGAGCGGTCCACTAGCTATGAACTCATAAACAATGAAACGTTCTCCATGATCATAACAACAACCTTTGATAGCCACCACATTCGGATGATGAAGTTTAGCAGCTCTTCTAATCTCAGAGTAGAACTCTTTCTTCCTCTGAAAGCTAGACCTTTTCAATCTCTTAACCGCCACTTTAGTCCCATCTGATAAACCACCGCTATATGTTCCACCGGTTTTTGCATCCCCGGCCAGACGGTTCCCTTCACTGAAGTTCTTCGTCATTGATCTCAGTTCTTCGCTAGTGAAGATCTTCCATGAAGGAGGAACTAAAGCTGAAGAAGATGACGAAGCTGGATTTGATACTTTCCGGGATTTACGCCGTTTCTTGCTTCGTTTGTAGACAAGGAGCCATAATATGATGGCAAATGTGGTTAAGAGAATCAAACCGCTGACAACACCAAGGATGATTACATATTTATGACAATTGCGACATTTAAAATCTGCAAAGAAGATAGATTATGCAGATTAAGATCTCTCTAGAGACAATACAAAATGCCTACAACACCTAAGTCCTTAGTGTATTCATTTACTCCCTAATAATGTTTCCTAATAATGAACAAATGCAAAATATAGAAGAAAGAGAGAGGTAGTAATAGAGAGGCCATTACCAGAATCAACCGTGCAAATGAAAGCACGAGACACGTTACATCTTTCACCAAAGATTGGCGTTGTTGAACCATTTGTCACAGCTATACATATATTAGCACGAGAAGACAAACTGCCATTGCCATTGCCACAACGGGTACGAACTGGAACTTTAGGAAACATGGATTGGTTCCATTGAGGCGTCTTGGGATCAGACCAGCTCCAATGGAAAGCCGAGGTAGAAGAAGAAGAATTCAGACTTCTTCCTCCAATCCAACAGTTCCCATTGCATAGTTTCTGAACAAAGCTGAGTTCTTTGCTCGATGCAAGTGATGCTAAATGACCACCATAGGTTCTACAGAACGTTTCTGACTTCTCCCATGAAGTTGAGTTTCTAAAGTAGGCATAGCATTTCGTTTGGTTCGATCCAATGACCCAATCGGTAGGACAAGACACTGTACATAGAGAAGAAGCACTAACAGTAAATACACTGAAATCATATCTACAGAAAATGTTCACATCAGTCCACAAAGATTACAACTTTATACCTTTGTTAGATCGTTTCTTGATATCAGTTACATTCTGAGTTGATTCACTTAATATCTGAAAAAAAAAATTCACCTTTCTTGATCAATCAACTATAGAAGATTCGAGCAAGTTCAAAAACCCTAGTTCTTGAATCTATTACACACTTACAGTATCAAAGGACGCAAGATAAAGAAGAGCCAAACAAGAAATCAAGAACAGTGCTTGTTTCCGGTTAAAACCCAACTTAAGCTCCATAGCTACCTACAACTTCACAAAACCCTGAAAAAAAATTAAACGTAATTAGCCTCAAATTTGCCAAATCAGAGACCCGTATAAGCTTAATTGGGAAAGTGGAAACTACCTACCGTGTTAAGTCATACCATCGGGAAGAATATGATGTTTAAGAAAGAGTAGTGTTTAAAATGGGTCTTTTCGTTGCTCATATGGTTTTCTAATTCTTTATGTGATAGATGAATCGCAGAGTCCCGACAGAGAGAGAAGGAAAGGGTTTTAATGGCGAATTAATGGCGGAGACAGGAGATGGACTTCGGACAAGTCAGTGGGTAGTTCGGAAAATGAAATCTTCTTCTTCTTTGTTTCTTCCTTTATTAGTTTACGACCCTTGTATTACTTGATATCTACAACCTCTCACCCTACATTATCATTATGTACTATTACAACCTGAGTATTTGGTGATTATTTTGTTTACTAAATACTAAACAAGTTGTAACATATTTATGGCTATGGTTGTACTATTACAACCTTCTTTGTTGTTGCTGATTTTGAAACTAGAGGTGGTTTTAATTTTTATGTTTTGAATTTATCAGTGGTATCTTTGAAGTCTACCATTCAGTTTATGGGTATGTATATGAATATAACTCATACAACATAAACAAAACAAAAAAGTATTTAGAGTTTGAGATATGGTGGATGATGATGAGAGAATGATAATTTATAAGATTTCAAAGGATGGAAGTTACATTTCTAAAATAAATTAGAAAAGTTACAATTATAATTTATAGTATGTTTGAATGGAAAAAAATTATCAATTCATAATTTATGTAATTTCAGTTACAATTTAGTAGTAAAATATGGATTTAAAGTATAGATTAATGTATTTTATTACATTTTTATTTAATTAAAAATAAATATATTTTTTATAGAAATTAAATGCTAAATGGACCAATACAAAAATAGTGAAATCTTACTTTTATGTATAAGATTTAAGAGATTAATCACATTTCAACATAACTTTATTGGGCTGTCTTATACTCAAAGCCCAAATATATTTACGATTGTTAGTGATATTCTTTATTATTAATTCTGATTACAAAATAAACAACGCTCTCTCTGAAATCGAAGGAACCAAGAAAACAGATTTCTAATTTCATTCACTCATTATCTCTC
The DNA here is from genome assembly GCF_000633955.1 of Camelina sativa. Taxonomy (NCBI): domain Eukaryota; kingdom Viridiplantae; phylum Streptophyta; class Magnoliopsida; order Brassicales; family Brassicaceae; genus Camelina; species Camelina sativa. The sequence continues at coordinate 31,798,821 of NC_025701.1, read as the reverse complement.
TCCCTCTCATGTTCGCTCGCCCTTAGTTCTGTGGCTTGAATGCTTGATTGATATGGAAGCAATGATAGAGTAATCAATCAGTAATTTTGTGACAACGGTGAGATCAATGACTACCGAAATTGAAACCTACCAAAACTCCGCTCGACTTCCGTTAATGCAATTGAACCATCGGCGATGATTTTCGGTGGGTTTGATCAAAGAATTTAGGGATCTTGTTTCTCTTTCCAACGTCGGTGTTTTAGTTTTTAGATCCTTAGGGTTTCAAAACAATTTAGGCGTTCTAACAACAAGGCAGAGAGACCATGTGCAACTCGAGTACGATGAACGAGAAGAAGAGATGTAACGACTCAACAAGTTTTATAAGCCGGAGACCTCTTCTACGGAGTTTGGAGCCAAAGAGGTGGATCTAATTGCCAATAGTTTTAACCATTCGCTTAAAACAAAATTCAGTAATATTGAAATAGCTTTAATCATGCTTTTGATTTGGGACATGTTAGCTTGAATTTGGTTTGGCTTCTAGACAATACCTTGTTCATGCGGGTTAATCCCAATTCAGGTTCCTAGTCAAGGGCATGGAAAGCAAATGCCTCATCTTGGTCGAGGTAATTCAAATTACCTCGCTGTATGTCATTGTCCATGTCCCTGATGATAGGATGAATATGAAATAGCCCCAATTTGGTTAACTCTCGAGTTCCTTGTCACTGAGCTGAAAACAAATGTCTCGTCTCAATCAAGGTAATCAAAATTACCTCTCTGAAAATGTCCATGTCCATGATGGTAGAATGAAAAGGAAAAGACAGACCCAATTCGGTGAACTCTTGGTTTTCGAGTCACCAAGCTGAAAACAAATGCCTCGTCTCGGTTAAGGTAAATAAAAATTCAAAATTAGGGAAATTTACACAATGACACACTTTCTATAAAACTTCTTTCACTTTATGCTATTATAGCACTTTTTCTATTGTTCACCATTTTTATGACGATTTTTCACTTACTCAAATTTAAACAAAAAAACAAACTAAAAAGTAACCAAATCAAATATATTTTTGTCTCTTTTTCATTCTTCTCTCTCACTTTGTTACTTGCTTTCTCTTTCTCAACCAAATAAAAAAGTAAGATATAAGACAATTCACAATTTACATGATCAATATCTCATTAGATTATCTTTCTCTTTATCATCAACATATTCTTAACTCTTATTTATACTTCTTGCTCAAAAAAAATTAGAGATATTATTTTGAATAACTTTTTACTAATTGTAGCTAAATAACTTGTATGATCATGATGTGTTTATGTATGTTTTTTAATTTGCTTCTTTTTAATTAAATTTTATTATTTTTTAATATAGTAGAAAGTCTAATCCAGAAAATATTAATTTGAGATGATTGACTAAATAGTTGCTCTTATTTGTGAGATTTAAACAACATAATTTATTTATTGTTTTTCTTATGTTCTATTTATTTTCAAGATTTATTAGTTTCAAAAATTGTAAGTCAACCAAAAGCATAAAAGTTGCGTAACAAAAGACTGAAATGGTAGTTACAAAAATATTTTCCACCATGTTAAGAAGCCTAAACTATGTTCTCTTAAAGTTGATGTCCACGAGACAATTACCATATGGTCAGTTTCTTTGTGGCATCAACAACCATTTCTTATATATTATCTTTCTTCTCTATATTGTTTACTCTAAAACATTATCTTGCAAAATTATTGCTCCCTCCTTTGGACCATCTAAAAAAACAGTACATCAGACTAAAATGTATATATGTATTTAATTGTATGAGAATAATAGTCATGTATGTTAACATATTCATACTCAATCTTCTTCTTGTTAACCATGGACACTAAATTCGAAAACACAACCCTTAACTGTAAAAACTTATTATACTAAACATGAAACTCTAAACCTTAACTCCTATCTATCCACTCAATTTTAAACTTCAAACTCAAAATCATTTAACCATACATTCGATACTAACCTTAAACTCTTAATCCTTAACCCTAAATTCTAAACCGTAAACTTAATTTGACATAAATTAACAAAACTTAGCTAAAACTAAAGATTTTTTTTATAGAAACCATATTATAACTTGAACAAAAAAATTTCATTTAATTATTGTTTACATCAAAACATTTTTGGTTTGAGTTATGGATTCCATCATGTGGATGAAGTGCTATGGATACCGATTAGTTATATATTATGGCTACACTTCCAACCAAACTCAAAACTTTCAGATTCTTATAAATAGAGATTCGTGGACAACATTGTTATGTAAGCAAGTAGACATGACTTCGTGGACACCTTAGTAATAATTTTTCACCATGTAAAGAAACCTAAACTACGTTCTCTTAAAGTTGATGTCCACTACACCTTGTAATTTTTTTTACGGTAACTGGTGAACCGATGATTGTTGTGGCTGATGATATTCAAAAAAAATTTTCTTTTGATCATACCAGAACAAAAAACAAATGAACAAATGTGAAAGTTAATGTTCAAGAGATAATGACCATATGGTTAGTTTATTTGTGGCATCAACAACCATATGGTCAGTTTATTTGTGACAATAACTCCTATTTTTTTTTTTAATTACTCTTCAATCTCGATAATTTTTCCAAATTTCAAGATTTTGATTTGATTCCTTGTATTATTTGTCTAAAGCAAAGATCTTTTGTTTTGTTTATTTGGATCTTCTTATTGTAAATTAAGATTTTTAACTGAAACTCTAATTAAGATTCCAATAATTAAAAAAGTCAAAACCTTTGTCCCATATTGAACAGACATACGACAAAGCCAAGACTACCAAAATTCTAGAAACAAAAAGTCTAATAGTAAAAGAAAATCTGAGATACACCAATCGTCATGTTCTTCTTCTTCCTCTCCACAATATTAAACCCTCAGAATTACAAAGAGGTTTTTCAAAAAAAAAAAAACTGAAGAAATCAAATCATTAGAGTTGTAAAAAGAGATTTCTAGTTTGATGGCATTATTGTTAATAAAGTTATAGCTAGAGGATAGTATAGCTAATAGACATAAAAAAAAGTGTTCAAATAGTAAAAAGTGTGTCAAATGATAAATATTTTTTTAAAAGTGTGTTAGAGTGGAGATATTCATCAAAATTACCTCTCTAAATGTTCATGTCTGTGATGGTAAAATGAAAAGAAAAAGACAGTCTCAATCCTGTCAACTCTGGGGTTTTTAAACATTGAGCTGAAAACAAATGTCTCTTCTTTGTTAAGGTAATTAAAATTACATCTCTGACAGGGACTCTGAATGTCCCTGTCCCTCTCCATTTTTCTGATGGTAGAATGAAAACACGACAGTCAATATCATGCATATTACCTTTGCTTAAGTTGATATACTTTGTTCATGAATGAAGATGAATTCATATAGGTTGTTACTGTTGAATCTGGAAAAGATAGTAAATAACTTGATCAATTGTATATTTTTAAATCCAAATCAAAGGGTTCAGTTTGAAGTTATTTTGTTTTATGGTTCTGAATACTTTCAGTTTGGATATTTATTTTATGCTTTCCTTGTAACTTTTGTTTCCTATGATTGGTGTTGATTTGTTATACTTGGTCTATAAAATTGACCACTTCTTACAGTTGAAGTTGAATAACACATGAATCTCTTAATTTTGTAAATGTTTTGTATCTGATTTTGACTGAATATGTTTCTTGTTGATATTCTTGTTATGGTCTTTCCTTGGTTATTCGTGTGTCATCCACAATTGGATGAAATCTTAAGATGTTTTTATTCCTGTTACGATCTTCAACTTGTGAAGTTTGCATTCACTCATTTTCTAATGTTTGTGCTCATTTTTTTAAAGCAGATTGCTAAAATTTATCACTTTTTTTTTTTGAATAAAATGTAAAATTTATTCGAAAAAACTTTTTACATCTGCTTTATGCTGAGTGTTTGAGAGTGTTTGAGATTTTAGCTATCTGAGACTAAAAATAAAGAATAAAGGAAAAAATTATCTTGAGGCGAGCCATTGTTCCATTGCAGCCGTGTATTTGCCTTTTTCTTGAGTGTAGATGGAGAGCAGCCTGTCTCTGACATTCCGGTCCAAGAGTTTGATAAGAAGAGGAGCAGGGGTTGGGGCTTCTCCTTGTCTTCTACTATTTCTTTCCTTCCATATGGTGTGAACTGTGGCCTGAAAAGTGTAGCGCAAGAGGTAGAGAGTGACCGGGGTGAGCGTGTCATCCGTGAGTAGAGAGAGGAGCTGGTCCCATGAAGTTGAAAAGCTGTTGAGTAGAAGATTTGATGTGAGGCCTGTCCAAATTTCTGTGGAGAAAGGACAGGAGAAAAACAGATGGTTCCTTGTTTCTAGAGAGCACGAGCAGAGAGCACAGGATGTGGTGTAATTTCCTCCCCAGGATTGCATACGGTCGCCTGTGGAGAGCCTATTCAACGTGGCTAACCAAGCAATGAAAGAGTACTTTGGTGTCGCTTGCGAGAACCAAATCCCTATCACCCAGTCTTTTTTATCATGACATTCCCGTAGCTGCAACCATGTCTCCCTTGTGGTGAATTTAGTTGTGAAACGACCTCCTTTCCCTTTCCATAAGACTATATCAGCTGCTATACTAATAGTTTTTGTGTTTGCTATACTAATAGTTTTTTATCTAGTTTTGCTCGTCAAAGTTCCACAAAGGACTGAGTTTGTGAGAGTAAACGTATTGGTTAGTGTAGTGTCTTTAGGTGACTAGACTGAACATGATGCGACTCATGTCTACATCTGTGACTGTGTTAACATTATTCATATCAATTGTCTATTTTAATATTTGGTAGGATCTTGATTCTTTTATACAAAGATCAAAAGCTGCATTTCTTTTCTTTTATTTGTGACATTCAAATTCGTTTAGAAGAGTAAGTTGGAGACAGAGGCTACCGGTTGAGCCGTCACCGCAGCCACTAGTTTCACCGATGAATCTAGTAATAGGACAATCCCTAATTAACAAGACAAGAAATTAAAGCCATCATTAACAACTACAAGAGGATTATGTTCAGCCCTCAATTACTACCTAAGCTCTAATTTTTGTGTCTTGTTCGGAAATACTCTTAAACGCTGAAGCATTCATTGTACAAACGCTTTTTTTGGGTTGAATAAAATTTTACATTCATTAAAAAAAAGACAGAGTCTAACATATTATGAAATTAGTTCTTAAAATATTAAAAAAAAAAAAAAAAACAATCAACTTTAAAAAGAGGGATCAAATCGTTGACATGGTAAGAAAATCGAGAGGATTCTATTTCAAAATCAGTAAAATCTTAACAAGAACACAATAAAATAATTTGTTGGAATATATCGTTTTTTTTTTTAAAAAAAGAGGAAATTATAAAAGAAAAAAAAGAATAAATATGGAAAATTCAAGAAAAGAGAAAAAACTCAAGACAAATGGAAAAGAAAGAAAAAGGAAAATCGCAAGAAAATAAGGGTTACTAGTACATTTTTTTGTTTCAACTCTGATGAAATCTATAAATAAAGCTCTTGCGTTAAGATCAGTTGAAAACTCGAAATCATAATAACAAAGAGAACCAAAATAACCTAAAGAGAGAGACAGAGAATTTTTATAAGCAAACCAACTTGTTCTTCTGATAATGGGAATTGTCTCGGAACCTCGTTGTCCCAAAAGCGTCGATGGGATTAGCATTAACCCTAAAGGGACGACCTTCGATAGGTTGCTATGTGAGATCGATTCTTTCGAAAAGAATCTTAAAGCCACCTTCGATAGCTTTGTGTGTGAGATGGAATCTTCGGAAAAGAAGGTCAAAGCCAAATTCGATAGCTTTGTCTGTGAGATCGAATCTGTGGAAAAGAAACTCAAAGCCTTTTCAAAGCTTCTTCCCCAGCCATGTACTGAGAAAACAACAACCTTACGGACGGGAAGGAGAGTCAGAGGATTTGAAGATGTAGACGACGAAGAAGAAGATCGTACTCATATTTGTACTACCACCTATGAGTTATACTTGAGTGACGATGATGAGTTTGATCGTGAACTTGATCTGTATATGATGAACAAGATGGGTCTGGCTGAGAGTGCTCTGTACGAGATGATCAACAACGATCAAACCGAAGATATTATGAGTGAAGTATCAGTTTTTGAAACAGAGTTAATGAATGAGATTGAAACTTCTCCCTCTGCAATAGAGATCTTGAGTGATTATGAGTTTGACCGTGAACTTGATCTGTATATGATGAATAAGATGGGTCTGGCTGAGAGTGCTATATACGAGATGATCAACAACGATCAAACCGAAGATATTATGAATGAAGTATCAGTTTCTGAAACGGAGTTAATGAATGAGATTGAAACTTCTCCCTCTGTAATAGAGATCTTGAGTGATTATGAGTTTGACCGTGAACTTGATCTGTATATGATGAATAAGATGGGTCTGGCTGAGAGTGCTCTATACGAGATGATCAACAATGATCAAACCGAAGATATTATGAATGAAGTATCAGTTTTTGAAACAGAGTTAATGAATGAGATTGAAACTTCTCCCTCTGTAATAGAGATCTTGAACGACAACTTCAAAATCAGCGAAAAGTTTCTGAACAAGAACTTACACAAGAGAAGGATGTGAGAGAAATTGATTTGATGTTGGTGAAGCAGAGATTGAAGTTCTCTGACTAGTGTAGAATGATTGATACAATGAGGTTCTGTGTTTGTTTATATCTGATTTCTAGATAAACTTATGTCTGAGATCTGTCAGGTTTGTCGTAATGCATATTTTATTAGATGGATTTATAATGCATTTTTCTCACTGTGGTTCCTTTATTCCAGTTACTCATTTGTCTTACACTTTGTATCACCTTGTTGTTTGTTACTTTCCTGGTTCTCTTACTCTTTGCTGCATATATTGTATGCCCTTTTATTTTACAAAGCAAAATTCAGTGAATATAAACTTCACAAACTATAGTTTACAAAGCAAAATTCTCAAGTTCTCTTCTGTTCTCACTTTTGACCAAAATACTTCTGCCAATACTCAAAGCCATGTCTTTGCACAAACACAAACACACACAAACAAAAACCTTGTTAGCCCTGCTTGAAGAAGATAACAAAGAGATGAAGGCTGAGACATGGCTTACTTAATGAAGCGTCATGTTGCTTAAGCTTCTTGAAACTTAAACGTCTACAACGATTAGTGTTTATACTGAATTAATAAGAAGATAAGCCAATCTTCTTGTCTATGGTGCCAAGGATTACAAAACAAGCCTTAAGGTGTTGATACGAGTGCCCTCTGCCTTCGCACGCTTTGGCACCTTTGAGTGTGTATCTCCTCATCAATAGCAACGATCCATGCTTTAATGTCAAACTTTGTTGTGTCTCTCTGCTGTTTTTTATGTTGGTTCAAATGATTATTTTTTATTTCTAAAAGAATATTTTTAAAGTGTAATTGATGTAATTTCATTAACATTGTAAAAACAGAAAACTAACAGAAACATTTTAAGAAAGAAACGATAAATTGGACAAGATAATCGTTGTCATCAATTATAAATTCTCGACCGGTTAATCTTTCTAAATGAAGATTCCGGGGAAGAAGACCACTGTAGAAAAGTATGTTGGAGACGGAGGCCACAGGTTGAGCCACCACCGCAGCCACTAGTTTCACCGATGAATCAAGTAATGGGACAATCACCTAATTAAACAAGACAAGAAATTAAAACAAATTAATTAAAGCCATCATATACAAGGTTGATCAAATTCTTATATATATAACATCGACTTGCCATTGTTCCTGTTATTGTAAAAGTAATGGAGGACAAAAAAAGAGAGAAAACGTACCATGAACGAGGAACGACTGATTAAAAAATTTCTCTTGTTTCTTGAGTTGAGAAGAAGAAGCTTAGGTTTATTTATGACTCTCTATCGCATCCAAATCAAACCTTTCTGTTGACGATACTTGGAGAGCAAAAAAGGCATTTATTGATACTTGGAGAACAAAATCACATTTATGGAATAAAATTGCTCCCCAAGTATTGAGAATCAAAAACCACAATTTTCTAAATAGAATTATTTATCCCAAACAGAAGAAAACAAATCGTTTCCGGTTTTAATCTTTCGCAAAAGGGCCAAACACAAAGAAGCTTATTAATATTTATAAAGGCCCATGGGCCCAAATCGATCCAGTAACACAAAATTCACAACCCTAATATAAAGGAGAAGAAACCCTAGCTTTATATAACCTTTTGTTCGTCACTTCCTTCTCTGAAGCCGGAACCCTCAAGGTTGATTCATCTGGAAACTCGCATTTAGCTCCAATGGTAGATTGATCTACGATCCCTCTCTCTCTATCTCTATTTCATCTCTGTTGCTTCCTTGATCTCTTCATTTCACTGATGCGATGTTGTTTTTGTTTTTGAGATTCACAGGGAAAGGGAACGGGAAGTTTCGGAAAGAGAAGGAATAAGAGTCATACACTCTGTGTAAGATGTGGCCGTCGTAGTTTCCACATCCAGAAGAGTCGTTGCTCTGCTTGTGCTTACCCCGCCGCTCGCAAGAGGACCTGTACGTTTCTCTCTTCTCTCCCTCGATATCATTTGCTTCGTTTTCGCTTTGTTTAGTCAATCAATCTCCTAGGTTTAGAAATGGATCATTCTTCATTTCAATCCATTGGTTCTGAATCAGAAATTAGGGTTTTTGTGATTAGGTTTTGGTTTAGGGGATTTGTATTTAGTTTCTATATGACTGTGTAATTACGATATGTTGAGTATTGCGTCTCGTTTGAGAAAGCTTTGTTAGACATATAATGTGTATAATTGAAAAACACTATGAATCTTTATAGGGAGGTGTTACATAACTTTTGTGGTTTGGCCTCTCTTTGGACACATCTTGTGAAGCTTCTCAATTGTATTCAGGTTTTGTAATGTGCCATTTTTTGTGGGTAGTGCTGATTGATGTGTTTGTGTGTTATGTTGTTAGACAACTGGAGTGTGAAGGCAATCCGTAGAAAGACTACTGGAACTGGAAGGATGAGGTATCTTCGCAATGTTCCTCGCAGGTTCAAGACCGGTTTCAGAGAAGGTATTCATCCTTTTTTTTTTTTTTTATTTTTTATTTTATATTCGACTGTTTCCTTTATTTACTTTAAGAAGCGCTGGTCTTTACTATCTTGAATTGTTGTCTTGGATTAGGTACCGAAGCCAAGCCAAGAGTCAAGGCAGCAGCAGCTTAAATTGACTTTTGAGCATCAAGTGGAGAGTTTGGAGAGTTTGTTTGTTGTTAAACTTAGGTTTTGGCTTGCTCTGAGTTTGTTTATTCGAAAGATTATTATTATTATTATTATTATCTAGTACCTGATTATGACTATCTTTTTGTGTGCTCTTTGCTTTTTTTTTTATAAAGTTTTGGACGATATTTGAACTTGAAAGTCTTTTAATTCTGTTGTTATCGTAGTTCATGTTTTCACTAATCATTATGGTTCTTCACCAATTGTGTCCATCTGGCCAACGTAATTTGCTAGTAAAAACTGACCAAAGATTTAGGGGTTTTGTCATGTCCAATAAATTAAATTTTGAGTAATTTCTTTTCTTTTTTATGTATTGAAAAATAATTTTAGAGTTCCTCTGTTTGAGAAAATCATATGGAACTTCTTTAAATTCCGTATTCTTAGGCTCACTGACATTCATAATTAATCTGAGATTATACAACAAAACAACCTAACTAGACAGAAATTGCAAGTAACTCAGATTAATTGACTTTTGAGTCTATATTGGAAATATTATAAATTTTAAAACTTTTAAAATGTTCAAATATTAAAAATGTTTAAACTTTATAGATTGTTTTAAAATATTACAATTACTTAACTTCCATAGAAATTTTAAAATATTATATCTATACTAATAAAAAGTTGAAGTTATAAACTCCTAAAGGTGTCCATAGAGGATTTAAAACAACCAATAGAAGTTAGATATTTCACTAATTAACATTTATTGAAATATAATACTCCTTCTGTCTCACAAAGATTGATATTTTGGGATATATTTTTGTCCCACAAAGATTGATGTTTTGCAAACTTCAAGAAATAATCATCTAAAATATTAAAATTTTTGAATTGTTATTGGTTTATATTTTCTCTCTCTACCAAAAAGTAATTATAAATTAATTAACAAATAAAAACTAAAAATTTTCTTAATATGTGTGAAAGTCTCAAAACATCAATCTTCATGAGACAGAGGGAGTAGTAATCTATCTTATAAAATTTTTTTAGAAAACAAGAGAAGTAAAATCTATAGAAATAAAAGAAATATGTACAACATACCACATCGGCTAGAAAATTTTAGACAAAGGCTGAGAACCATTATAAATAAAACTAATACTCCCTCTGTTTCATAATAAGTGTCATTTTGACACTTTACACACAAATTAAGAAAACATATTTAAATATCTCTTATACCCTTAAAATTGATATTGACTCTTGATATTCTTCAATGAATATGAGGTTAAAGTTGGAAATTTATGCTTAATATTACATTGAAAATCTAAAATGACACTTAATTTGAAACAAAAAAATCAAGCCAAAATGACACTTTTTGTGAAACAGAGGGAGTATGGTTTTAACTATAAATTAGCAAGAAGCTTGATTTATCAGATTTCCAAATTTAAAAGTTTATTTGATTTATTTTAGCATATTAAAAATTTTAAAGGTTTAAATATTATAAATATCTCCATGTTAAACTCAAAAAAACAAATGTTACAGATATTTAAACTACATCTAAATTTTAAAATATGTTAAATTTTTAATCTCTATTAAAAATTTAAAATTTTAAGAATTACTAAATATTATATATCAAATTTTTTAATATCTTGAAAATATCTTACTTATCTCCGTTTGTGCTTTATATCTCTTACTAGTATTTATCCCGTCCTACGTACGGGTCAAATACACACCTAAAATAATATTAGGAATTATATTTTTTTTATTATGTTCTGTATGTTTATTTTTATTTGTTTTCCAAAAAGTATTTCTGTTTTAGCCAATTGATAAGAATGAAACTATGAACTCTTCTCTCTTATCTCTTCTTAATTCCCCCAATACAAACTATGAACCCTAACTGATAAGATCAGAGTTACAGTTCTCCTCTCTTATCACCATGAACAGAGTCGCAGCTCTGATCTAACAAACTCACAATGTTGATCACGCAGGATACTCTTCACAATCCTACACTATTCTTATTTATACTCTAAACTTCACACATGCTTCTCTTTACTCTTCACATGTGCCTCTCACATGCTCTCTTATCACCAATTAAATGGATTGATTTTATAAAAGAAATGTTTTGAAAAAATGATTTTGATACACCAATTTTAATTACACTAAATTGGTTGTGCAACAAAATTTGTAAACTGAAGGAGAGTAAATAGAGTGGCTTTTTTGTCGAGAACACATTCTTAACGTGATGTTTCAAACATTAAATATGTGCAGTAGATTGAAATTGCCTTGGACTGAAATTGAATAGTAAATTAAGAAACATAATTAGTTGATGGAAATAAAAAAAGGTTAATCTTCCCAAAATTAAACTTAAGACCTGAAATATCCAAAAGAGTGTAGAACATAAAAACAAAACAAAAGTGTGAAACACAAAAGATTTAAATAACACTTGTGAAAGGAAGGAACAATAATAAAGCAAAAGAGATTTTTTTAAAAACTATGGATATCATAGAGATATGAAGGACTATGCTGGTTTCTGTCAATTTTAGTCCTACGGTTGGTTTTGACTACCTGCAAAAACCAGTAGATAGCAAGATTCTAGTTTTAGAACCGAGAAGCAAAAAGAAGTATATATTGTTCATGTAAATTGTTTTAGTGAAAGAAAAATCTAAGAGTTAGTACACATGAATTTAATTTTCAATTCGAAGAGAGTACATAGATGTGTGATTATAACTTATAACATTACCTCTCAACTGTGCCTATATTTTGGTAGCACAGGAAGAAAATAGTGGTTGCCTAGTTGGTGCTGCCGGCCATTTGAGTACACGTATGTGAAGATGATGAACTCGAGTACACGCATGTGAAGCAGAAGTAGAATCGCGGCCTCTTATCTTGAAGAACGCTTGTGCGTCCGAAAACGAAAGAGAAGAAACATAATAAAATAATAAAGAGTTTATAAACCAACAATCAAGGTCTTTTGCAGGGAGAAGAAGATAGATTACTGGATTACACACAGAAAATAGTAACTGTTAGTAAGAGTTTATCTTAATCTAAAAAGAATCTGAGGTTTTGTGGTTTCTAAAGAAGATTGCAGAATCGTGTCAATAAATACGGAAGAAATTGGCGAGAAAGGTGGAGTTTGGAGATCGTGGAGAGGTGGAAAAATTAAAACCCTAGTAAAAATAAATTTTAACTGTAGAAATTAACATTTATTTATTTTTTTTTTTGACAACAAAAATAGAATCAGCTCAAAAGAGCCAATTTGGGGGAAAAGAGTTCACAAAAAGAACATGCTGCGGAGAGAGTCTCGCTTGACGAGCCAGAGAATCCGCTTTGACGTTCAAACTTCGGGGAACAAAAGATAGAGAGAAGGAGGAGAACTCCGCTTGGTCTCTAATTTGGGGGAACAAAACATTTATTTATTTATTTTTAAAATAGAATTTGACAAACTTGATTTTTAGCGACGTTACAGTTATGTTTCGTTTGACAACGTGTCTCTAATTTTTTTTTGGAAAAAAAATTTGTGAAACAAAGCTTATGTGGCAAAATTATATTGGCCAGTTGACTTGTGATTTATAATATAAAGGATGAGCTGTAAATTATGCTTTTTTTGTGTATAACTTTACAGATGATTTGATATTCTTGCAGTAAAAATTATATTTTTAAGTCTGTGAAAGAAGGATTAACGTCGCAAAACCTTGATTTGAAGTTATTTGAGTTTAAAGAAGAAGGATCGACAAAAAACACAAATATTGTTTTAACTATACATGTGTTCATATTACTTTTTCTACAAGTAAGAATTTTGGTTTGAGAAGTTTCAAAAAGTGTGGATCTAAAACCGAATAAGTATATAAATGAAATCATCAATAATTGGGTGCATCTGTTGACTATGCTGGTCTTCATGAATTGCACAAATTTTATGAAAAAATAAATAATTTTGGTGCTGGAGTTTGATGGGTTAGTTGTGGTAGTCTAAAAAAATGGTTTTTTCAGTTAAAAGAACATATTAGTTTATACCAATACACTCCACCAAAATGGTTTTTTTAACTATAAATTCTAGCAGGAAGCTTGATTCCGAATTACCAATATACTCTCTGTAATGTTTTGAGAGTGTGAAATATACTAAACTAGAATTTATACCCGAGCATACGCGAGATTTAAATTTAAAATATTTTTATTAATATAAATTTTTAACCTCAAATATAATTATTTAAACTTTTGAGTATAAATCTATATAAACACTAAACTTGATTTACTAAGTGATATATATAACATATACATTGTTAAAGATAATTTAAAGATAAAAAAAAAAAATGGCATCTCTCTCTGAGGGCGACTTGTGTGGCGATTCTTGCCACTGGTTAACTGTCCAGCATCACCGGTGTTTTTCTCCGTTTTGGAGTGTGTTTTCCACCAACAAAACTATCAATCCTTGTTCCTTTACAGTTGGCGGTTTATTTCTATTGGATAAATCTGACAGTTTACTTTCTCCCCTTTCTGCGGGTGATAACCATTTCTTAAAACAGCCATGGATCCACCAGTATAAATTCCTCCTTTTCTCTCAGTTTTTCTCTTCACATTCACTCTCCCGTTACCATTCATCCAATACCTTCCAAACAATGAGCGATTTTCTAAGAAAATCAGTCCAGGATCTTGATCTGGGCATTGATGATGCC
>NC_025701.1:31773073-31780907 GCF_000633955.1 Camelina sativa | reverse complement strand
GGATAAATCTGACAGTTTACTTTCTCCCCTTTCTGCGGGTGATAACCATTTCTTAAAACCGCCATGGATCCACCAGTATAAATTCCTCCTTTTCTCTCAGTTTTTCTCTTCACATTCACTCTCCCGTTACCATTCATCCAATACCTTCCAAACAATGAGCGATTTTCTAAGAAAATCAGTCCAGGATCTTGATCTGGGCATTGATGATGCCCCGATTACTCTCCCACCAGATTTCGTTTCAAGAGCGGCTGCGATAAACCGTTTTTCACTGGTGGTCACTTCAGTCAATCCCCGTAAGCAGAATTTGAGGGCGCTAATCCGCCAGATGCCAAGGGTTTGGGGATTCACAGAGGAGTGTGTAGGAAGAATAATCGATGGAGGAAGGGTCCAATTTCGATTCCAGTATGAGGAAACGATGAACTTGGTTCTCCGTCGTGGTCCATGGTCTTTCAATGACTGGATGGTAACGACCCATCGTTGGTACCCGAACATTGCTGAAGAAGACTTGAAGATCATACCCTTTTGGATCCAAGTCCAAGGTATTCCAATTCTTTACTTAACTAACGTCATGGCTAGAAGGGTTGGAAATAGTCTAGGCTATGTAACCGAAGTGGATTATGATGAAAATGTTAGCCAAGTTGGTTTTGTAAGGGTTAGGATAGACTGGAACATAGACAACCCTCTTCGTTTCCAAAAGAATGTTCAGTTTATGCCTGGAGAGAATACCATTGTCAAGTTTCGATTTGAGAGACTTTGCAATTTCTGTAACAAGTGTGGATCGCTGAAACATGATGTCAAGGAATTTCCTATGAGTTTTGATGATGGAGATCACAACGTATCTGATGATGAGAGTGATGGTGATGATCATCAAGACGGAGATAACAGCATGGATGAAATTGATGCCACTACTCCAATGCATCCTCATGTGACTATCCCGGGTCTCCAAATGCCAGGCCCTCAGAACCCTGTTATGAAAAGGATCCTACCACCACTGTCTCCTCTGCTGTGCCTAGTGTTTTTGAAGACACAGAGTTAACAGCAGAGCGGTTGCGTTACCTCCATGCCAAGTATGTGAGAGAAACGGCCATCTCCCAAGCACAAGCGAGTCATATTTGAAACGGCCTTTAATAACGCTGATGCTGCAGAGGAAATGGCGGTCCTGAGCCATCTCCGGAAACAGGCGAAGAGGGACAGCTCTGTTGGCTCGTGTTCTGCCTCAAATGGATTTGCCGGAGGCGCGGGGGGCCCGGTACCCCCACAGCCTCCATGAAGATGGTGTCCTGGAACTGTCAGGGCCTCTGTTCGCCCTGTAAAGCGACTATGTACATTAACTAAGTGTGATGTTTTATTTTTTATTGAAACTCTAATAAGTGTGATGTGGTTTGTAAACTAAAGGATGATTTTGGATTTTCTAACATTATAACTCAGCCCCTCCTTAGTGGCTTAGCTCTTATGTGAAACAACAATGTGTCCTTATCCCTGATTTCAAAGGATGAGAGACTCATTGACGTTTCTGCAACCTATAAAAACAATAATTTCTACTCATCTTGTGTTTATGGTCATCCAAGACAAAGTGAACGTTATATTTTATGGGACCACCTTGAACATTTATTTTCTCATCGTATAGAACCTTGGATCTTCATTGGGGATTTTAACGAAATCATATCCAATCAAGAAAAAAGAGGTGGTCCTATGAGAGATGAATGGTCCTTTGGAAATTTTAGACCCATGATTACACAATGTGACTTGGATGATATTAACTCAAGAGGAGACAAATTTACATGGGTTGGAGAACGTTATACACACAAAGTTCGAAGTTGTTTAGACCGGTGCATGATAAATAGCATTGGTGCTAGAACTTTCCCAAATGCGTTTGTTGAATTCATGGACTTATGTGGTTCAGACCATAGACCATTATCTCTGCAACTAAATGTGAGGCAAGAAAAGCGTAACATACGTTTTTTCTTTGATAAACGCTTATGTGAGCTTCCAACCTTTTTTGAAACTGTTCTGGTGGGGTGGCAAAGGAAGAATTCTACTTCACCAACAACAATTACCTCACAGATAGCTAACTGTCGAAGGAGTATGGCTGTTTTGAAACATAAGTCGCAGCTTAATGCAGAAACAAGGATCAAGGCACTACATTCGCAACTGAACTCTGCAATGGAAAGCAACTTGCAAACAGAGAGAACACGAGTACCGGAAAATCAAAGTGCTCTCACTAAAGCCTACTCCGATGAGGAACGACACTGGAAACAAAAAAGCAGAAATCAATTTATTGAAAGAAGGAGACCAAAACACTAGTTTCTTTCATGCCTGTGCAAAGACTAGATCCTCTAAGAACAGAATAATTTCTATCTATACTGAACAAGGAAATCTTATTCACAGCGATAAGGAAATTGTTGATCATGCACAAGATTTTTTCACCAAAATGTTTTCCAGTAGTGGACATTCAGTAACTCCAAAAGATTTTGTAGATGTTGAAGCAACAATCACAGATGATATAAATTCTGCTCTAACTAGAGACTTTTCTGAACAAGAGATCTATGAGGCTGTCTGCTTGATTGGTGACGACCGAGCTCCAGGACCAGACGGTCTTACTGCACGCTTCTACAAGCGATGTTGGTCCATCGTTGGACAAGATGTGGTTAATGAAGTACAAGACTTTTTCAAGACTTCCACCATGAAAAGAGGCATTAATCACACTAACATATGTATGGTTCCGAAGATAGATAATCCCAAATATCTATCAGACTATAGAGCGATTGCTCTCTGCAATGTCTTATACAAGATTATCTCTAAATGCCTTGTTAAACGCCTCAAACCTCATCTTGATAGTATCGTATCTTATTCACAAGCTGCTTTTATTCCGGGTAGAATCATTTAAGATAATGTAATGATAGCACATGAAGTCATGCATGCTCTAAAATCTTGAAAACGTGTGTCCCAAACCTACATGGCCGTGAAAACTGATGTTAGCAAAGCATACGACAGAGTCGAATGGAACTTCCTGGAAACTACTCTCAAGCTCTTTGGTTTTTGTGATCGATGGATTAGTTGGATCATGTCTACTGTTCGATCTACAACCTATTCAGTCCTAATAAATGGCTCACCTCAGGGATTCATTCAACCAGAAAGGGGAATCCGTCAAGGAGACCCCCTTTCTCCATATCTTTTTATCCTCTGCTCAGACATTTTAAGCCACCTTATAACATCATATGCCAAGGATGGAGACATCAAGGGTATGAAGATTGGCAACAGCGTTCCCCGTATTACTCATCTACGTCTCTTTTTCTGTCAAGCGAATAGAAAGAATTGCCAAGCTCTATGAGATGTTTTTGATGTTTATGAACACTATTCAGGCCAAAAAATCAATACTGATAAATCAATGATCACCTTTGGTTCAAATGTGTTTGGTTCCACTCAAGAAAGACTAAAGACCATTTTAAAGATACCAAACCAGGGAGGAGGAGGCAAATATCTTGGTTTACCTGAGCAATTTGGGCGAAAAAAAGAATGAAATGTTTGAATATATAATCGACCGAGTCAAAAAAAGAACCTCACATTGGACTTCTAAGAAAATCTCCCCTGCTGGCAAAGAAGTGATGATGAAATCTGTAGCTGTCTCCATGCCGGTTTACGCTATGTCCTGTTTCAAATTGCCTAAAGGAGTCACATTTGAACTTAAATCTTTGTTAATGAATTTTTTGGTGGGAAAGGAGTTCTCATCATCGCAAGATACCATGGATATCTTGGAAGAAACTACAAATATCAAAGAGAGAAGGAGGTCTTGGTTTCCGGGACTTGGAAAAATTTAATGATGCCCTGTTAGCAAAACAGGCATGGCGCCTTATTCAATTTCCGGATTCTCTTTTTGCTCGAGTGATGAAGGCTATATATTACCCAGATGGATCCTTATTAGATGCAACTCCAAAAAGATCCCAATCCTATGGTTTGTCATCTCTTCTAACGGGGATAGTTCTCATAAAAAAGGGTCACGGTTCATTGTTGGTGATGAAAAACTGATTCGTGCAGGAATAGATAACATTGTAAACACTCATCCGCCCCGCCCAATTAACACCATACAACCAGAAGGATCTTTCTTGATACAGGAATTGATTAATAATCAAGAGCACAACCGTTTGTGGAACACAAGCAAACTAGAGTCTTTGATTGTACCAGAGGACCGTGACTTCCTCAAAAACATTTATTTATCAAAGAAGGATAGCCCTGATCGATTGATCTAGAACTATACTTTTTCTGGTGACTATACAGTAAGATCAGGTTATTGGCTGCTCACACATGATCCCTCTGATCTTCTTCCTCACTCCATTCCACATGGCTCTGTCGAACTCAAAAATAAATTATGGAGATTAAATCTAATGCCAAAAATCAAACATTTTATCTGGCGTACTATCTCCCTAGCTCTACCTACAACCACAAGACTTTGATCTAGAGGCATGAATATAGATTCAACATGTTCGAGATGCAGACAACAAGATGAAACCATAAGCCATGCTCTGTTTACATGCCCTTTTGCTAGTTTGGCCTGGCGTCTTTCTAACACTCCGGCTCTCAATGTCAATTGCTTGTCTGATGATACAGAGGAAAATCTCATAAACATAATTGAATTTTCAATACGGCAAGATATCCCTCGTCAGACTGCCCTTGAAACGACCGACCTTTTTTTAAATAAATAATAAATAATATAAATATATAATTAAACTACAACTAGTGGTCTCATACCCACTAGCCACCTAACCACAAACACATTCAACAGCGGAAATCACCAACCAATAAATATAATAACCAATATTCATAGCAATCACAAATCAACGATCCAACAATATAAATCAAATAACCAGCAATCCTAAAACAATGTTCTAGGACACAATTCTAGCAACCTAACAATGCTAGATAACCAATCAATCGAGTCCCTAGAACATCCTCCTCTTCATTGCCTTTGATTCCATGATCACACTTTGCCTTTACCTGCACCACAAACACATATTGCAATGCATGAGTATTTTATAAACACTCAGTAAGGCAGTCCTCCCATCTACTGGACTATACACAGAAACAATAGAGTATCAATAATCATCACACAACAATCAACAATCAACAATAACAAACCAGGACTTAGCATCGACCGACGCCACACATGCATTGACCGTTGCCGAATGGGGAAGCATCGACCGATACAGAAGCTGCATCGACCGACGCATGCTCGACGCACACGAAAACCCTAGAGTTTTACGCGCCGTCCTCGCACTTGCATCGACCGATGCAAGGTATGCATCGATCGACGCAATGTGGAGCACCGTGATTTCCCCGAAGCTTCTCGCCGGATCTTCGTTCCTGAAACCACAAAACTCGATCCCAAGCCATAAGAAAGCTTCCTAACGTCCATAGCAACCATCCATTACGTCTAACAACACAGAACAGGAAAATTACTGAATCCTCTAGCTTAGATAAGCCATGGTCCTGCACTTACCTTTGCCAAGACGAATCTGAACCACAACAAGCAAGAAACGCTTCTAGGAAGCTCCTACAACGATCCCAGCTACAGATCTCTACAACAACGTCCCAAATCTCCAAGAAATCACCAAGAACTCTCAAGAACTTTTCTCCCTTTTCTTTTCTCTCCCAAAAACTGCTAAACACGAATGAGACCAAAAGAAAACGTGTTAAGGGTTTTCCCTTTCTCTTTTCCCCAAAACGCAGCGTTTGACTTAAGTCAAAACGGAGAGAATTGAACATGCATCGACCGATGCACCTCTTGCATCGACCGATGCAATCCCCTAAACCGGGATTTCGGTTCACGGATGTTACAATTCTCCCCCACCAATCTAGATTCGTCCTCGAATCTCGAACAACCATCAGCCAAGGACTCCCGTGCAACCGTCTCCACGGCCCGCACTCCTCCGACCGATCTACAGAAGGTCACCTCTAGGCGATAGACTCACGCTCCAGGCGTCATTTGCTCTTGACTTTTTGGACTTCCCTTTACTCATAGGCCTAACCCTTGAGTTTTATTGGCTCCTAATCAGACCTAAGTCTGCATGCCAAATGTTGGCTCCTCATCGGGCCTAAGCCCACATGCCATAATATATAAGGAAAAGTCCAAACTCGTCTCTCGGGTTGCCACCCTACAGCACGCCCCCGGATCGTCATCCGAAGTCGATATACCAACCATACTCCCGAGCCACAAAGTCTCTGAATATGGCAGTACTAGGAGAACCTAAGTCCCCCAAGAATCGCGAGCAAACGATTCTGAACAGGTCTGAGTCCTATCCCTATCCAGGTTTCCTTCCCGTGGCTCGCGTAAAAACATCTCAATGTCCTACTAACCACATATCCCCTCACCGGGATACCCCATGACCTCACAAGGATCATATACACGCCACAAGGGCCGTCACAAAGGCCAACAAAAATGTCCTAAGAGGACCGCCACCAAGGCCAAACAAATGTCCTAAAGAGGACCGCCACCAAGGCCACTCGTTCCGAAGGACCGTCACGAAGACCATCTGTCCCGAAGGACCGTCACAAAGACCATCTGTCCCGAAGGACCGTCACAAAGACCATCCGTCCCGAAGGACCGTCACAAAAACCATCTGTCTCGAAGGACCGTCACAAAGACCATCTGTCCCAAAGGACCGTCACAAAGACACTCTGGCTAAACAGCCCGATACAAAGGCCAACAATTGGCTAAAAGCCCGCCACAAAGGCCACACAATTGGCTAAAAGCCCGCCACAAAGGCCACACAATGTCCGAAAAGACCGCCACACACAGGCACACTGACTCGAAAGTCCGCCACAAAGGCCACAAAAGCCCCTCCAAGGCTTCCCACCGCTAAAATGGACAAATTCTAACTCCCGTAAAACTTTCCATATTTAGCACTTTCCATTTTCGGAAACTTTCTTCTTTAAGAAACTTCCGTTTCAGGAAACTTTTCTCCGAAAACCCCGCCTCACGGAAACTTTGTACCCCGAGCACCACCTCATCTTGTTACTGAGTCGCACAACCAACCACCCCAAGCGACCGAGTAACAAGAGAGATGGGCCTGAATACTCCATTCCCGCTCCAGCCACGGATTACAGATGGGACCAGGCTAAACAAGCTCAAGTCGCGGCTTGCTTCTCATACCAATTCTTGAACCTTGCCTTCATCTTTGCCTCAGGCTCCCAAGTCTGCTCCTCAACACCATCACAGTCCCACATGACTCTCATCAAAGGAATCTTCTTCTTGAAGTTCCTTGATCCTCCTCTCGAGAACCCTCACTAGTCTCGCCTCCACAGTCATGTTAGGCTGAAGATCCTCAGGAATCTTAGCCAACATCTGCTCTCCCTCACGGAGACACTTCCGCAACATAGACATATGGAAAACCTTTTGGAATGCACGCATAACCTCAGGTAACTCCAATCTATATGCCACTGGTCCAACCCGCTCAATCACTCTGAATGGACCCATGTACCTCAGACTCAACTTAGTCTCTGACAATGACCTGTTCGGACCCCGCAACATGGCCATCTTGAGGTACACTCTGTCTCCTACCTGAAACTCAAGATCTCTCCTCCTCCTATCAGCATAACTCCTCTGCCTATCCTGAGCCTCCTTCATGTTCAGCTTGAGAACCCGAATCTTCTCTGAGGTCTCCTGAACAAAACTAGCACCAAACATGCTCCTCTCCCCCACCTGAGTCCAGCATAATGGCGTACGACATGGTCTCCCATACAAAGCCTCATAAGGAGCCATCCTGATACTCGCCTGATAACTGTTATTGTAAGCAAACTCTACCAGGTTCAGGTGATCTGCCCAATGGCCACCCCAATC
>NC_025701.1:31769060-31771957 GCF_000633955.1 Camelina sativa | reverse complement strand
AAATCCATGGTGATCATATCCCACTTCCACTCAGGAATGGGTAAACTCTTCAGTAACCCCCCAGGAACCTGATGATCAGCCTTCACTAGCTGACACACATCACACCTCGAAACCCAACCAGCCACATCCTTCTTCATCCCGACCCAATGATAGTACCTCTTGAGATCACGGTACATCTTGGTCGCTCCTGGATGAATAGATAACTTGCTCGAATGAGCCTCTCTCAGAATTTCCTGTCTCAACTCTTCATCCTTGGTCACACAAACCCGACCGTGCACCAATATAGTACCATTATCTGAGACCTGATACTCTGAACCCACATCCTTAGAGGCATTCACCAGCCCCAAATCCTTCTCCTGAGCCAACCGTACTCTACTCAGAAGNCTATATGCCACTGGTCCAACCCGCTCAATCACTCTGAATGGACCCATGTACCTCANAACGGTTCCTGTGAAACAGCACACAAGCTCAAAGCACTGATCTCCCCTATCAGAGACTCCATCTCCTGCTCCTGAGCCGAAGCTACCCTCTACCGACTCAGAGCATCCGCAACCGTGTTAGCCTTACCAGGATGATAGGCTATCTCCAAATCGTAATCTGCCACAAGCTCCATCCACCGCCTCTGTCTCAAATTCAACTCAGGCTGAGTGAATATATACTTCAGACTCTTGTGATCTGTAAATACCTGCACCTTTGCACCATAAAGATAAGATCTCCAAATCTTCAGGGCAAAAACTACAGCACCCATCTCCAAATCATGAGTAGGGTAGTTGCCTTCATGCACCCGCAACTGCCGCGATGCGTAGGCAATCACCTTCCCATGCTGCATCAGAGCACACCCCAAACCAACTCTAGATGCATCCGTATAAACCACATAGGGTTCTCCCTGCTCAGGCAAAGCCAACACTGGCGCAGTAGTCAACATCTCCTTCAGGCTTGCAAAGCCTTCCTCACACTCTTCTGACCAGACAAAAGGAACATCCTTCCCTGTCAACTTAGTCATAGGACGTGCTCTGCTTGCAAACCCCTGCACAAACCTCCTGTAGTAACCTGCCAATCCAAGAAAACTCCTGATCTATGTGGCATTCTGCGGTCTAGGCCAATCCCTGATAGCCTGAATCTTCTCTGGATCTACAGAAACCCCCTCTGCAGAAACAATGTGACCCAGAAAGCCCATCTCACGCTGCCAAAAACTACACTTGCTCAACTTGGCAAACAACTTCTGCTCCCGCAGCTTCTCCATAACTGCCCTCAAATGCACTGCATGCTCCTCAGGACTCTTAGAATAAACCAGGATATCGTCGATGAAAATGATGACAGATACATCCAGAAACTCCTGAAACACACTGTTCATCAATCTCATAAACGCTGCTGGCGCGTTAGTCAATCCGAAGGGCATCACCACAAACTCATAGTGCCCATATCTCGTCCTGAAAGCAGTCTTCCTCACATCTGCCTCATCTATCGGTATCTGATGATAACCCGACGCCAGATCTACCTTGGAGAACCAAGTAGCACCCCTCAACTGATCCAACAACTCATCGATCCTAGGAAGAGGATACTTGTTCTTCACAGTGACCCGGTTCAAACCCCGATAATCAATACACAACCTGAAACTCCCATCCTTCTTCTTCACAAACAACACCGGCGCTCCCCACGGTGATACACTAGGACGGATGAATCCCTTACTCAACAAATCTTCTAGCTGCTTCTTCAGCTCTGCCATCTCTGCTGGAGCCATTCTGTAAGGAGCCTTGGATAACGGTGTCGTCCCCGGTTCCAGTTCAATGGTAAAAGGATCCGACCGAGATGGTGGTAATCCCTGCAAAGACTGAAACACATCCTCAAACTCTTCCACTACTGGAATACCGCTAACCGTAGACTTCCCCACTGACTCTGGCATAGATATAGTAACCAGATAAGCCTCACGGCCCTTCTCGATCATCTTCCCAGCCTGAATGGCTGAGATCACGAGACTCCCCGAAGTCGGTCTAATACCCTGAAAAACCAACTTCCCTCCTGAACGCTCAAACTCCACTCTACCCCGATGGCAATCCAAATGCACCCTATGCCGATGCAACCAATCCATCCCGAGAATAACATCATACAGCTCCACTGGACTGATAAGCAAATCCGCTGGCCATGACTCTCCTGCGATCTGAATATCAACTCCTCTAGCCCGTCCAATAACTCTCAGGAACTTGCCTCCCGCCACTCTAACAACTCCTGTACGCTCTCCAGGATCCCCACTGATCCCTGCACTCTCTGCACACTCCGGAGTAATGAAGCTGTGAGAAGCTCCAGAATCAAACATAACATGGGACTTAAACCCGCCCACCAACAAGGTCCCTACACAAACCTCATGTGTTGAGAACCTAACACCTTATCACTGAAAAATATAAAATCTGAACCTACTAATAATCACAAAGTTTAAGAACCAGAAATTTATACCTGTGATCGCTCTGGCACTGGTTCCACCAGTCTCTGCCGTCGTGTAAACCTGTGGCGCCTGCTCAATCCGTGCTACCTGCTGACCTCCAGCCTGCACCTGCTGCAATGCTGCCACTGCTACCGGCTGCAACTTGGGACAGAAAGGCCTGATGTGCCCTGTCTCCCTACAATGATAACATACACGAGCCGCTACCATCGGAGCACTTGTAACACCCGCAAACCAAATTTTGGTATTTTGGTAAGGGTGTCGATCGACACCTCCTAGTGAGGCATCGATCGACACCAATTGTGGTCGGTTTGGTCGGTTCAATTTTAATTGTCCGGTTTGCGTGGTTGGTTTAGGGAATCCCTAAATCGAGTTTTAAAGGAAGAAAACGACCTAGGGTCGTGTTGTTTTGTCTTATTCGCCGTTTTTGAGAGAAAACACAAAGAGAGAGTGTTCTTGA
>NC_025701.1:31766688-31767171 GCF_000633955.1 Camelina sativa | reverse complement strand
GTAGTTAGTCAATTTGCATGTGGTATGGAGTCCTAGTATCATCCTCTTCGAGCCTTCAATGAGATTCCACGGTAAGATGTGTGTTTGTGTGCGGTTTTGATTTGTGTACTTAGCTTTCTGTTCTGGGTAGTGCAGATGGTTAAGGGTGGAGCTGTTGCTGGTCGTGGACGCGGACGTGGTGGGGGTCGCGGTCGTGGTCGTGGTCGTGGTCGTGGTAGGGGCAGAGTCCCAGCAGTGAGTGAGTCTGTTGAGCAGAGTGTGACAGCTGAGGGTGTCGGCGAGTCGCAGGATTTCCAGGAGGGGTCCATGAGTGTGGCCGGTGGTGGTACTGATAGGACCGTAGGCGCTGAGGGGGTCGGTGCGGGCGGTGTCGGTGCTCGAGTGGCCGGTGGTGCTAAGGTTCCGGGTGTGGGAATCCCAGCAGGTGGGGCTCCTGGGGGAGGTGTGGACCTGGCGGGCTTGTTGACACAGCTGTTGGAGCGG
>NC_025701.1:31764248-31764898 GCF_000633955.1 Camelina sativa | reverse complement strand
AGGGTGACGACCCGAGGGTGAGACGGTATGGCTCAAAGACGGGGGGTCTGAGAGTGTGATCGGTATGGCTTGAAGGTTGCGACCTAAGAGCAGATGAGTTGGTGGCAAAGTGTCAAGGAACGTGGAGATAAGCATGGTAACCGGATGTGGATTTATGAGACTGATGGGGGTTCAATCTCAGGGTTACGGTTGAGATCGGAAGCGGATCTCGGGATTGATGGGGGTTCAGTTTCGGGGTTTTCTATACGTTGACCGGGAGGGTTAGGTGTATGCTGGTCGGGGGGACCAGGGTGGTGAAGACCAGTGGGTTCAGGGTGGTTTGGACCAGTGGTGTCTTTGTTGCGGCAGACCAAATGGGTGGATGGTACAAACCGTTGCGACGGTGATTTGGTGAGTTTGCGGATGAGTGGCGGTGTGTTCAGATTCGAGGACGAATCTTCTGTTAGAGGGGGAGAATTGTAACACCCGCAAACCAAATTTTGGTATTTTGGTAAGGGTGTCGATCGACACCTCCTAGTGAGGCATCGATCGACACCAATTGTGGTCGGTTTGGTCGGTTCAATTTTAATTGTCCGGTTTGCGTGGTTGGTTTAGGGAATCCCTAAATCGAGTTTTAAAGGAAGAAAACGACCTAGGGTCGTGTTGTTTTG
>NC_025701.1:31719398-31762047 GCF_000633955.1 Camelina sativa | reverse complement strand
GTCTCAACCAGCTCTGCACGCGTAGCATAATACCTCCCTCTACAGTGAACTCTCAAATCATCACGTAGAGCCCTCATAAACCTCCTGACCTGAGCCTCCTCAGGCTCCATAGCCCGACCCCCATAACACAGAAGTCGACTGAACTCCAATTCTACCTCCCGCACTGACCGTGTCCCCTGAGACAACTGAAGGAACTGCACCTCCAACCGATCCAATGCCTCTCTCGGAAAATACTTGCGGTTGAACTCCAAAACGAAGTCAGGCCAAGTCATCTCCCGCTGCACTCTCCTAGCAGCCACAGATCTCCACCACAACTCAGCATCTCCACTCAAAAAGTAGACCCCTATGTCCACCCAGAACTCCTCAGGACATCTCAAGGTATGGAAGTTGCGTTCCACCCTCGTCCTCCACGCATCCGCAGCAGTAGGATCCACACCTCCCGGAAACTGCTCGGTACGTAACTTACCCATCTCTGACAACATGCTGAGATAACGAGCATGAACTCCCACATCCGCAGCCACTGGCTGCCGCTCCTCCGCCACCACTGGTGGCACTACCTGAGCCTGAGCCGGCACCACAGGTGGTAACCGCTCCAACAACTGTGCTAGCATAGCCACAACATCAGTACCAAGGACTCCACCCGCTGGGACTCCCACACCCGGGACCCTAGCATCACCGGCCACTGGAGCATCNACCCAAAACTCCACAGGACATCTCAGAGTATGGAAGTTACGTTCCACACTCGTCCTCCAAGCATCCGCAGCTGTAGGATCTGTACCACCCAAAAACCTCTCAGTGAACAGACCCTTCATCTCCTTGAGCATAGCCAAATAACGTCCATGCTCTCCCACATCCGCAACCACTGGCTGCCGCTCCTCCGCCACCACTGGTGGCACTACCTGAGCCTGAGCCGGTACCACTGGTGGTAACCGCTCTAACACCTGTTCTAGCAAAGCCGCAAAGTCAACACCAGGGACTCCACCTGCTGGGGCTCCCACACCCGGGACCCTAACATCACCGGCCACTGGAGCATCAACACCGCCCCCTCCTGCCACACTCACGGAATCCCCCGGAACACCCTGCGACTCACCAACACCCTCAGCTGTAACACTCTGGTCCTCGGTCTCACTAACCACTAGGACTCTGCCCCTACTACGACCACGACCGCGTCCACGACCAAGACCACGACCACGACCAGCTACAGTACCACCTCTAACCATCTGCACTACCATGAACAGAAGGCTAAGCAAACAATTACTAATACAACACAAAAACATAACTCACCGTGGAATCACACATTCGGCTCGAAGAGGATGTTCTAGGACTCCATGCCTCACACAATTGACTAACTCACATAATCAATCAAAGCATGCAAATCCCAAACATCTACAACAGGAACCTAGTGAACCCAAACCTAGAACCGTAAGGGCTCTGATACCAAAATAAGACGACCGACCTTTTTTTTTTTTTAATAAATAATAAATAATATAAATATATAATTAAACTACAACTAGTGGTCCCATACCCACTAGCCACCTAGCCACAAACACATTCAACAGCGGAAATCACCAACCAATAAATATAATAACCAATATTCATAGCAATCACAAATCAACGATCCAACAACATAAATCAAATAACCAGCAATCCTAAAACAATGTTCTAGGACACAATTCTAGCAACCTAACAATGCTAGATAACCAANAAACCGAGTCCCTAGAACATCCTCCTCTTCATTGCCTGGATTCCACGATCACACTTTGCCTTTACCTGCACCACAAACACATATTGCAATGCATGAGTATTTTATAAACACTCAGTAAGGCAATCCTCCCATCTACTGGGCTATACACACAAGCAATAGAGTATCAATAATCATCACACAACAATCAACAATCAACAATAACAAACCAGGACTTAGCATCGACCGACGCCACACATGCATCGACCGTTGCCGAATGGGGAAGCATCGACCGATACAGAAGCTGCATCGACTGACGCATGCTCGACGCACACGAAAACCCTAGAGTTTTACGCGCCGTCCTCGCACTTGCATCGACCGATGCAAGGTATGCATCGATCGACGCAACGTCGAGCACCGTGATTTCCCCGAAGCTTCTCGCCGGATCTTCGTTCCTGGAACCACAAAACTCGATCCCAAGCCACAAGAAAGCTTCCTAACGTCCATAGCAACCATCTATTACGTCTAACAACACAGAACAGGCAAAGTACTGAATCCTCTAGCTTAGATAAGCCATGGTCCTGCACTTACCTTTGCCAAGACGAATCTGAACCACAACAAGCAAGAAACGGTTCTAGGAAGCTCCTACAACGATCCCAGCTACAGATCTCTACATGAACGTCCCAAATCTCCAAGAAATCACCAAGAACTCTCAAGAACTTTTCTCCCTTTTCTTTTCTCTCCCAAAAACGGCAAAACACGAATGAGACCAAAAGAAAACGTGTTAAGGGTTTTCCCTTTCTCTTTTCCCCAAAACGCAGCGTTTGACTTAAGTCAAAACGCTGAGAATTGAACATGCATCGACCGATGCACCTCTTGCATCGACCGATGCACCTCTTGCATCGACTGATGCAATCCCCTAAACCGAGATTTCGGTTCACGGATGTTACAGCCCTATGGTTATTATGGAGGATTTGGAAGTCCAGAAACAACACAGTTTTCAACAATTACAGGGAAAGTGCAACGAAAACGGTTTTACAGGCTCAAGCTGAAACAAAAGAATGGATTGATGTAAAATAGAATCGACTAAACACCCAAAAATCTTCTCACCAGGTACATCAATGGACAGCGCCACCAATCTCGATGGTATAATGTAACTTTGATGCAGCTTTTGATAGGAATACTTCGCAAGCTATAGGTGGATGGATAATTCGCAACAACTTCGGTTTACCTCTCTGTTGGGGCTCTACTGATATAGAACATACTGATTCTCCTCTGGAAGCTGAGACTAAAGCACTTCTTGTTGGATTACATCATTCATGGACCAGAGGTTACACAAATATTATATTTGAAGAGGACTGCGAGAATCTCATTAAAATTTTAAATGGTGTCCAAGTTAACAGATCCTTAACAAACTTTCTTAATGATATCCATTTTTGGGTATCAAAATTTGCCTCAACATCTTTCCTGTTTTCAAAAAGAGAATGTAATACTGATGCTCACAATTTAGCAAAATATGGTTGTCGAGACAATACTTTCTACTCTGACTCTGTTTCTTTACCGGAATGGCTTCGACAATCCATTTGTATTGATTCTTCTTAAAGTGAAATAAAATTCTATTTTTTGTGGAAAAAAAAAATAATATTTTCTTTGTTATATCTATTTGCGTGGAATTTTAATTTAATTTTTATCAATAAAAATCATTCAATATAAATATAATCATTTGAAGTTTAAAAAATAAATTTATATAAAAAACCATACATATTTTACTAATTTAGAAATTATAAAATCACAACAACTAGGAAAGAAAGATTTCATCTGCCATATTCATAAGGTAAGTTTCCTTCATGTGTTAGCCTTTGTCCCGTCCTTCATATAGTATACATGGATACGAAAAATGCAAGCCCCAAACGCCTAAGAGGATCAATAAAAGAAAAACTGAACCGATTGCCACCTCAAACCATTTCATTCTTTTGTTTTCGTCCTTCATACGTTTTCGTCCTTCAGACGTTTTTCACTGATACGCACCATGCAACGCACAATGCAACCCACAATCAACGAGATGATTATTAAAGTAACAGATGAAATGCCTACCACCATATACCATTTCATTGTCAAATAACAAAAAAAAAAATTAGAAATGGAGTTTAACGTTGATACAAAACTTTTTCCTGCCTTTCTCTCTTCTTTCAACATCCATTGCTAATATACAATTGATTTTAAAGGGATTTTGGTATGGTTGAATGAATGCCAATTTACTAATAATTTTGATATTGTCTCTAATAGTAATCAGATATGTATGATGTTTATCCATAAAACACAAATCATATGCATTAAATTAATTTTAAAATACTTTATTATTAAACTTTAAGTAGAAGAAATGATACATTTATCAAAACACAACTACATTTAATAGCTAAAATTCATTTTTTTGGTAGCAATATAATTGCTAAATTAAAAAAATAATAACTAAATAAAATACGAATTAAGTAAAATGAATAAATTATTGAAATATTAAAAACAATAGTAATTGGATATGCATGATGTTTATCCATAAAACACAAATCATATGCATTAAATTAATTTTAAAATACTTTATTATTAAACTTTAAGTAGAAGAAATGATACATTTATCAAAACATAACTAAATTTAATAGCTAAATTTCATTTTTTGGTAGCAATATAATTGCTAAATTAAAAAAATAATAACTAAATAAAATACGAATTAAGTAAAATGAATAAATTATTGAAATATTAAAAACAATAGTAATTGGATATGCATGATGTTTATCCATAAAACACAAATTATATGCATTAAGCTAATTTTAAGATAATTTCTTATTAAACTTTTAGTAGAAGAAATGATACATTTATCAAAACATAACTAAATTTAATAGCTAAATTTCATTTTTTGGTAGCAATATAATAGCTAATTTAATAAAATAATAACTAAATAAAAAACGAATTAAGTAAAATAAATGAATTATTGAAATATTAAAAACAATAGTAGTTGGATATGCATGATGTTTATCTATAAAACACAAATTATATGCATTAACATAATTTTATGATAATTTCTTATTAAATTTTTTAGTACAAGAAATGATACATTTATCAAAACATAACTAAATTTAATAGCTAAATTTTATTTTTTTGTAGCAATATAATTGCTAATTTAATAAAATAATAACTAAATAAAAAACGAATTAAGTAAAATAAATGAATTATTGAAATTTTTAAAACAATAGTAATTGGATATGCATGATGTTTATCCATAAACCACAAATTATATGCATTAACCTAATTTTAGGATAATTTCTTATTAAAATTTTAGTAGAAGAAATGATGCATTTATCAAAACATAACTAAATTTAATAGCTAAATTTCATTTTTTGGTAGCAATAGAATTGCTAAATTAATAAAATAATAACTAAATAAAATACGAATTAAGTAAAATGAATAATTTATTGAAATATTAAAAACAATAGTAATTGGATATGCATGATGTTTATCCATAAAACACAAATTATATGCATTAAGCTAATTTTAAGATAATTTCTTATTAAACTTTTAGTAGAAGAAATGATACATTTATCAAAACATAACTAAATTTAATAGCTAAATTTCATTTTTTTGGTAGCAATATAATTGCTAATTTAATAAAATAATAACTAAATAAAAAATGAATTAAGTTAAATAAATGAATTAATAAAATATTTAAAACAATAGTAATTGGATATGCATGATATTTATCCATAAAACACAAATTATATGCATTAACCTAATTTTAAGATAATTTCTTATTAAACTTTTAGTAGAAGAAATGATACATTTATCAAAACATAACTAAATTTAATAGCTAAATTTCATTTTTTGGTAGCAATATAATTGCTAAATTAATAAAATAATAACTAAACAAATTACGAATTAAGTAAAATAAATAAATTATTGAAATAATAAAAACAATAGTAATTGGATATGCATGATGTTTATCCATAAAACACAAATTATATGCATTAAGCTAATTTTAAGATAATTTCTTATTAAACTTTTAGTAGAAGAAATGATACATTTATCAAAACATAACTAAATTTAATAGCTAAATTTCATTTTTTGGTAGCAATATAATTGCTAAATTAATAAAATAATAACTAAACAAATTACGAATTAAGTAAAATAAATAAATTATTGAAATAATAAAAACAATAGTAATTGGATATGCATGATGTTTATCCATAAAACACAAATTATATGCATTAAGCTAATTTTAAGATAATTTATTATTAAAGTTTTAGTAGAAGAAATGATACATTTATCAAAACATAACTAAATTTAATAGCTAAATTTCATTTTTTGGTAGCAATATAATTGCTAAATTAATAAAATAATAACTAAACAAATTACGAATTAAGTAAAATAAATAAATTATTGAAATAATAAAAACAATAGTAATTGGATATGCATGATGTTTATCCATAAAACACAAATTATATGCATTAAGCTAATTTTAAGATAATTTATTATTAAAGTTTTAGTAGAAGAAATGATACATTTATCAAAACATAACTAAATTTAATAGCTAAATTTCATTTTTTGGTAGCAATATAATTGCTAAATTAATAAAATAATAACTAAACAAATTACGAATTAAGTAAAATAAATAAATTATTGAAATAATAAAAACAATAGTAATTGGATATGCATGATGTTTATCCATAAAACACAAATTATATGCATTAAGCTAATTTTAAGATAATTTATTATTAAAGTTTTAGTAGAAGAAATGATACATTTATCAAAACATAACTAAATTTAATAGCTAAATTTCATTTTTTGGTAGCAATATAATTGCTAAATTAATAAAATAATAACTAAACAAATTACGAATTAAGTAAAATAAATAAATTATTGAAATAATAAAAACAATAGTAATTGGATATGCATGATGTTTATCCATAAAACACAAATTATATGCATTAAGCTAATTTTAAGATAATTTATTATTAAAGTTTTAGTAGAAGAAATGATACATTTATCAAAACATAATTAAATTTAATAGCTAAATTTCATTTTTTGGTAGCAATATAATTGGGTAAACATAATTAAATTTAATAGCTAAATTTCATTTTTTGGTAACAATGAAAGAGAGAGAAAAAAAAAAGAAACTTGTGAATTGGGTAACTAGAGAGATTTATAGTTTGATGACATTGTTGTAAATAGAGTCATAGTGAAAGAATATGATAGTTAATAGACATAGAGAAAGTGTCCAAATAGTAGAAAATATGTCATATGGCAAATACTTTTGAAAAAAGTGTGTTAGAGTGCAAATATTCTTTTTAATATTTTATAACCTTCATCAATTATATATAATTTCATCAAAATATATCAACTAAACCCACGCGTAGCGTGGGTTCGAAACCTAGTGTCTTAAAGGATTATGAGATTTCAACATGTTAATTCAGATGTAATGGAATAAATTTAAAGGTTTGTGTTGTTCTGATGCTATGTGATAATTCCGAGAGAAAATATATTATTAATCCTTCCATTTTTCCATATTTCACCTATTTTGTCTTGAAAACAAAAATATTTTGTTGGATGAAAGAATTTGATTTGTTCTTTATTTTTCTTCCGTATAAATACGTAATTATTTTCCCTTATTACACTTCTTATATCAAATAGTGTATATGGTTCATGATAATTGCTTCTATCGACTATTGTAGCATTCAAGATTAGTCGTACCCTACCAACTTAAATTGTAAAATCACTAACAATTTAACATAAACAAATTTTGGAGTAGGATTGGTTAATAAATTGGGTATGTGCGTTCATATCATTCTTCGGACAACCAATAAATAGAAGGAGAATGACAGTCAGATAGGACAGTAAAATGTGGCTTTTATTATTAGAAATATCAAAAAAAAAAATATTTTAAAGACAATAACGGTGAAAAAAAAAAATATTCTAAACCATAATTTTTCAATCATTTTCTCCTAAAAAATCATTCACCAAACACACATAATCAAGCTCTAAAACCAATTCTCTTTCTATAGATATGATAGCCAAAGAAAGGTGAAGCAAAAAAAGTTTATGAGTCGAGTAAACGACACAGACACGATGAATAATCGTGAGAAAAATAGGTTATCAATTGTTCACTAATCACTATTCTTAAACCCACAAGTAGTTTCCTTTATTCTTAACAAGATTAAATCCCACGTATACGACAAATTCTCAATATTAAAATTTGAAAATTAAGTTAAATCATCCATGTAATTATATAAAATTATATTAAATATGCTATCAAATTATTCATCGATTGAAAAAATTAAGAAAATTACATTAATTTTTTATTTTGATTCTCATAATTTTCTTATATTATGTTAATTAATAATTTTAACACATCAAATTTGTATATTTTAATCACTTTTCTGTATAAATTTCTTTTTACGATATGTTTATAACAATTAATAATTGCAATTAAATTACATATATTTTTCTTATTAATTGCACATATTTTTCTTATTAATTTCATATTTTCTATTAAAATTAGTAATTTAATAGATAAATTTCCTATTAGATTTAATCATATATTAGATTACTTTTGGTTTTACATACTTTACAAAAATATTAATTATAATCTTTTTATTTTTAGGATTTTTTAATTTTTTCTATAAATTTAAAATATTCACATGTGTCAGAATATTCTTGATATACTTGACACATGTCGCGATTATATGAATTACTAACTTAAAAAACTAAGCTTTATATAATAAGATTATCTTCCATTAGTATTATTGTTATTAGATTTAGAGTATAAAACATGTGTAGAAATTTTCTTATATATTAGATTTATTAATATTGTCATGGGCTGCTCAAACCAAAAAACCCACTTTACATACACATTTATTTTATCAATTTAAATACATAAGCCTAGATAGAAAAAAAATGTGGCCTAACAAATTTTTAATTTTTGGTGGCTTAGGGCAATTGCCCTTTCCTCTTGCCTGTAAGCACGGCACTGGACACAGCACTATTTACAGCTTAGATGGGAGCCCAGATTATAGCTCAACACAATACAAAGAAGCTTTGAAGACTTTCATGAAAATGGTGGCATCTGAAAGCCAGATGTTTGGTAGTAGCAGCGGTTAATAGTAAACATAATTAGACCCATTAATAATTACTTTCTAATTTAATTTTTATAATAAGCTTAGTGAAAATCTTGTGGTGCCCGTCCCATGGACGGGCATAATACTAGGTACATATATTTTCTTATTATAATAAGACAACATGTAAATTGTTGGATCTAATTTTTTTTTTGTCGAATACTGCTATATTTAAAATTAGATTTAGAAATATATTACCAAACTATTCTTTAGCAAATAGTCAAAATACATGGTTTTTTTCAACCGATACAATTACAGCCCCAAAAGCCAAAACCAACTCAGAGGCACTAAACCAACAGACATGTGACAATACTATTAAACAAAAACCGAAAGAAGACTAAAAATTGAAGCCCAAAGAAGAGGTAAGTAACATCATCTTTGTTAGTCAATCAATTCATCGCTACATAAACATTCTTTATAAGCAACAAATGAAATCGATGGTTAATCAAACAATAATCATATGTCCCCTCGAAACAGCAACGAACAATTACCAAAAAAATCCATTAATAAAAGAAGAAAGTTATTCAAAAAGGAATGAAGAAGAACAATAACAGAAATCGTTTTTGAGTTTCTTTTTCACCCTTTGATCTGCAAGTTGTTCATTTGTGCATCTACATTATCTGCATCGTTCTCTGTCTTTACATTCATCCACGGATGTTCCAAGCATTGCTGCGCAGTTGGTCGTTTCTCTGGTGCAAACTCCAGAATCGAAGTCACAAACTCGGCAAACTCCTTTGCTTATATTTATCGATCAGTAAACTATCAAGTGACCAATATTTCAACCGCCTGATCCTTTTTTAAATCCCCGTGTCTGTCAAAATAGTCTTTCGATCTCGCTCCCCCAATCGCAATCTGCTCAACCAAAGCATATCATCAGAAGGTGACCAAACCGAGAAAACAGAGCGGGAAAGCAAAAAAATAAAATACCTTTTTAGGCATCTTTCCTAGGAGTTCCATCATAAGAGCAAGGTGATCCTAAATTCAAAAACGTATTAGAAAATCAAGACAAAAAAAAATTTGAAGAAGCAAACTCTTGAGGTTAAAGATATAGGATCTGACCTCGTAGAAAATAAATTAAAAACCCTCATATCTACTAACCCTCATATTTCCAAATAAATCCAAAATTAAGAAAATATATATTATGAAGAGTTTTAATTATATAGTAACTTTTATATATACAAAGAAATCTACCGTAAAAATTTAACATTTCAATAGATTTATTTTTGTCAAATTTAAAATTTATTTGATTTTAGTGATAGTTCTCTGACTTCTGAAAACGAAAAACAAAAGATGTAAGAAAGAATTGTTTATTAGTATTTTAATGGTTTGTAAACTAAAGAAACAGAGTGACAGAGAATTAAACACTGCAAGAAGAAGAAGAATCTCACTATTACTAGTGGAACCTACCACATGTCCCTTTCTTCCTTCTGCTTCTTCTTCCTCATCCTTTCTCACTTCCTCCGTGTGAAAAAAAAACCCTGAAACCAAAATCATAATCATCATCTTCTTCTTCTTCCCTATCTATAATAATGTCATCGTCTCCGTCAAACAACAGCATCCCTTCCGTCCAATTTCCACCGGACCCGGTGTTTCCTTTCACCAATCCAAACACAACAACAACTCCGTCTCAGCCCTCCATCATCGGACCTTTTTCGCCTCCTCCTTTAACGATTGAGTCATCAGACGACAGAAGATTGGGAAGAGCAGCATTAATTATACTAATCACTGGAGTAGTTTTAGGAGCTACGCTTGTTCTAATCGGAGTTTGTATCTTCGTTTGTTTCTATAAAATAAAGAAGAAGAAGAAGAAGAAGATGAGAAGAGATGCTGAAGTTGCCATTAATGGAGGAGACTCACTAGATCCCAAAGGTATCTTTTTTTAACTTTAGGGTTTCTTTAATTCTCTTAAAAATCAAATCTTTTCTTATATTTAATATTCGATTCCTCTGTTTCTTATTCAGGTAATAATAACCTTCAGCAATGTAACCAACAAAGTAGTTCATCAGAGATTGGACAAAACTTGTTTACATATGAAGATTTGTCTAGAGCAACTAGTGATTTCTCCGACAGTAACCTGATTGGACAAGGTGGGTTTGGTTATGTTCACAGAGGAGTTCTTATTGATGGAACTGAGGTTGCTATTAAGCAGCTTAAAGCTGGGAGTGGACAAGGCGAACGCGAGTTTCAAGCTGAGATACAGACAATTAGCAGAGTTCATCACAGGCATCTTGTTTCTCTTCTTGGTTATTGTATAACTGGTTCTCAAAGACTGCTTGTTTATGAGTTTGTGCCTAACAAGACTCTTGAGTTTCATTTGCACGGTGATGAGCTCTTTAAAACTATGGTTATGATTATATGGTTTGAGTGTGGCTTTTTTTTTAAAACTATAGTGATGTTTGTAGAGAAAGGGAGACCTGTAATGGAGTGGACAAAGAGGATGAAGATTGCTTTGGGTGCAGCTAAAGGATTGTCATACTTACATGAAGACTGTAAGAAACTTTCACATTTGTTTCTGAAGTGTTTTTATTTGTCTTTTGGTGTCAATTTGTCAAAGAGATTTGGTTTGTATCAGGTAAACCTAAAACAATACACCGGGATGTGAAGGCTGCAAATATTCTAATTGACCATAGCTACGAGGCAAAGGTACTTTAAAGATTGATTATACATTTCTTCAAGAGAACTACTAATAATGGTGAACTTGATTCTTCATCAGTTAGCAGATTTTGGACTCGCCAGGTCTTCTTTAGACACTGATACTCATGTTTCTACTCGGATTATGGGAACATTTGGGTATGAAACGCTCTTTTCTCTACGCAATCATCAAATTAGAAACAACTTATAACGGTCTCTTGAACTTCTTTTCTTATGGTTTTATTGTGTGATGCAGTTACTTGGCTCCTGAATATGCTTCTTCAGGGAAACTCACTGATAAATCAGATGTTTTCTCGTTTGGAGTAGTGCTTCTCGAACTGATAACCGGTCGTCGACCTGTTGATAACTCGCAGCCTTTTGCAGATGATGATTGCATTGTTGATTGGGTTAGTAATCTTGTTTTACCTTTATTAGCACCAAAACCTCAACTTTTTAATAAGCTTCTAAGTTTAACCTCCATTCAATAGGCAAAACCTTTGATGATACAAGCTCTAAATGATGGTAGCTTTGACGGTCTTGTTGACCCGAGATTAGAGGATAAGTTTGATATCAGCGAAATGACGAGAATGGTTGCTTGCGCTGCTGCTAGTGTCCGGCATTCAGCAAAACGCCGCCCTAAAATGAGCCAGGTACTAGAATCAGACTGTTACTTTTTGGCAACATTGTTCACGTCGAACTAGGATAAATACTTGTAGTGATTGCTATTTGGACACACTTGCAGATAGTTCGAGCATTTGAAGGAAACATATCTTTAGATGACCTAACGGAAGGATCTGCTCCAGGACACAGCACTATTTACAGCTTAGATGGGAGCTCGGATTACAGCTCAACACAGTACAAAGAAGACTTGAAGAAATTCAAGAAAATGGCATATGAAAGCCAGACTTTTGGTAGTAGTGAATGCAGCGGTTTGACTAGCGACAACGGTCAGAACCCATCAGGGTCCTCTAGCATCACCGAAGGCAACCGTACAACGCAAGAGATCGAACCGGAGAAGAAAGCGAACGAGATACTATAACTTAGAAACAGAGGAATTCTTCTTGGGTTATATGTAGACTACTAAAGTCTAAAAATAGTAAAGTGATTAAGCATTTTGGGAGTTAGGTTTATTTAGGTGTAAACACATTTATTATTCATAACACGCGCTTTCACTTTTAATTCATGTGTGGCTCTAATCAAAACTGTCTGATTTTGCACGTGATTTGTTGGAGATTTTTTGTTAGTATGGATGTGAAGATATTATTTAAGATTCTTTATTATTTTTGGCCTTGATATATAATTTGAGTCTTCTCTATGATAGAGTACCATTTTTTTTTTTAAGCATGGTCATTTTCTTTGGGGCTATCCATGTAATTTTGAAGAAAAAAGAACACTAATGACTTTGTTAATTTGTACTCCCTCTGTATCATAAAGCATGATGTTTTAGGATTTTTACTTGTATCACAGAAGATGATTTTTTTAGTATATTTAATGCATTTTTATTTTTAACTAATTAATATTTTTACTTTTACAATACAGAATTAAATGTGTTTATGTAGTTGATTGACAAGTATTAAAAAAGCACAACTAAATGAGTACTAAAAGCAAAATTAATTACCAATAATACATCATTTATTATTTTCTTAATCTTTGTAAAAATTCTAAAACATAATCTTTTCTGATACAAAGGGAGTAAATGAAATCCTTTCAATATATTTATGCAAAAAAAAATATTTTTAGAAACATGGTGTGTAAGGAACATCATTACTACATTAGTCAATGGTACTTAAATAAAATATATGAAAAAGTAAACATAATTAGACCCATTAGACCGTTACATAACATAACTAGATTATGACCCGCAGTATACAACAAGGTAAGTTTTTTTTTTTTAATATACTATTTTATTACTATTTTGCTAATATACTATTTTCTAATTTTAGTGATTT
This sequence comes from Camelina sativa, assembly GCF_000633955.1. Lineage (NCBI taxonomy): Eukaryota > Viridiplantae > Streptophyta > Magnoliopsida > Brassicales > Brassicaceae > Camelina > Camelina sativa. Next base: position 31,748,626 of record NC_025701.1, on the reverse strand, counting down.
AATATATAAACCGTGGTATACCGCACAATAATTTTTGTTTATTATAATCTTAATTAAATCAGTTTGATTCAACATATTTTATATTGGTGTTGTTAAAACATTAAAATAAGGATTTAACCCTTATTGAAATATCATATTACTGATAGTTTATTTTTTAGTATTATTAATTCGATCATGTAATGTCATATAACCCGTCATGTAATATAATTCGTTTGTGTAAATTTAAAAATTTAATATTTTTAAATATTTATAATTTTAAACTTTTTATTAAGTTTAGATATATCAGTTATAAATTGTAAACTTTTTAAAATTTTAGAATTTACTATATATGTATGTTGAACGCACACTTTTTATATTAATTGAGTAATATATGTTTGTTTAAAAAATTCATCAGGAAAAAAATACTTTTTTATTAATTTTATGTATTATATGAAAAAGTAATGGGTCTAGTGGGTCCATTACTTTTTAATTTTTCTTATTATACATTAGTCAATGGTACTTAAAAAAATATATGAAAAAGTAAACATAACTAGACCCATTAGACCGTTACATAACATAATTAGACCCATTACTTTTTAATTTATTTAGTATAAAATCTAATACTAATTACTTTTTAATTTTCTTTTGTTATAGAATAAGATTATAAGATGACTAAATAAAGGAAGGGTAGTCTAGTAAACAAAAAGATTTAAAATAGTGTACCTTGCTGTTATTTAGCGAATATTATTAACCCTTTTTTATTATTTTTTTTTCTGCAATTTCGCTTTCTCTCAACCAGAATCACACGAAAGAAGAGAGGAGAGGAGACACAAAAACAGAGAGACAGTTTCTTCGGTCATAAGAAAAATCAAATAAGCTCAAAATCCATCAATGTCTTCTCGCCGTAGAGTTCTTCTTAAGGTTATCATTCTTGGTGACAGCGGGTACACTTTTTTCAACATCTCTTCGATTCCTACATTTTTTTTTTTTTTTTACATAGATTTGATTTGTTCATTATTTTGATCCGTTGTTGTTTCTTGTGGCCAGAGTTGGGAAGACTTCGTTGATGAATCAGTATGTTTTCTAGATCTATATGTCTGTTTTACTTGTAATGTTTTTATTTTTTGTTAAAATCTTTAATTTGTTTGGATTGATTTGGTTTCGTGTTTTTAGGTTTGTGAATCGCAAATTTAGTAATCAGTATAAAGCAACGATTGGAGCAGATTTTTTAACTAAGGAGGTTCAGATTGATGACAGAATCTTCACTTTACAGGTACAATCTATGTGTTTGTGTCTCTTTCTCGTTTGTTTGAATGATTCAAACATTTTTATATGATTCGTGGAATATTCTGATTGGATCTTTCTTAGGTTTTTAACTTTTTGGGTCAGAGAAAAAGTTAAAATCTTGCTTTGTGGGTGTTTCTTAGGAGAATGATACAAATATGTATGTATTGAATCTTTTGATGTAATACAGATTTGGGATACTGCTGGGCAAGAAAGATTCCAAAGTTTGGGAGTTGCGTTTTACAGAGGAGCGGATTGTTGTGTTCTTGTGTATGATGTCAATGTTATGAAGTCTTTTGATAATCTTAATAACTGGAGGGAAGAGTTCTTGATTCAGGTAATAATAACCTTCTTCTACCCATACTCATTGATAGATAAGTTTGGAGTATCTTTGCTATAATCTAAGATGTTTCATCTTCTTTTTGTGACATTGTATAGGCTAGTCCTTCAGATCCTGAAAACTTCCCGTTTGTCGTGTTGGGGAACAAGACTGATGTTGATGGTGGCAAGAGCCGAGTGGTGAGACTTTATCTTGTTCATCCACATTTTCATGAATACTCTATAGTGTTTGGTTATGCTTAAGTTGTCCCATATTGTCAGGTTTCTGAGAAGAAGGCAAAGGCATGGTGTGCGTCTAGAGGAAACATTCCTTACTTTGAGACTTCTGCCAAAGAAGGGTTTAACGTGGATGCGGCTTTCGAATGCATAACCAAAAATGCTTTCAAGAATGAACCTGAAGAAGAACCGTAAGTACAACTAACCTTTTTCTGCCAAATTTGCATCACTTTTTCATTCGTTAAAGTCTTATCTTGTAACTTTCTTCTCTGTTACCTCGTCAGATACCTTCCTGACACCATTGATGTTGCCGGAGGTCAGCAACAAAGATCAACAGGGTGTGAATGCTAAAATCCAGCAAAAGTTTGTTGCAGAGTATACCTACATTTCGTTTTTCTTTGGCACATTTGATTTTGTACCATACAATATAACTTTTGGAAATGTAATTTCAATATTCATTGAGTTACAGATTGTAACGAATTGGGTTCCACAGTATCAAAATCAAAATCATGTAATGTGTCACAAAAATTATCATCTATTATCTTTCTGTTTCTTATGTCTGTATTTCCTCAAACTTGACTACAATTCATCTTTAGCAGCAGACCCATCCTTTGGTTTCAACTCTTCATTGATAAAAACAGCCATGTCCTTGGCGCTCAATTTCGTTGATAGCTTTAACTGCAGAACAAAACGGGTAAGTTACTTTGTATAAAGCTTATAACTGAGAAAACCAAAAAGTAATGAAGTCGAAAAGGGATTGAGCTGAAGTGAGTTCTTTCAAAATGGTTCTTACCGGTTTCTCCTTTTCACCAGATTTGTAGAGCAAGATCATAGGATATTCATCATCGACCTGTCATCAACAATCAATAAAGATTTAGCTTGCGCATTCCGGAATTGCCAGTTTTGTTGCAGGGAAAGATTTTGATTCACCTCTAGTTTAGTATGCTCATTTGCAGATGCATCAATTCTTGCAAAAACAAGATTCTCAAAGCCTTTGAAATGCTTAGCCAATTTCTCGACTTGTTTGCTTACAGCCTCACATTTCACACACCACGGTGTATGTACCTGTTTACGGTTTTCCCCACAAGATCCATGTTATCAATGTTGATGTCAATGAATAAATTGTTTGGTTTAGCAGAGAGGCTAATCAGGATTACTAACCTCAAGAAGAACATTCTCGTGGCTGTTCAACACCAACTCATCAAAAGTCTTTCCTACCACAGTCACTATACTTGCATTTTCCTACAGATTTCACCAGGTTATTTAATCTTTAGCTTGTACATGTTCCAAGTCTCTTCAAACTCAATAATATCCGAAAAAGAACATGCAAAGTCACACTCACATTATCTGGAATTGGCTCTGACCTATAGTAACGTGAAACAGTTCCATGAGCAAGTCCTGAACAAAACTCCTAAATTGCAGATCGACAAGAGGATCACAAGAATCAGTTAATATATGAATATTTGAAAGGAACAAGTCGAAAAGGCAAAACAAATTCGTACTTCTATATTGTTTGGTGTTGCATCTGATTCAAGCAAATACTTGGAGTTCAGGTTGTTATCAAAAGCAGCAACCTGTTGAAGAGAACTGTAGATTAATCACATCTTTTTGCAGCTATATTATCAGTATATCACAAAGTGTCAATCAGAAAGACTGAAACAAGTATCCAAAACTTACAACAGTTTTATTAGCATCTTCTATTCCGAATAAGGTCAAGAATGGCATTGCAAGGTTCTCATTTGTTATATCGACATATATAAACATCAGCTGCAAGAAAAGAATAAGCAGTTATAAATCTGTCTGGTCTTTCAAAATTCACCATCAGAGAAATTACCTTGGATTTAAGTTTTCTTGCAATATCTTCAAGAGGCTGAGCAATTTTCTGAAAGTCAGCAGCCTTGGAGAAGAGCATAACCTAACAAAGGAAGGAAAAAAAGGAAAAAAGAAACAGAATTATACTTAAAACATAATCACAGGCGAAGAAAGGCAGAACCAAAACTGGTAGCAGATACAAACTGAAATCACAAAAACTTCTAACCTGAAGCTTAACAGGACTGGAGTAAACCCAAACAGTATTGGTATCAGTCAATTTTGTAATCAGAGGAAACTTGTTGCTGCCTAGAAACTCCAATATCTTCTCCATCTTGTAAGATCCATCTGCACTGCCGACTCGTGTTACCGCTTCTCAAGATAAATATAGGAAGAAAACAGATATGATAATAACAAGAGAGGTCTTCAAATCTAGCAGCAAGCTTACCATATACAGTAAACCTTTCAGCCTCAGTTTTAACCATACCAATAAAGACATTATTGGTTTTAAGGTCAGGAAATAGAAGTTTCGCAACATCGCTATTGCTTGTTTGTACAAACTGGATTTCGTCATCTGATTTTGCAGCTTTAACAAATTCGTTATGTTCAGAACCCTACGCAAACGAACAACACACATATCAACAACACTTACATTCCAAAACAAGTCTACACAATTTCAAATCTACAGTTTCAGTATCCAAATTCCAAATACCTCAAGCTTCTCAAACAGACCAAGTACAAAAGTATGATACTTCTTCAAAAAGCTCTGAGCTTCATCAACTGTATTAACTGTAATGATTGGTGCACCAGTCTTCTTTTGCACCCAGATGACTATATCCTCTCTGAAACATATCTCATAAACCGTAAAAATCAAATCAACTACAAATCAAAATCAGAACTTTCTCACTAAAGCTAAATTGGGGATAACTTACGCAGAAGATCCACCATTGTAAGTCTGAGAAGTGCCATTAACGAAGAGAAGAAGCGTAGGGAAGCCTCTAATCTCAAACTCAGACGCAATCTTGGAATACCTATCGCCATCGATCTTAGCCATCAAAATCGAACTACCAATCTCTTTCAAAGCCGTCGCAGCCTCGGCGAATCTCGGCATAAGCTCAGCGCTTCTCGCACACCAAGGCGCGTAACCTAGAACCATCACGAACTCGTTCCCATTGATCACTCGCTTCGCGTTGTCACCATTGAGTTCGAGTACGATCCTCTGAGCTTTGCTCACTGTTTTGGCTTCAGATTGTTGTTCAGGTCGATGATCTTCTTGTAATTGCTCGTCTACTGCTAGAAGCTGTTCAAGATCTTCGTCGGATCCGGATCCGGATCCGGGTTCGTTTGCTTCGACATTGGAGTCCGGTGATGAATACGCGACGATGATTACGAAACTGAGGAGTAAGAGGAGGATGAAGGTAAAGGTGGAGACTTTTGAAGTGGGTTTTGAAATTAACGACATTGCGATTTTGGGTTTTTCTTTTTTTTTTCGTCGGACTTTGAAGAGTGATTGATCGGAGACGAGAAGAGATCGTCGTGAAATGAAAAAAAAAAAAAAGCTTTAAAATCTCACCAGGTTTAACGGCGGGAGCCAAGAAGACTCCACATGTGTTATTGTGTTTGTTAGTCAAAAGTCAAAACAAAATAAAGAAAAATAAAATATTTTGTTGCTTTTTTTTTGCAAAGATAGTGGAATTTTTTTGACTAAGAATAATACTATATATAACATTTTAGACTTTAGTTATGGAAAGTTTGATGTTGAAATAATAATAATATTTAGAATATACGAATTTTATTTTATTTTAGTAAAAAACATGTCAATCTATTCAAAAAGTTGTGGCAATACATTATGATGGTAGTGTATTTTACTAAGGAAAATTGGCAAAACTAACTTAAAAAAAAACTAAAATTAAATCCCTAATTATTCTAGCCATATAACTATAATATACACTATAATAACTACAATGTATATCATCTTACCCTTTCACCACCCCTACCTACCCATTTACTATCACTTTTGCCAGCCGCTTCTGCCGGAACTACCGTCGGCCACCTCTACCGAACCACCGCCGGAACCACTTCCCGCCACCTCCACCGGTCATCTCTGCCGACCACCTCCGCTGGCTACCTCCGACCACCAGCTCTCCATTACCACCAAACACCAAAATAGTGATTGTATACTACCTTTCTCTAATTCTCCTAATTTTTTTGAATATAGTGCTATATTTTAATTTTGTTTGTGATTTTGGTTATCACACAAATTAACCCTTTTACTAAACTAAAAATTGTGTTGTACTTTTTTATAGAATAACTTCAGTTTAGAGATTTCTTTTTGCAACTAGGGTCTGAATGGTGACAGCGTATTTGGTTGTGTGGGGAAAGCGGTTTTAGAGTGCGGTACGGATCAACTGCGGTACAAGTGGTTTGCGGGACAAGTGCGGTTTATACAAAATAAGCGGTACATAATAAAATTTAATTGGTGAAAAAAACTATTTGCGGTTTACAATAGAATATTTGAATGGTAAAAAAAATGTAATTGCAGTTCATGAAATATATATCGCTAAATTGATTATATTTGCACATAATTTTGTATATATGATAATATAATTATATCTGATAACCATAATAATAATAATTATAATGATAATTATAAATCTAATCTAATAAGCTATTGATTGTTTGTTTCAAATAATTAAATTGTATTTATTAGTTATTTGCTAAAACTTGTCAAAAAAAGTTATTTGCTAAAGCATAACTTAATTACATAAATACACATTAAACTCATAACCTTTTAAACTAATCATAATAATAAGTCAACTATAAAAAAATACTTTCAAATAATAATGGATACTTGAATGAAAAAAGGAAAAAGAAAAAAAATCAACTTTTTTTAAGTGATATAAAAGAATTTGTGTATGATAATATTTTTGTGTTGTATGTTTAATTTTATACAGATGTTCTACTATTATTAAATGAGATTATTAATTATGGGTGCGGATTTGCTAAAAACGCAGGGTATTGTCTAGATTGAAAAATTGAAGTGCGTTTTTGATATTTTAGGTGTAATTATGCATGTCTTGAATAACGCACACTGTACAACTTTTTAAATGAAACAAAACGTAAATGGGTAAATGAAATTGTGAATGGTGACATATTAGTGGTTTTCTATTTTTGTTTGAATACCGCACTTAGTGGTGTTACCATTCACTACCTTAACTTATAAGCATGGTAGTTGCATTTTTTCTTACTTCAATAATCTAACGAGTCATAAGAAAATCAAACACATCATTTGCATTAAATTTTTTTTTTTTTTTGAATTTTAAGATGGGTTAGCTAATCAGATTTTATGGAACCCAAATGCCACATCGACATTTCTCCGAATTTTTTGTGGAAGCGTTAGCTAATCACAGATGTTCACGTGTTTCTGTTTAACTAATTTAAGTATGCACCTCTCCATCGTTATCCAGTTAGAAGGTCGAAAGACAAAAATACTTGGACACACGTAAGAGAGAGACACATATATTTACTCAAATGAGTCATTACACCTTATTTTATTATACTCTTTTCCTTACTGTCCATTTCCTTTTTTTTAATCTTGCAATTATAAAATTTTGGCTTTAATCAGCTCCGTCATCTTAGAAATGATCAACTATTTTTGACTAAATTTAAAGAACAGTTGTTGCTCGCTCGTTTGTGCATTTCTTTTTTGGATAGTCATACTAATATTTATCGTTCTTGAAAGAACTTTGAATCCAAAAAAAGAAGAATAAAGAAGTTTGATTCCAAGAACCCGTGAGGAAGTAATTGACATCTAAACCGAGTGAAGAGAAGACGACAAAGAAAAAGTTTAGGCACATTTTCCCACACAATTTTTCTCAAAGAGGAGACATTATTTATCTTCGTATGGGTGGGTTTTCTTGATTAGATTAGATCAGATTTTGAAGGAATCTTTTTTTCATTTTGTGTCTTTTTGTGTCTATAAAGATCCAGAGCTTTCCCTTGTCTTTTTGTCTTACAAGAGAATCTGCAAAACATTTTGAGTTATTGAGAGAGATAGAGATTGAGAAGATGTTGGAAGGCAAAGCAATGGTTGAAGATTCAGATATGCCAGTGAAGATGCAGATGCAAGCTATGGCTTTTGCTTCTCAAGCTCTTGATCTTTATGATGTCTTTGACTGTAAAGCCATTGCTGGTCACATCAAGAAGGTTGGTATACGTATACCATTGTTCTTTAACTCAAATTCTAAGTCATAAACGTCTTTGTTGATTTTGTTTGTCGTATGATGATGAATTCAGGAGTTTGATGAGATATATGGGAGTGGATGGCAATGTGTGGTGGGATCAAATTTTGGTTGTTTCTTCACACATTCTCAAGGGACTTTTATCTATTTTCAATTGGAGAAACTTAAGTTCCTCATCTTTAAAGGAGCTTCTACTCCTTAATTAATTACACAACCCTAATAATAACCATGGGGATGTTTTTTTCCTCCTTTTGTTTCTATGAAAATCAAATTTGTAAGATCTTAGCTTTGTTTGAATTCTAAGTCTGTAGATAGACCCAAGAGTGGAAGTTGATTCAATGATGTGAGATCTTTCATTTGTTACATTTGTTTGCTTTTGTGATCAATAAAAGTGTAATGCACAAGAATTTTTCTATATATATTATATTTTTGGAATGCAACAAAGTAAAAAAGGACTAAATAATCCATCCTCAATTGAGAAGTTAATAGACTAATCCATCATTACCATAATTTGATTAATTTTTTTTTTTAATTCCTTTGATTTTTTTTTAATTCGTTTGATAGAAATTCAGAGAAGGGCCAAAGTTGTGGAAAATACTATCACATATATAATCCTTAATTTAGTAGAGAAACAGAGTTCTTTAAGAAGAAAAAATACAACAAGAAATAAAGAACAATGATTACAGATAAGGGTACGTAGTAACATGTCCTCCTTAATGATTTGTTTTAATTTGTGTGTGTGTGGAGAAATACAAATTTCTAGTAACGTGCAGCCCACATTCCACCAAGTATCCATTTATAAATAGTAAAAACATTCCAAGAAAATTAAAAAAAAAAAATTCTCTATTTCTCCCTAATTAAACAATCTGACCACATTTTCACTTGTTTATGGTTATGGACAACGAATCATAAATAGATACTAAAATAATCAAGGTTAAACTAAAAACCATTATTAACAGAAGTCAAATAATGGTGTTCTGTATTTGCTAAGTCTGAATAATCAAACACCGGTTTTTTGGTTAATTAAGTTTGTCTTGTTTTCTTCTCCAAAATCTCCTAAAACTCCTCTTTATTACACGAAGAGAAGACAAAAGATAATTAAAAAAAAAGAGATTCCAAAACACACATAAATCTTTTCATTTTTTAAATTGNATGAGATATATGGGAGTGGATGGCAATGTGTGGTGGGATCAAATTTTGGTTGTTTCTTCACACATTCTCAAGGGACTTTTATCTATTTTCAATTGGAGAAACTTAAGTTCCTCATCTTTAAAGGAGCTTCTACTCCTTAATTAATTACACAACCCTAATAATAACCATGGGGATGTTTTTTTCCTCCTTTTGTTTCTATGAAAATCAAATTTGTAAGATCTTAGCTTTGTTTGAATTCTAAGTCTGTAGATAGACCCAAGAGTGGAAGTTGATTCAATGATGTGAGATCTTTCATTTGTTACATTTGTTTGCTTTTGTGATCAATAAAAGTGTAATGCACAAGAATTTTTCTATATATATTATATTTTTGGAATGCAACAAAGTAAAAAAGGACTAAATAATCCATCCTCAATTGAGAAGTTAATAGACTAATCCATCATTACCATAATTTGATTAATTTTTTTTTTTAATTCCTTTGATTTTTTTTTAATTCGTTTGATAGAAATTCAGAGAAGGGCCAAAGTTGTGGAAAATACTATCACATATATAATCCTTAATTTAGTAGAGAAACAGAGTTCTTTAAGAAGAAAAAATACAACAAGAAATAAAGAACAATGATTACAGATAAGGGTACGTAGTAACATGTCCTCCTTAATGATTTGTTTTAATTTGTGTGTGTGTGGAGAAATACAAATTTCTAGTAACGTGCAGCCCACATTCCACCAAGTATCCATTTATAAATAGTAAAAACATTCCAAGAAAATTAAAAAAAAAAAATTCTCTATTTCTCCCTAATTAAACAATCTGACCACATTTTCACTTGTTTATGGTTATGGACAACGAATCATAAATAGATACTAAAATAATCAAGGTTAAACTAAAAACCATTATTAACAGAAGTCAAATAATGGTGTTCTGTATTTGCTAAGTCTGAATAATCAAACACCGGTTTTTTGGTTAATTAAGTTTGTCTTGTTTTCTTCTCCAAAATCTCCTAAAACTCCTCTTTATTACACGAAGAGAAGACAAAAGATAATTAAAAAAAAAGAGATTCCAAAACACACATAAATCTTTTCATTTTTTAAATTGTTTTGATTAGTAAATGGTAAAAGCAATGGACCAAGAACATGAGAGCTACAAATCAAGATTGTATCATTTCAAGAACATGAACGAAAACTCAGCTCCTAGACATGTTAAAAGCTTGAGCTCAGATTGTGCAATGAGGATGGATGGTTCGGATAATTTGGAAGATGGTGATTATGACAAGATGATGTTTAGGAGTCAACCTGGGATGAATAGTAGCGTTGACCGACCGTCTTTGCCTCTAGGCGGTGTAACCCCTAACCGGAGCGACAAGCTTCCGAGAGTCCCTTCAGCCGAATCCATGGAGGCACAATTACAAGCAGGTAAAATCATTATATCTTCTAGGTTTCTTGTGTTGCAAGTTAAACCCTGTTTTTTGGACTATAAGTTAGGGCAAAAATCAAAGATTATGTTATTTGTTATTGCAGCCTTGGAGCAAATGAAAGAGAAATTTTCGAAATTGCTTCTTGGAGAAGATATGTCAGGAGGAGGAAAAGGTGTTTCGTCGGCGTTGGCTTTATCTAACGCCATTACAAATCTCGCAGGTTAGTTCTTGTTCCTAAATCTTTCAGTTTCATGGAAGTTGTTTTGTTTTCATGAGTTTGATGTAAAGTTCTGTAATTTCTGTTGTTGTTGCAGCGTCTGCGTTTGGAGAACAACGGCGTTTAGAGCCAATGGCGGCGGACAGAAAAGCACGTTGGAAAAGAGAAATTGGATGGCTTATCTCTGTGGCTGATCATATAGTTGAATTCGCTCCAACACAACAAACCAACAAAGATGGAACTTCAATGGAAGTCATGTCAACAAGACAAAGAACAGATCTTCTCTGTAACATCCCTGCACTTAAGAAACTCGATGCAATGCTCCTCGTAAGAACAACAACAACAACAGCACAAGTATACTAATCATAGTCTGTATATTATATTAATCTCACATTTATATATCATACTCTTGCAGGATTGTCTTGATAAATTCAAGGATCAGGATGAGTTTTATTATGTCAAAAAAGATTCTCCTGATTCTTCTGATTCAAGGAATGATGAGAAATGGTGGTTACCGGCGGTTAAAGTCCCACCCAACGGCCTCTCTGAGATATCAAGAAGGTTTCTACAGAGCCAGAAGGAATGTGTGAATCAAGTCCTTAAAGCTGCAATGGCCATAAACGCTCAAGTTTTGTCTGAAATGGAGATTCCTGAAAGCTACCTTGAGTCACTTCCTAAGGTTATTTAATAAAAAAAACATAAACATTCATCAAGAATATGTTATGGTCTGGTCCTTATATGATGTTTTTGTGTATTGCTGATGAGAACAGAATGGGAGAGCTAGCTTGGGAGATGTGATATACAGAATGATAACATTAGAGATGTTTGATGCAGATCAGTTCCTAATTGAAATGGATTTATCATCTGAGCACAAGATTCTTGATCTAAAGAACAGAATCGAAGCATCGATTGTGATATGGAAGAGGAAAATGGTGCAGAAGGACACAAAGTCACCTTGGGGATCAACAGTGAGTATTGAGAAAAGAGAACAGTTTGAAGAAAGAGCTGAAACAATCTTGCTCCTATTGAAACAAGGGTTTCCTGGAATCTCACAATCCTCACTCGATATCAGCAAGATTCAATTCAACAGAGTAAATAAAAGCTCCAAACTTCCACATATACATTTTTTTTTGGTTGTGTTTTCTTTTTGGTCTCAAGAAAATTAGGTGTTTGGTTGTTGCAGGACGTAGGACTTGCGATATTGGAGAGTTACTCGAGAGTGCTTGAGAGTTTGGCTCACACGGTGATGTCGAGAATAGAAGACGTGCTTTACGCTGATCAGCTAACTCAAGAACCTACAAATAATGCACCTTCTAAGAACAGATATATTGTGAAAGAGAACGAGAAACCTAAGGATGAAAGACTAAGTTTCTCAGAGGATATAGCTTCAGGAACACTTTCTGATGTTATGCAATGGGGTAATAACAAAAACAACGAACCGAAGAAAGAAAGCTATTTTGGAGGAGAGAAACCGTTGTTTTCGAAAGTCACAGGTATCATGACAAACAACAACAAGAAGAGTTCTTATCTTGAATCTCTTGGAACTATGAGGAGTCCTACCGCGCGATACTCCTGAAATAAAAATATCGGTTTCTTTCTTTTTTTCTTTTCTTGTAAAAGTAGGTTTTGTTTCTTGCATTTTCAATCTGAAATGATTCCAAAGCACCATTGTATTGCAGCAGACTTGAAATGCAAATTCATTGATTCATCATAACTAGATTACAAAGCATTAACAATAACACAATGTACATAAATCATTGTTCACAGAATTGGGAAGAAAGTTTCTGACTGTTTTTGAAGGATTTAGAAAGCTAAATTTAAAGCTTGCCGCGAGGACCCAGCTTAGGCTTCTCTTGAGGACTTCTCTTAATCGGAAGAACATCGCCGGTCGAGTTGGCACTGACGTAGGTAAGCAAAGAGCCTCCTCCAAGAATCAAAAACTTGAGAAGCAAACCTCTCTTTGTGAAAGGAGCAGCAAATGTCTCAAAGAACTTGCTCTGCAAGCAAGCAATCAAAAAGTCTCATAATTTGAAGAAGCATATAGATTTCTAAGGATTAAGAGTTTTTAAAAAAGACCTGAAGTGGGTTGTAAGGAGAAGGAGCATCAGATCCATAGACATCCCATTGTCCTGTTGTGTTGCCCAAATCTTCTAAATCAAAGTAAACACTTTTGTCTCCATACTTAGCCACCACAGCACCAGCTCTATACAAAAACCCCCACAAAGTAACATCCTTTTTAAAAAAACCAATCCTCATCAATCTCAATCCAAGATTCCAAGTTTCAAAGCTTTATAACTTTTACCTGGTGGATTTGGGTTTAAAGCTCAGGCGAGAAGGCTTGACGAAGAGCTTAGATCCGGCGAGAGAGCTGCCTCCGAGTCCTTTCACGGCGGCGGAGGGTTGTATGGCGGCGACGGTTGCAAAAGACGCCATGTCTCTCTCTCTCTCTTTGTTGATCGTTTGTTACCAAAGTGAGTGAGTGGATCTGATGTAATTTGTATAGTCGGAGAATCTAACTTCACTCATTTGATGGATCTCGTTAAGACACGTGGCGAGTTGGGTTTTCATCTCTGAGATTTGGTATGCCACTTAGGACATGCCACGTGGATTATACAAAGATAAGGCTATCTCTTAATCCCATAACCAAAAAAATTTCATCGTCATTGTCTCCAAATCTCTAAAGTTTCAATTTTTATTGCTCTGTTTTTTTATTTGTTCATATTACAAAAAATGGCTTCGATTTCTGCAACTTTGCCTTCGCCGTTGTCATTCGCACAGAGAAAATCCAATCTCACATCGAATCAGAAACTCCCGTTTTGTCTAAGTCGAGGTACGATTGATCTTTCTCCATCTCCTCTAACTCGAAACCATAGTAGCATTAGCATAGCACTTATGGTGAAAGCTAGTGGAGAAAGCTCAGAATCATCTACTGATCTCGACGTCTTGAGTTCAATTCAGAATGGTGTAAGTCCCTAAAACACCTAAATTGCTCTGTTCTTAAATTACACATATATATGCCTTTAGTTTTGATTTGGGAATTGTGAATTGTTTCAGTGGGATAACTCTGAAGATCGGTTAGGTCTTATTGGTTTGACCTTTTCTGCTATTGTAGCTCTCTGGGCATCACTAAACCTCATCACGGTATAGTTCTAAAAAGACTTAAAACTTTGTGTTGTTAAAGTTGTGAGATTTTTCACACAAACTTGTTCTTTTTTTGTTTCATTAGGCAATCGACAAATTGCCTGTTATCTCGACCGGGTTCGAACTAGTTGGTATCTTGTTCTCTACGGTAAGTAATATAAGTCTTGATTTCATCAAGAAGTATTAATGGGTTATATGATACTTCTAGCTTTTGATACATTTTTTTTTGTTTTGCGTTATTTGCAGTGGTTCACATATCGATATCTCTTGTTCAAACCGGATAGGTAAGTATTTGTTTTGAAATGCGGTTATGAAATTGAATGTAAGTTTTATTCTTTAAACCTTTTTTTCTCTGCTCATGTTTCAGAGAGGAGCTCTCCAAAATTGTCAAGAAATCAGTAGCGGATGTACTTGGCAAGTAAAAACGTGGTGTGATCTTCATCTTTGGAAGATGATTTGTTTGCAAGTTTGTAAACATGACAGGGTTGTTGTTTCTAGTCCAATAATTTCATGTGTTTGAAACATGTAAATACTGTTTTGTGGGTTTTGGTTGTGAGCAAATCAATCATATTCATATATATATAAGAGATCAAGATCGGACACTAAAAAGATGTTTTAGCATGAATGGAAGATTGAATGATCAAATAGGGGAAAGATTTCAGTTGAATACAGTTTTCAATTTCATAGAATAATTAAAGGATAAAAGATTGAATGATCAAATAGTGAAAAAGTTTCAGTTGATACGGTCTTTATAAAACTTTTCTTTTTGTCAACTAACTTTTTAGCTCAAATGAGTTAGTGAACATTGTTTACATAGGTGATTTACATCCTACATAACAAAGTACGTAATAGAGATGAAATTCAAGTCAAAATGTAAACTTAATTAAAAAAATTTGGAAAATTTGCAAAAATACCTTTTGTCTATACCATTTTACAAAAATATTTTCTCTTGTGGTCCATTTTCAAGAATACCTTTTCTTAATACAAAATGATTAATTTCTAAATTAATACTAAACTCTATCCCCTCAAAAATCAGTTTAAACAATACAAACTTATTATGGGATATTTATTGATCAAATATAGGTATTTTTGGTTTAGATAAAATTTCAGTTTTGCCCATATGTGTCTTCTCCTTCCTTCTCTTCACAATACAACAACAATAATTTTTTTTTCTGCCGCAGATCAACATCGTCGTTTCTTCTTCTGACCAAAATCATGGCTTCTCACCTTCCCATCAACACCACCATCTCCGCCACTTCCAACACTAATTACAGTAATCTATAAACTAATAAACACTATAAATTAATAAATTTTGCTGGTCCCAAGTCGGGACAGTGTAAAAATTTAAAAAATTCGATAAGATAATAAGATAATAACTTTTTTGAAATCTCCATATAAAATATGGTCCCAATAATATTATAAATTAATAATCATATAATATATATATAAATATATATACATACTGATATAATAATGTATGTTTCTCCTAAATCTCATTTCTATAGAACAATTGTAATGTTGTATTTTTAAACTATAATGATATCTCTAAAATATTTTATAACATATCATAAAAATAGTTAAATTTTAAAGTTTTCAATTTTTAGATATGCATCAATTACAATTTGATAATTTGACAGATTATTAAAATAGGAGAATTGATATTATTATTCATAAATTTGTATTTATGTATGTCATGTGTATAAGTCAATTTGTCTATAGTATTTGTAATTTATTGTCAATAATGTATTATAAATATTACAATTTAAATTCCTAAACCATAAAATTTACAATATCCGAAAGTTTAATTTTGTTTTGCTAAAATCGTCTCAATTTATAATTTTTAAAAATTTAAACAATTAAAAATATATCTATAAATTAATAATTATTAATTTACACTATAAAATAATAATTATTAATTTATAGATGATGGCACTATATATTACCATATTTGTGGCCTTGATTAGCTCATGTTTTGCATCATATAGAAGTCATTCCTTAGGTTTTATAGCCATTTATGTCCAAATATGCACTTAAGATGTTTAGAATCATGCATTGCATATATTTGTGCATTTGGAAGTATTATTAAGTGTTATGGAGCTCTAAAAGGGTAAGGAAATACTTGCTGTTATTTCTGGAGCTAAACAAGAGGATTGGAAGTATTAGGAAGGGAAAAGAAGGCACTTGACCATACCACTCGAGCAGGCACACGGTCGAGTATATGGTCGGATTCATAATGAGCTTCTCAAAGATCCATTCGAATGAAGATCTTTCGTTGCGATTTAGCTTCAGACGTCTTCATGAGAGTTGTAGGAAATCGAGTTATCTTTCCAATGCCGGTGGTATCAGGTCAATCGCAGCTGTCGTTCAAGAGTTATACCTGTTTTACTGACCAGATATCATCCCAGATCGAAGACTCGACCAGTGAAAGAAACAGAAGAAGAAGCCACTCGACCATGCCACTCGACCGAGCATGGTCGAGCACTTCCAGCCGCCTCTCTATTTTGTCTGCTAGCAGATTTAGAGCTTTCATTCCTTCCTATATATACTTAATGTACCTTATGGCCACCAACAAGTCAGAGAGAGTCAGAAATAATATCTTGTAGCCACCAAAACCTAGTTTTTACTTTTTTGGGATTTTTAGCTTTTTGTTTTCATCATCATAATCCACTTTTTATCACTTTTTCTCTAGATTTTTCATACTTGTTGGTTCCATAACTTTCTGAGTATTGAGAATCTGAGTTTGATTTCTTCTTCAATATTGTAGATATTTGTCTTATATTTCTAATCATGCAAGTTTCATTAATTTCTGGGTTTATGATTTTTTTCATCATGTTTTGTGATTCTTAGTAGTTTGGTTAGATCTTCAGGATGGGTTAGGCTGGATAATGGTTATGGTTGTTTAGATTGGTCAAGCTTGTTTGTTATAGATCTCTTCTAGGCTAGATATTCTCTATGCTAATCTTATATCTGAGAAGGTAAGGTTAGATCTTAATCATCTTAGCATCACACCAGTGTCTAAGTTGTTAGATAAGGCTAGATCTAGAGATTATCATGAAGCATGCTAAGAGATTATATGTTTTGTTGATTTTTGACTATAATGATATGTTGTTTAATGCCTGCTTTTATATGATATTTGCTAGTGAGAGCTAGATTGGGAGTATCTTAGCTTGATTGTTATTGCCAAGAGATTGGATTAACTTGTATTAGAAGATCATTGTCTAGAGGTAGCTCATGTTTGATTGAGGTTTGTTGACCAGTTCTAGATAATCATAGCTTGAATCCAGCCCATGAATCCATCCTTAGGACCTTCCTTATCTATTGATTTACCTGTTGGAACCCTGTTTAATCGTTAGTTGTATGCTTTACTTTCGTCCTGCTCTGTATTGTTGATGCTCTGTTTCGGTTCTGTTCATTCGCTTGTCAACTCGACCACCCACTCGACCATGCACTCAACCGAGTGCTAGGTCGAGCTCCAGTTTACTTTCTTGTTTATGCATTGTTCTGTTCTTCTTTTCTTCTACTTATTAGTCAATTCTGCTTAGTATTGTTTATTGCACTTGTTCTACAGTTTAATTCAGCATTAGTATTGTCTTAAGTTGCCTTACTTCATTGCTTTTCATTATTGTCATTAGGTCGTTAGAAACAAATCAACTTGATATTTGGCTTAACTTGAATGCATTGATCACATCTTGAATGCTTACATATCACACTCTTTATGGATTGACATCCTTTATGCTACAACATCATAAGGGTATTGAAACACCTTGCATCCTATTCATCATCATCTCTGCTTATGTCTCTGTTTGCATATTCTCATACATTCAATGCATAAGTAGAACCTTGATAAAGTCCTAGTTTCAATAGATAAATTAATATCACTATAAATTAATAAAATGTGTTGGTCCCAGCATTATTAATTTATAGAGGTTTTACTGTTTTGGCCTCCAAAACACAAAACCTTTTTCAACCAAAACTATGGCTTCTCTGATCCAATAAACACAAAACCTCTTTCAATCTCTATTTTTTGTTCATGAAGAAAGTTAAACCCTAAGGGAATGCTATCTAGTGAACCCAAGGGTTTCAAATCATAAACACTAAACCAATCAAAATTCCTCTTCGATTTTTATGAATCAAATTAAGAAACTAATGAGAAGGAGGAAGATAATCGGATTTGACCATTCACGGATCATTCACGGCGGTTGGCAAGCGAGAGAGAAACAATCGTGAAATAGAGAGAATTGTTTACAAGGAAAATTTCGTCTTTTTATAAATTTTAAAATGCCTAATTCTGTGAGTTCAGACAATTAGTCCTAAACCCATAAGAATTTGAGAAAAAGTCTTAATTGTGTAATTGATTCAACTTATTATATATGTTAGCCTTTTTAAATTTGCAAAACTTTGATGGTTATCTTGTAGATTATGCAACTTATCTTGCTTGATATTCCAAGTCTTGGTTTCTTGAAAACCTATGGTTTTGTGATTCTCTTTTGGGCATTACTTTACCATGAGGTAAATTCTCAATCTTATTATTCTTTTTCCTTCTTTTATTCTGATATTTATAATTCCACACTCTTTTACTGAATAGTTGTGTTCCTTACAAAAATACTTTCTCTTTTGGTCCATTTTCAAGAATACCTTTTCTAAATACAAAATGATTAATTTCTAAATCAATACTAAACTCATCCCCTCAAAAACCAATTTAAACACTACAAACTTATTATAGGATATTTATTGATTTGAGCCTTTGTTGGACCAAATCTTTTACGCTCAAATATAAGTATTTTTGGTTTAGATAAAATTTTAGTTTTGCCCATCTATGTCTTCTCCTTCCTTCTCTTCACGACACAACAACAACAATTTTTTTTCTGCTGCAGATCAAAATCGTCGTTTCTTCTTCTGACCAAAATCATGGCTTCTCACCTTCCCATCAACACCACCATCTCCGCCACTTCCAACACCAATTATTTGGCCTCCAAAACACAAAACCTCTTTCAACCAAAACTATGGCTTCTCTGATCCAATAAATCCAAAATCATGGCTTTTCTGATCCATTAAACACAAAACCTTTCTAAATCTCTATTTTCTTTTGCATGAAGAAAGCTAAACCCTAAGGGGATACTCTCTAGTGAACCCAAGGGTTTCAAATCATAAACACTAAACCAATCAAAATTCCTCTTTAGTTTTCATGAATCAAATTAAGAAACTACTGAGAAAGAGGAAGATAATCGGATTTGACCATTCACGGCAGTTGTCAGGCGGTAGAGAAACAATCGTGAAATAGAGAGAATTGTTTACAAGGACAATTTCATCATTTTATTAATATTAAAATGCCTAATTCTGTGAGTTCGGACAATTAGTCCTAAACCCATAAGAATATAAGAAAAAAGTCTCAATTGTGTAATTGATTCAACTTATTATATAGTTGCGTTCCTTACTGCTAGACGCCACTCTCTTTCTGAGTTATTCTAGCTTCTTCATGATTTCGATTTTGTGCCGCGGTGAACAAACAAATAAAGACTGATGGTCTTACGTCAAGCTTCTTCACAATTAATGCAATTGTATATGTTGTTCAGGTATATTTGATATATACTATAATTTTGTTTGTGAAATCTAAAAGAAGTTTGTGAAAATTCAAATTGTAATTTAACCCATATTAAATGACAAAACCTTTGGTTAATAGAATCTAAAGGGCGTAGAAGAAAGATGAAAGAGGTGCAACAATAAATTGTGCAAAATCACAGTGTAACTAATCAAATTTTACTATATGACGCTTCTTGACTCTTTCAGCTCTTTTTATCTTATGTATGGTAGGTTGGTTTTGTGACAACGATATGATTTGCGTGTTTCCTCATCCGATGTATCATGGTAAAGACACACACACACACACACATGTTTATATTGATATCTGTCACTCCTGACCTTCTTGTTTACTTTTAGAATGAACAACTAACCAAAGGTTTTGTCATTTATGGTTTAGATGTGTGTTGCTGCTTTCTACGAGGGAGCAAACCTTGATAACCTAATCTTGTTGCTTAATTACAGTTGGTAGAGATATTACCGGTTTCTCAGGGCCTGTTCATCGTCAGAACCCTACCACCAAAACGAGACTGAGACATCATGGCTCACGCCATACTGTCGTGTACACGAAAGCTAATGATCAGACTATTTTTAACCCCAACGTTCCCCGAAAGATCTCAAGCTTTCTATCTCATTTCGATGTTAGCTTCAATAATCTTACCTTTTGATCTTGATGGCCTTCTCCATTTATGTTCTTTTGAATAAATCTGTTTGATACAATTTCTTCAAGTCTAATGCGGTTAAGCTTAACCAATTATGGTACTAATTTTTTTAAATATTGCTAGTTTCCTTGTTTTGTGACTGTTTAAGGCCGGGACTAGGATCCAAGACAACTAGACTATTAAAACCCTGTCCAAATTTGATTATGTTAGAGCAATCCCATTGCACATACTATGGGTATGTCTTTGATTTGTTTACTAATATAACAAAAAAAAAAAAAATTTTAATCTTAATATATCAGAGACACAGGTCTCTGCCGAGACAATTTTTGATCCTCAGAAACATGACACGTGTCATTAGTTTATTGGTTACGTTTTGTTTTTGTTTTTTTTTTAATCTTTTCTTCCTTTCCTTCGCTTCTCTCTCTCTTTCTTTCGATACAATCGAAAGATGAAACACGACGAATAGGTGTGAGACGATGACATCAAAACCATCGAACCTTTGATCGTTTTCCAGAAACAATGATCTCGCCTCGTCGTCTTCTTCTTCCTGAGATGTTATCGAGATCGTTGCTGAATAAACTCGAGAAAGAGATCTTGTCTCGTCTTCTTCTTCTTCTTCGATTTGATCCAAGTCTTCGACCTATGGAGAAGGCTGTGGAATACAAGAGAGCCCTCACTGCTGCCAAATTAGAAAAAGTATTCGCAATATGTTTCAATTTTAGGGTTTGGGATTCTCGATAGGGTTGTTTGATATTTTATAAATATTCTTGTTTCGTTTGAATTCGATCTTCTCTGAGCAATAAATGTTTGTGGAATTAGCGTTGTTTTACAGTGAGGTCTTTAGATTCATTGAATTTGCTTTCTGATATTTATTGGATTTATTGGATTTGAGAGCATTGTTTGATGGATTTTGGAATCTTTGGCTTAAGGTTGAATCAACACTTGTGATGCAAAATCTTCAACCCAAGATTAAAGCGATTCAACAACGTTACGCAGGCAATCAGGTGAAATTTTTTCTTTGGCTTGAATCTGAGTTACTACTTGTTGATGATTGAGTCTGACTTTGACAGTTTATTCTGTTTTTTGGATATATAGGAGAGAATACAACTAGAGACATCACGCTTGTATAAACAAGCTGGTGTTAATCCATTGGCAGGTACTTCTCTAGAAGTTATGAGTTTTGTATTCCAGTTTTTGCTTACTAAATTTTGCTGATGTTGTGCACATTCTTGTTGTTTTATGTTAGGTTCCTTACCAACTTTAGCAACCATACTAGTTTGGATTGGTTTATACGAAGCTCTCTACAACGTGGCTAATGAGGTACATGTCTCTTTTTGAACAATTAGAGAGACCAAATAAGTTAGTTGGTAAAGATTGTTATTTATTCTCATTGTGTGCTTGAATTTTGTTTTTCTTGTTGGAGATGATGATGATTAACGATGTCTTTCTTCTTATATGCATATTTGAAACAGAGCATACACATTATGCCATGGAAAGCACGTAATACACAGAGATATATACATCTTTGCTTTCATCGCTGCTTCTCACAAAAGGTAACGTTAAAAAGCTTTTTTAATTCTCAATGCTTGGTAGTTCTCACTGCTTGGTAGTTAAGCACTTATTGTGAATGAGTTCTCAATGCTTGGTAGTTAAACACTTATTGTGAATTAGTTCTCAATACTTGGTAGTTAAGAACTTACTAAATGCTTGGTAGTTAAGCACTTACTAAATGCTTGGGAGGTGTAACACTTAAACACAAAAAACATTTGTAAACCTAACCTTAAAGCTTTACAATAAACCCAACTACCAAACTCTTCCTTCTCCTTCATCTCATAAATGGTCTCGGAGATTTGCTATTTATGTCGCTTCTATGGTTCTCTATCCCCAAGCCAATTCTTCTTCTCTCCTTCTTTCATAGACTTTAGGGTATGAATTCTTTTTCTATAAACTTTATAGACCTCTTGACTAGCCAAGTTGGGGTGAATAATCCAGAATCTCTTCCATCTTTTTCTCCTCCTATCCAAACAAGCTCATCACCTATCCAATAGGCTCTTCACCTATTCAAATAAGCTCATCACCTATCCCTCAGTTTAGTACACAATTTAGTGATGTTAAAGAGGTAGATGAAAATACAAGGGAAGCTAGAATCCGATGGACTGTCCAGGAAGATATTGTCTTGATCAGTGGTTGGTTAAACACTAGCAAAGATCCAGTCGTGGGCAATGGGCAAAAGGGTGGTTCCTTTTGGGAGCGAATTGCATTCTACTATGGAGAGAGTGAAGCAGTAGTGGGTAAACCAAAGAGAGGGGTCAGTCAATGTAAGCAGAGGTGGAAAAAAATAAATGAGACTGTCAACAAGTTTGTAGGATGGTACAACCAAGCTTCGAGTCGGAGAACCAGTGGCCAGTCAGAAGATGATGTTCTCCAAATGGCAAACGAGTTGTACATCAATGATCACAAAGTGAAGTTCTCTCTAGAGCATGCTTGGAGGCTTCTTCGCCATGAGCAGAAGTGGTGTTCTTCGAATGCTTTGAAAGGACCTGAAAACTCCAAAAGAACAAAGCTTGATGTGAGTGGCACATATTCCTCCAAGCTGTTGGACAATTGTATGCATTGGGAATGGAAGAATTGTCCAACAGCTTGGAAAGGACAGTATTCTCGTGGATCTGGAAAACCTACAATCGTTTTAGAGGCTGTGGCATCGCAAGATCTCTAGATTTGACATGCATTTTTTGGTCCTCCAGGTACTTTAAATGATAGCAATGTTCTTGATCGTTCACCAGTTTTTGATGACTTCTTAGAAGGTCGAGCTCCGAGAGTAGATTACTTTGTCAATTGACGACATTACAATATGGCTTACTACCTCACTGATGGTATATATCCGAAACGGGCAACATTCATCCAATCAACTTCACTTCCACAAGACCCGAAAGCATCATTATTTGCAAGATGTCAAGAAGCTGCCCAAAATGATGTCGAACGTGTTTTTGGAGTCTTGCAAGCTCGTTTTGCGATTGTTAAAAATCCTGCACTTTTTTTGGATAAGGCAAAAATAGGAAAGATAATGCGAGCATGTATCATATTGCACAATATGATAGTAGAAGATGAACGAGATGGATACAGCCTGTACAATACAGCAGAATTCTATTAAAGAGAAGGAAGCCGGACTTCACATGTCGATCTAACATATTCTACAGATAGGATTAACAATCTCGACGATGTGATGGGCGCTTGGAATCAAGTTCGTGATACAACGAAACATCGACGGCTTAAAGCTGATTTGGTTGAACATATCTGGCAAAAATTTGGTACAACTCAATATTAGACATATGTTAATTATGTTATTCATAATGCTTTCATATGTTTCTATCATTCTATGTTTTTTTTTTTTATTATTGTATTCAGTTTTAAGTTTGTGGTTTTTTTTAGGATTGTAATATATGTTTTAAAGTTTTTAATGTATTATATTTGTTTTTTTAATAAATATATTCTACTACTAGTTTTATTTTCCTAATATTGCATAAATTATATAACTAACATGCAAAGCCGGCCAGGACTACAAGCAGAGCAAGCAGGTGCTTGCGGCCGTCAACCAATATCTAGTCATTAATCGGCCTTTTTCCTATGAAGTCCTCTTAGTCTGATGGTAAAAATAGTTGATTTTTTATCCCTTGTACCAGGGTTCGAATCCCAACACCTCTATTTTCTAATAACATATCAATTTTTTTTGCTTTTAAAAGTAGTTATAAAATATTAGGCTTGCTGCCCATTAATGTTTTGCGCCGGCTCTGCTAACATGTATAACATTATAAAATATACTTTTAACATTTTTTTAGTAAAAAAAAATTAGACACCTAAGGATGACTAATGGGAGGACAAAAATTAAAAGCAAGGATGTGAAAAATTTAAGTGATCTTTAATATTATTAAAAGATAGAGACACTCAAATGAGTATGTGCATTGGGTTTGCTCTTTTATAGACTTGTAGAGTCATGTAGGTGATGTAAAATTTCTTATAATCATGTAGGAAATCACCCGCACAATGATATGTAGACAATATCTTATACAATCTTTGTTATAGTATTAAATTCTGAGAATCAAATTTAACCTACTAAAATAAAAATGAGTAATAATGGCATCATTGTAATATGATTCAAGTAAAAGTTTTCATAAAATAGGTATATCTTATATCTTAGTCTATTTATTTGTGAAGATGCATAGAATAGGTACTGAAAGTTTTCTATATACAATTTGGATGTACTCTATAATTATTGATTAAACGTCATTGCTGAAATTACAAGGAAAGAAGTTGACAAGAGAAAGGAATAGTCAATCCCTTTTTATCAATGATTTATTAAATTATTGTTCATGTTTTTTTATAAATCTAATTAAAGAACTTACCAAAATTGATTTTTTTTTAATTGAATTTATACGTGCCGAATAAATTTAGGGTATAGACAAAAATAATTATTTCTTCTACAAGAAAAAAAAAAAAAAGAAAAACTTGGTATCAATCTAAAACTCCGCTTGTACCAAAATATATTTTTCTATATACCGAGTAAACTAAACGAATCTAATTAATTTGGTGTTGCTCGCAACTTGTTTTAGTAAATGAATATCAAAAGGATAGGTTCGGGGCGTTGACTTTGATTGGGACCTTTACACAGTATAATCCATTGACTTTTAATATATCGACCGTTGAAAAGTCAAAACTTAAATGTGAACTACGTCATTCAAAATTTCTTCTTTCTTTTCGACATACATAGAAAGTTTCTTCGTCGTTTTATCAAATAAGAAAAACTCAATTTTTTTATTGAATATTATTTGATTAATTTAACGGCTAAAGAAATTAGAAAATAGCTTCTCCTTCTCAAATTCTCCTATATAAATCAACGCTTCACGTCAAAACTAGCTTGCTACACTTTAACATATCAACCAATGGGTCGTGTCACTACTCCATCAGAGGAGAATCCAAACAACGGTATACCGCTTCAGCAAACCGGTACACCCAACCAGCAAACCGGAGTTCCCGTGAGTCAATTCGCGCCGCCAAAGTATCATCAAGCTAATGTTAACTTATCTGTTGGGAGGCCATGGAGCACTGGTTTGTTTGATTGTCATGAAGACCAAACCAATGGTATTGTATTCATATACACTCTTATACAAGTTTTTAGATATTTATATTTCTTTCAAAAGATACACAATTAATGGACTCACACTAATCTTTGAAACTTTGTGCAGCCGCTATGACATTAATCTCACCTTGTGTGACATTCGGTCAAATAGCAGAAGTCGTGGATGAAGGAGAGATGAGTATGTTCTGGTTTACACAATTTGAAATCAGATTCAGAAATCTTCATTAATTCGATTTTTATGTAGCTCATATTGAGTTGTTTATGCAGCTTGTCCTCTTGGAAGTTTCATGTACCTGTTGATGATGCCGGTTTTGTGCTCACAGTGGGTGATGGGATCAAAGTATAGGGAAAAGATGAGGAGAAAATTTAATCTCGTGGAAGCTCCATATTCAGATTGTGCCAGTCATGTCCTATGCTCTTGTTGCGCTCTTTGTCAAGAATACAGAGAGCTCAAGATTAGGAATCTTGATCCTTCTCTAGGTACTTGCTAACTCAAAAACTCAGATTCAAGTCAAATATGTTTATAGTCCAAGAATTTAATTTAATTATAAGTATTTATAATTGTAGGTTGGAATGGGATACTTGCTCAAGGACAATATCAGAGTGAAGCACCAACTTTTGCTCCTACCAATCAATATATGTCTAAGTAAACATTTGGTTTTTGTTGACCTTCATATTTGTTACACATTATTTGCGGACCGTTGTACAATGCAAGTGTGCTATATTAAAATTTGCAATGCAAGTGTGAGATTTATTATGTTTTTTTTTTCTCTTTTAATTTTTTTTTGTGGTAGCTATCATATAAAATAATTCCATCTGTGTTTTCTTAATAGCAATAAAGAGTTTATTTGATTTGTGTTAGCGAAATGAATTCGATAATTACATCGTAAAAATATTACTACATGTCTACATCGGTATATCTAAAAATTTCTAAGTAAACACAAGTTTGGACTATGTAGAAAAGGCTAAGTAAACCTGTATTCAGTCTCTACACCAATCTAATATGGTCAACTCTATTGCAATATTCAAAGGTCATGATCACTTCCATAATACTACAAATCATTCCCCAAAATGTTTCA
The DNA here is from genome assembly GCF_000633955.1 of Camelina sativa. NCBI lineage: Eukaryota > Viridiplantae > Streptophyta > Magnoliopsida > Brassicales > Brassicaceae > Camelina > Camelina sativa. The sequence continues at coordinate 31,722,388 of NC_025701.1, read as the reverse complement.
ACGACAATAACTCGAGACACCGTTTTAAACCGCTGTAATTTTCCAATGTTCCCCATGAGTCAATCTCGCTTCTTTCATTTCCTTCAACTTTTCAACCGCGGTAAATTTTGAGGTAACCAAAGTACAACACCAAGTCATTAGCTTTGAAACCAAGTCAAAACTATATAGAATAAGATATTATTTTCCTCAATCTCTCACGTCTCCGACACGACCGTTCTTAATATTTGTTCTTGTTATTGCCGATCAGGAAAATAACAAAATAATATCAGTATATTACGAAGAAAAGGTGATTAAAACAAAAACATCATCGAGAGCTAGATTAATCATCAGAAGAAATTAAACTGAAACGTTTGTCTCCATAGACGACGTAGAGATTAACCAACACGTGTCGGAGATGATAACGTATTCTTCGAATTGGTGGTCGGATGTGAATGATTCGCCCATTTGGCAGGATCAGATCTTCTATGTCCTCGCTATTCTTTACGGACTCGTTTCCATCAGCTTTGTGGTACTACAACGTGCTTTCTTGAGTTTTTATTTCTCGTTCCTGAACATCTTTGAAACTATGAACTAATGTTTTGGCTTGTCAGATTCAACTTGTGAGATTACAATTGCGAGTTCCAGATTATGTCTGGACGACACAAAAGGTCTTTCTCTTTCTCAATTCCGTGGTGGGCGGAGGTTGGTGCTAGCTGTGAATTGTGATTTAATTTCTGTGTGTTTTCATAGATTTTATTGTTGTGTGTCAATTGATTTTGCTCATCGTGTTGTATCTCGCAGTTAGGGCTGTGGTGTTTGTCTTCAGGCGGAATGTGTGGAACATGCTTTCACAGGTGAAGGATCGTCTTCATCATCATTGTAGTTTAAGGCTGTCTTGAATGCTTGTATTTTTTAAATTAATATTTAATTTTAGCTTTTCATTTTTTCATCTAAAAATTGGTATAAACTTCAAAAAAATATAAGATCCAAAAAACCAATTTAAACACTACAAACTTTTTATGTCAGCCTTTCTAAATTTGTATAACTTTGATTGTTATCTTGTAGATTATGCAACATATCTTGCTTGATATTCCAAGTCTTGGTTTCTTGACAACCTATGCTGTTCTGATTCTCTTCTGGGCTGGAATTTACCATGACGTAAATTCTGAATCTTATTACTCTTTTTCCTTCATTTTTTTTTTTTGGTAAGGGTACTCTTTTTCCTTCTTTGGTTCCAATGTTTACTCCATACTCTTTGACTGGATAGGCGCGTTCGTTACCCACTGATGGACTAAAGTCAAGGTTCTTCACGATTAATGCAATTGTATATGTAGTTCAGGTAAATTTAATATATACAATTTTGTTAGTGCAATCTAAAAGAAGTTTGTGAAATTCAAAATGTAATTTTGTTGTATAACTTTCAGATATCTCTTTGGTTGGTTTTGTTGTGGAAGCCTGTTGGATTTATGGTTATCATATCTAAGATGTTCTTAGCAGGTAATCTGCTTCCATCCAATTTCACTCAGGAATGGTTACACTATATTTGTCTTGCTATATAGTACATTAGTACTTTACTTGTCTCAACTCTCTTGTGAATATAATCGTAGGTGCTTCATTGTTAGTCGCCCTTGGATTTTTACTTTATGGTGGAAGGTAAATCTGTCGCCACTTGAATATGTACTACATTTGACATTTTACATATCACATATCACATATGAAATTGTGTGGCCACGAGTCACCATTGAGGAACGAGTCATTTTGCGTGTATTCTTGTTCCCCTCTGATGCATAGACTAGATTCTCTTGGCGCTATAGCCGAGTAAATTTGTGTACCATTTAATATGATCATGCATTATATTGGAGCTTGAATTTTTGTACTTGTATGTCTATCTTCTGGCAGGCTTTTCCTAATGTTGCATCGGTTTCCAATAGAATCTAAAGGGCGTAGAAAAAAGATGAAAGAGGTGCAACATTAAATTGTGCAAAATCACAGTGTAACCAATCAAATTTTACTATATGACGCTTCTTGACTCTTTCAGCTCTTTTTATCTTATGTATGGTAGGTTGGTTTTGTGACAACCATATGCTTTACGTGTTTCCTCATCCGATGTATCATGGTAAAGACACACACACACAAACACATGTTTATATTGATATCTATCGCTCCTGACCTTCTTGTTTACTTTTAGAATGAACAACTAACCAAAGGTTTTGTCATTTAATATGGTTTAGATGTGTGTTGCTGCTTTCTATGAGGGAGCAAACCTTGATGTGATGGATCATCCTATCCTTAATCTCATATATTACGTGGTAAGCTCTCTCTTAAACTAATCATAGAATCTGTTCATGAATAGTCTGATACATATCGAACCAATCACTACAAGAAAACAGGCAATTTACGACTACGATTGGCGACTAAACTCGTAGTCGCCAAATTTAGTGACTATATACCGACTGTTTAACTACTACTTTACAACTGCTAAAACTTAGTCGTAAATTAGTCATTATTTACGGACTGAAATGAATAGTTGGTTCAGTAGTCGTTAATTAGCGACTATTTTACGACTGAAAGACAAGAAAGTAATTTTGTCAGCAAACAGTAGCTAAATTGGCGACTACATGGTGACTACTGCGGCGAGTCGTTAATTTGGCTACTAAAATACGACTAAATTAGTTAGTCGGATATTTGGCGACTACTAAGCGACTATTGAGGTGAGTCGCAAACATGTCGGCCAAAAAGAAACACGTTTTTTTCGTTTGTGGGGTTGGTAAGCTTTGTTTTGTTGCGACTGTTAGTTTGAGTCACATCAGAGTCGTTTTACAGTCGTTTTTCAGTCGCCAAATTTCTCTATATATACCACACCTTCCTTTCTTATTTCATTCACACCACAAGCAAGAGCATTAGCAAGAAAGAAATCGAGAGTAACAAAAAAAATTTTGAGAGTGAGAAAAAAAATAGAGTGAGAAAAAAAAAACAAGAGTGAGAAAAAAAATCAAAAGAGAAAAAAAAAA
>NC_025701.1:31716176-31716472 GCF_000633955.1 Camelina sativa | reverse complement strand
CGACCCCCATAACAAAGAAGTCGACTGAACTCCAAGTCCAGCTCCCGCACTGACCGTGTCCCCTGAGACAACTGAAGGAACTGCACCTCCAAACGATCCAATGCCTCTCTAGGAAAATACTTGCGGTTGAACTCCAAAACGAAGTCAGCCCAAGTCATCTCCCGCTGCACTCTCCTAGCAGCCACCGATCTCCACCACACCTCAGCATCACCACTCAAATGATGGACCCCTATGTCCACCCAAAACTAATCAGGACATCTCAGAGTATGGAAGTTACGTTCCACACTCGTCCTCCA
>NC_025701.1:31715853-31716116 GCF_000633955.1 Camelina sativa | reverse complement strand
ACCAGATGATGAAGAATCCTCCTAATTATGTCTATGTCAAATTTGTGAAATAAATAATATGTAATATATCTTGAATTGTGTTCTAAATAATACATAATATATATTAAATGTTATGTTTAAAAATATATAAACTAAGCCAAATATATAAATTAAGCCAAATATATTAAATGTTATGTTTAAAAATATATAAATTAAGCCAAATATATAAATTAAGCCAAATATATTAAATGTTATGTTTAAAAATATATAAATTAAATTATATG
>NC_025701.1:31663713-31711834 GCF_000633955.1 Camelina sativa | reverse complement strand
CTAATCCTTGTTGTTTAATTACAGTTGGTAGAGATATTACCGGCTTCTTTGGTTCTTTTCATCTTGAGAGCCCTACCACCAAAACAAGACTGAGATATCACGCCATACCGTCGTGTATACACGAAAGCTAATGATCATACCAATTTTAATCCCAAAATTCTCTAAAGAATCTCAAGCTTTTTATCTCATTTCTATGTAAGCTTCAATAATATAAGCTTTTGGTCTTGACTCTTAATGGCCTTCTCCATTTACGTGCTTTTGAATAAATGTATTTGATAAATTGATACAATTTCTTCAAGTAGTTTAGGTTTTTAAAATATTGCTACCCAATTTCCTTTGTTTGTGATTTTGTGGTCTAGGATCCAAGACAACTAGACTATTAAAACGCTGTCTAATCTTTGATTATCTTATAGACTTGAAGAGTCATGTAAGTGATGTATGATATCTTATAATCATGTTGATGTAGGAAATCACCCCAACAATAATATCTGTAGATAAGAAAAACTCAATTTTCCGGAAGGAAAATAAGAAAGTTTGCATTGAATATTATTATTTGATTAATGTCACGGCTCAGGAAATTAGAAAGCTTCTCCTTCTTAAATTCTCCTATAAATCAACCCTTCACGTCAAAACTAGCTTGCTACACTTTTCATATCAACCAATGGGTCGTGTCAACAACGGGATACCGCTTCAGCAAACCGGTACACGCAACCAGCAAACCGGAGTCAAAGACTTTGTGTTACGACCCAGCAAATGGGATACCGCTTTAGGAATCTTGATCCTTCTCTAGGTACTAACTAAAAAAACGCAGATTCAAATCAAATATCTATAGTCAAAGAATTTTATTTAAATATAATGAAGTGTTATAATTGTAGCTAGGTCGGAATGGAATACTTGCTGAAGGACAATATGGGAGTGAAGCACCAACCTTTGCTCCTACCAATCAATATATGTCTAAGTAATCATTTGATATTCGTTGACCTCCATATTTGTTACACATTGTTTGCGGACCGTTGTACAATGCAACTGTACTATATTAAAATTTGCAATGCAAGTGTGAGATTGATTATGTTTCTGCCTTTTTCTATTTTTTTGTGGTAGCTATCATATAAGTAATTACATCTGTGTTTTCTGAATAGCAATAAAGAGTTTCTTTGATTTGTGTTAGCGAAATGAATTCGATAATTACATCGTATAAAAATTACTACATCTGCATATCTAAAATTTTCTTTCTTTGTTTTTGTTGGTCTAGCTCAATTTGTTGTTAAAGTTACGAGTTTGGACTATGTACAAAAGGCTAAGTGAACCTGTATGCAATCTCTACCAATCTAAAATGGTCAAGGTCAACTCTATATATTGCAATATTCAACGGTAATGAAAAGGTATCTTCTGAGAAAAAAAAAAGCAATAAACTATAAACTAAGAGAGTCCATGAAACATGCCAATCGAATCAACTATATAGAATTATGTTTATATCTGTATACACTACATGTAGACAATGTAAGGGGATATAGCAGACTGTAAATTGCGTATGAACAAACGAAAAAAAAAAAGACTAGAAATTGTGATCAAAAGAGTAAAAAATGGTATCGGTGGATATATTGACAAGCAAATGAAGGATCAACTAACAGTGATTCAACGTATGGGAGATCACTGGTACGCGGATGATTATTTATTTGAATATAAAATCTTAGTTTTAAAAATTCGGATTGGTTATATATTTTAAAAAATAAATAATAATTTTCATTAACAATTAATTAGTAAAAGAAAATAATTATTTTTTTAAAATTTAATAATTATTTAAAAAAATTTATTCGAAAATTCTGATATATTATATATATTTAGTCAAAGTATTTATTATCTTTATTAAATTAAGTAATTAATATTTATTAAATATTTCTAATGGCATTTGAATGTAAATTTTTACATTTTTTAAGGTTAGTTTCATATTTGTACTAATCAATTAATATAATAGGATATTATAAGAGTTGATAGATTTTGCCATTTAATTTTGACATCCTCCAAGAGTCCAAGGCCTCGTTTAGTACCTATAATGCATAAAGAAAGGCATTTGACACTACAAATGTTCATCCCCACTATGATTTCCTTTCCTGAGTACTTCAAAAAAAAAAAAAAAAAAAATTGAACTCTTAATATACAAAATAAAAATAAAAATTATTTTTTATTGCTAATAACATGCATTATATTATGCATATTTGAATTCAGGTAGTGACACATCGATAACCTATGTGTTAACTATTAAGTAACATGTTACATGTCTTGGTCAATCAAAAATATAGTTAATAACATTATATTGATGTATACTGTATACTTGTCTAGATAATTTATGTTCATAATACATTTGCTAATAAGATTTTTTCAATAATTTATATTTCAAAATATATATATATATATATTCCACGATAATTCAAAACAAAAAACATTTAAAATTATGGCACACAGTTTAATAAATTATTTTAACATCATTTAAACAATAATACAAATGTGTACAAACAAAATAATGATAACTAATTTTGCATTAAAAGGTATAACATTACTAAAAATGAAACAAATATTTTTGGCTTAAACTCACTTTTTTTTTTTAACAAACAAGAGTTTTCATTCAAAAGAAAACCTCAAAAAGAAGTGAGTTCATACAACATGCAATAAGATAAGCAAAATAAAGTAGAGATAAAAGCTCCATGAGTTCATTAAAGGAATTTTCAAATTTATGAAGTTTTACAGTGTTTGAAAAAATTATTGGGACCAAAGTGGATTCCACCATAAAGATGGGTGATCATAAACGGCTCTAGCAGATAACGCAATCGAGCTTTTAAAAGAATATTCCATAGAAAAACACTTAACGGGCTTTTTGCCAACATGAGAAGGATATACTATATATGTGTGTCAAATGAAAAGTACTTATATACTTTATCTATTTCATATTACTAGGTTTTGAACCCACGCTACGCGTGGGTTTATCTTATATATAATTGTTCTCAGCTAGTGTCTTATATATAATTGTTCTCAGCTACTTATTAATATTTTAATATAAATTTTTTTTAATAATTTCAAAAATGTTAAATATTAACATGTCTGATCCCGATTGGTCGTTTAAAAAATCTGAATATACAAAATTCTGAAAATATTAAAAATGTTAAATAATGAAGTGGCTAATCTCTATTGGATGTTAATAATATAGAAAGTTTTATAAATTATAAAAATATTAAATAGTGAAGTGGCTAATCCCTATTGGATGTTAATAGTATAGAAAGTTTTGTAAATTATAAATATGTTAAATAATGAAGTGGTTAATCTCTATTGGATGTTTAAAATCCTAGGTGGACAGCTTTAGAAGCTTATAGCTCCTACTTTTATTTAGTATAATTTGTAGTTTTAGGTAATTTCACACTTATTAAAAAACAATTACATTTTTTGTTTTATCCTTCGTTAATATATAATTTTATTTGATATAAGTAATTAGTAAGCTAAAAAATTATTAAAAAATAGCATTATAAATACAAAACGATAAATAATATGAAACAATATTTAATTCTACAACGACAACTAGAAAAAAAAAACTATAATTTAGTGTCTCTAAGTTAATATTATGTTATTAACTCATCAATCATCACACCCTTATTTGCTATTAGGCCACTTTTTTACGAAACAAATTAGTGGACAAAATCTTATGAAGTTTGGTATCCAAAGTTTGTGTCTTTGCGTTTCATGATGTCCACAAATTTTCTCTATATGTTTGGCTATAAAAAGTCAGTGACTCATAGAAGAAGAGGAAATACTGAAACTTGCTGTCACGTTTTTATATTTTTTACCGCTACGAAGTCGACTACGAAATCTGCACCGTTCATATATTAGTAATTCAATTGTACAGTTTCAGGTTAAATCTCATGGACGTGAATCACTACTACGAACACACACGTTATGGTGTAACTTAACACACCAGATCATGTTTTTAGGTATTTTTAGTTCCTGACTCGTCGACGTGACTAAATAGGCGTACAAACACCTAATTCGAAGAAAAAAAATCTAAGTAGTAAAAGCTTCATCTCAAAATAGAAGATATGGAAGATTCGTCCATCCTCAAAGTAAGGACGTATTTGGAAGAGCTGGCCAAAGATAAAACCCATTCTCACTTTCCCAGTTTCATCCTCGAAGGCCTTCAAGTCATTCATGTTGGAAGAGGGATCATACGGTGTAATTTGACCGTTACGCATCACGCTTTGGTGAATGATTAACTACATCTTTTTTTTTGGGTGAATGATTACATTATTTCGTGGTATATTTATATTTTATTTAAGACATGTACATTTGATTATGATTCACATGATTTGGATTTGTTTGATAATTCTAACTAATATAGGATTTTTACTGACAAAAAATAATAAGGATGTTTGAGTTTTGACGAGTGCTACATTGTATTATTTACATGATCATATTCAGAATGAAGACGGGAATTTTCATACTGCAGCGATTGGTGTGCTAATGGAGTTGATGGGAGCCGCCGCAGTGTACTCAGTTGGAGGATCCCATGTCTCAGTTGATCTCAACTATTCGTTCTACTCCACGGCCAAAATTCAAGTTCGACTTCTCTCTGAACTCTACTAATATATTTGATTAAGTTTAAAAAAAATATATTTATAATTAATTCGGTTTCAACGAACCAAATTTTATTCTTTTATATATAGAAAAAAAATCAAATCGTTTTAATATATTTGGTTTGTGTCGATAGATTATTGGACATATATCTAATTTGAGAGAAACACGAACACCGTTTTTAGTATCTTTTAGTTGTTAGTCAAATCACATGTCATATAACGTATTTAATGTGATGAAAAATCTAGGAAGAAGTAAGGATAGAAGCAAGATTAGCAGGGAAGATGGAAGATCTAAAATCAGCAATAATTGAGATTCGAAGAGAATACGATGAAGAACTCATAGCCACAGGTAGACTATGGATGAGGCTGTTGATGACACCAACTGACTTAGATGTCCAACACAATGGTGTCGATCAAGTTAGCAAGATTTAATTGCTCCAATCAAATCAAATATTTACCTATGAACCATGTCATATGCTATACATGCAAGTGGTATGTAAAATAATGTGTGTTTGGACATTGATTAGTCTTCTCATATGGTTTCCTAGCCTCAAATCAAATTTCAGTATCGATGTTTTGATTAATATTTATGTTATGTCGTTAATGATGCTAGATATTTGTATCGATGTTTAGATGGATATTTATGTTACGTTGTTAATGATGCTAGATATGTGGCAAAGCATTATGGTATCTACGAGAGTGTTCGATGTGAATATCCTTCTACTTCTAGATTTTCTTTTCTTTGAATCTTGAGAGTGACAATACCATACAAATTCTTAGATACCTTTTTATTGGTCTTAAACCCCAATTCAACAAGAAACAGAAAATCTTGCGAATGTTTTAAGTCTTATGTGCACAGTGGATGCCTTCGATCGACTCCGTGGTTTTGAGACACCAAGGAAATTGTGGTGAAGATGTGATGGATGTTATCAGCTATGCCACCGTGTAACTCGCTCGGTGGCATTGTCCTGAACTAGTTTAAACTCTTGGTTCTTTGAATTCGACGACCAAGATTTTAGTTAGCTTTTACCTAGTTTTTACGATGATGCATGGAGTTATTTACTAAATGATATATTTTTTTTAAATTTGTGTGGTATCATTAAAAAAATAACATAACAAATGTATTAACTTAATTACGTGGGTAGCAGACTAGCAGTGATGACTGAAATTAGAAGAGAAGGAAACAGAGAAGTCATTTGCCAGAGGAAGCTTATGGATGGCTCCACCCGGCCTCGGCCTCAGAGACTTGCCTCGTACTCAGCAAGTCTAGCCTTTATATATTCACACATACACACATATATGATAGTGCATCTAAATTATGTCTAGCGTACAAAAATTTAAAATTATATTAGTAATTATTAAAATTACGGGTTCATTAGCAGTTTATTAATTAGTTGTCTGGGTCTATATAGTTTCGACAATATAATCATTTTGGATATAAGAAGACAAACCAACATATAATATATACAAAANGACATGCTTTTAGGAAACTCGGTATAGAAAAACTCAGTCTGTCCTATTGCGGTAAGAGCCTCTGCTAATCCATGTAGCACATATTGTGGCACCAGCCACATTGCTGAGAAGTCTACCACAGCATTGGGATTGTTTGCATACCCTTGGCTTATAGCTTTATTCCTTCTGAAGCTTTCAACCATTGCAGAAACCGCCATAGCTAGNCTAATTATAAACCCGAACACAGAATCCAATCTAATTACAAATCTATATAGACCTTAATCAACACTTACTAATAACACCACACACCAGATGCAATAAAATATAATTTCCCTACAGTTTCTTGCCCCCTTTATAGACAAAGTAAAAAGCTTGCATGACCTATAATTGTTTAATTGGCTTTACTAACTGCACTTAGATCTTCCTTCTCGAAGCCTTTGCCAACAATGTCAAGCAACTCTTCTTCCTCTCTCACACCATTAACCCTACCATTCCTCACCTGGTCAACCAAAGGACCATACGACCAGCTACATATAACGTAGTAGATCACATTGATGAAGCTCATTATCGCGAGTACCCAATAGTAATAGTTGTAATGACCCTTGTTAATGTTGTCTGAAACCCAACTCTCTTTACCATTTCTTGAGGTTAGTTCATTGACCGCATTGAGAACCACGCTTGCCAATAGACTAGCCACACCCATTCCTAGACCGAAGAGAGAAGCCGCGATGCTAGACATGCTTTTAGGAAACTCGGTATAGAAAAACTCAGTCTGTCCTATTGCGGTAAGAGCCTCTGCTAATCCATGTAGCACATATTGTGGCACCAGCCACATCGCTGAGAAGTCTACCACAGCATTGGGACTGTTTGCATACCCTTGGCTTATAGCTTTATTCCTTCTGAAGCTTTCAACCGTTGCAGAAACCGCCATAGCTAAGAATGACATGAATAACCCTAATCCCATTCTTAGCTTAACGCTGAGTCGAAAAGGTCTGCCTCGGATCTTTGAAGCTAACGGGATAACAGCACGATCATATAGAACGACCCACGTGGCAAGAGCTATGATTGTGAACATACCGAATGATCCAGCTGGAACTTGAAAGCTTGAACCATGGCGACTCAGACGTCTGTCCATAGAAGTCGCTTGTAGCAACTGAAACGTGCTTTGGTTAGTATTTATGGACATCATTATACCTGTGGACCATAATGGTATGACTTTGATCAATGCCTTAAGCTCCTCTACTTTGTCTGTTGTGCATAGCCTCCATGAATTCAAAGCAAACCCATCTGACCCAATTTCCTCATCACGGTTACTTATCAAACAAGCTTTATTCAAAAACCTAACCAAACAAAAATCAAGAAGAAAAAAAAACCCAACATCATGTTTCCATGTATGATTTGCAAACTTATTCATGTATTGAAATCATGTTTCCATTAATTAATCAAGGAAGTCTCAAAGTAAAACAGTAGATCATGTTCCTAATTATAATAGCACAAGGTTTTGTTCAAAAGCCTATTAAAAGGAGTAGTATATATCAAAGTAAACAGAGAGCGTTATCTTTCTTGTACAACAAGCTTTTTTAAAACCTAATAAAGAGAGTATCAAAGTAAAGTGTGTGGAGTGCATTGATCGTGTGTCTTGTATAACAAGCTTTGATTGCAAACCTAATCAAGAGATTATCCTAAGTGAAGAGATCGCACATCATATTTAAAGTATATTAGTTTAATTTAAGAACCTAATCAAGAGAGTATGGTATATATTACTTGTAAAGTAACCAAGAACTCAGGATAAGAAATACATATAGTTGTTTTACCTCAACTTGTGACTTGGAGCTTTTAGATCAGAATCTTTCGTGTGATAATAACAGTCAACGGAGTCATGATGATCTGGTAGACTTAGCTTCCTCTTCTTGTAAGCTGCAACACCCACTTGAGCTAAACCTGTGAAGAGACTCTTGCTCACACCGCGTGTAACATAGAGAGGAGACGCGAGAACAAATAGCAAAGCAGCGATCAACATGAGGACCGCAGGCACTCCAAACCCAATTTTCCATCCGAGATGCTCTTGAATGTATACAATACCAGTGAACGCGATGAGTACAGCCACAGCTGAGGAAGCGTAGTACCAACCAAAGAAACTCTCGAGAACTCTTTCGTTCTTTGGGTTCTCTTTGTTGTCTAATTGATCAGCTCCAAAGGCTAAGGAACATGGTCTAATCCCGCCTGACCCGATCGATATAAGAGCAAATGCAGAATACAAAAGAGCCAGATGAGACGCGGTCGCGGGTCCACAGTTGCTCCCAGCTGCTGTGGGATCGCAAGGCGATGGCTTCACTTGTGGTAACATTGCAGTTAGCCATAAAAGCATCATTCCCTGTGGTATGATTCAACAATGATCATCAATTAATTGAATTTGGTCTAGAAAACCCGGTTTAGTTTGAGCTGAATGTAATAACAAAACATTACATGTCGTTAAGCTATCAAACATTACATGTCGCTACGTTTATATAATTATGAGAAGAAAAAAATCCAAGAAGAAAAATCCAATATTCATATCGGCAACAAAATCGTGGCCATGATGAGCACACGTTGGTAGGTCGAATGTAAAGTCATACGTCATTAACCCTACCAAAATTATAATAACGAAGTTGATTGCGATGAATAATTGTACCAGCATGTCAAATCAATCGATGTATCAGAGTTTAAACATTTGATCTTCAAGTGGGTGAATAAAAAAAATCATATGAAAATTGCTTAGAACCGGACAAATTATAAAGAGTACAAGGTTAAAAATTTGCTTAAGCCTACCACGCACAGCTCAATGCTATATAGCCTACAAAACAATCAAGCTTGGCCCCATAACGAAAATAATTCAAAGTCGTCATGCAGTGTGAACTGTGTCCAATCCGGTTTAAATAGACTTATTTCGAGCAAAAAATTGGGGTCGTGTTTTGGTTTTGTTTACGTTTATTTAAACAACTTTTTTAAAACAGAACCAAAGTGAACCGATATTAAAACATAGTAAGAAACATAGTAAGTTTTTTTTTGGTTTTCTTTATTTATGAAGCAAACCAATCACACTTTTTTATAAGTAGAATATTGTCACATATCAGAAATTGTAGTTTCGATTTGTGGTCACACACACAACTTGCGAAGGACATTTTAAATTATCAATAATGTTTTAGATGAAAATAGAAAATTCAGAACACATGGAACTGCCACGCAAAGAAATAAATTCGAAAATGACTTTTAGTGTAACATAAACACAAGAAGACAATAATTGGAGCAAATGTTTTCCCTAGGAACGAGTCCCTCACAAGTCACATGCAACGCCTGAAATTACTAAAACTGTACCATACTATTATTGTTACTGTTTAGTGTATACTAGATTACTAACATATTATATAATATCACGATGCTATAAAAAAACAACCTATTCAATGGTGCATCAACGATGAATCTGTTGGAAACTAAATTAATCTGGTCCAATATTACTTTATGTTCAAATATTCATATATATTTTATTTTATTTTGCTATAAAAATATGGAAGAAAAAACCTCGTACCACTATACTTCAATTAATTCATTATCTAGATGTTGTAAAAATATATTATTTTAAACTTACTAGATAATATTAAATATATTTTTGATATCGACAATAAAATATCATATAACGTAAAAAGTATATGGTAAAAAGATTTTTAAAAAGAGTTGTCAGTTTTACAAAATCAGTTACGGATTCTTATCAGTCTTAATGACAAGTAGTAGAAATCTAAACCAGAAATTTAAGTTCCGATTAAGTTAAGCCGGTTTGGAAAATGGGAGATTAGAGAGAAGGAAGGAGAGATGAAGATTATTTATTACCAAGAAACTGGAAAGAGAAGCAATGGAGATGGTGAGGAAGCGACCAAGATAGGAATCAGAGAGGAAAGCACCCAAGAGAGGTGTGAAGCTTGATGCAGCAGACCACATATAGAGCACATTTGTTCCTTTTGCTACCCCAAATCTGTAATCTCTGATCAAGTACATAATCATGTTTGGTAATAATCCATAGCTCGCCACTTTCTCGAACGCCTCGTTTGCTTCACCATGATAATAAATTATATTAACAAATAATTCAATTAAAGGTTTTTACGAGGAATCAGAAAAGACAAGTAGAGTTAAAGATTTTAAGGAAATGTTGTTGTACCTATGATGAAAGGCATAGTGATGATTCCACCTTTTGTTTTTTTCCCTCCATTGGGTTGGATTTGCTTAGCTGCTTCTGTTTCATTCGGAGGGTTCTCCATTGTTGAATCTTTGGGCTAAACACACACTCAACCTAGTGAGTTTATATAGGGGAGAGACAGAGAAAGGTATAAAGGAAGAAGAAGGAAGAAGGAGAAAGTGGAAGATCTATGTCTTTGCAAGTGATTTGAGAGAGAGAGAGCGAGNGTTTTCCAAAATCAGTTACGGATTCTTATCAGTCTTAATGACAAGTAGTAGAAATCTAAACCAGAAATTTCAGTTCCGATTAAGTTAAGCCGGTTTGCAAGATGGGAGATTAGAGAGATGAAGATTATTTATTACCAAGAAACTGGAAAGAGAAGCAATGGAGATGGTGAGGAAACGACCAAGATAGGAATCAGAGAGGAAAGCACCCAAGAGAGGTGTGAAGCTTGATGCAGCAGACCACATATAGAGCACATTTGTTCCTTTTGCTACTCCAAATCTGTAATCTCTGATCAAGTACATAATCATGTTTGGTAATAAACCATAACTCGCCACTTTCTCGAACCCCTCGTTTGCTTCACCATGATAATAAATTAACAAATAATTAAATTAGAGATGAAGATTCAGGACGAAAAAAATAGAGTGAAAGATTTTATGGAAATGTTGTTATACCTATGATGAAAGGCATAGTGATGATTCCACCTTTTGTTCTTTTACCTCCATTGGGTTGGATTTGCTTAGCTTCTGTATCATTCGGAGGGTTCTCCATTGTTGAATCTTTTAGCTAAACAAACACTCTAGTGAGTTTTATATAGGGGAGAGACAGAGAAAAGGTAAAAAGGAAGAAGAAGAAGAGGAAGTGGAAGATCTTTGTCTTTGCAAGTGAATTGAGAGAGAGAGAGAGAGAGAGAGCGAGGAATGTGTGTTACATCTCCGCAACGAGTGGACAATTAATACTAGTAACTAACGCCTATAGGGGACAAGAGGAAAAAAACAGTAAGTGCAAAATGATTGTAATTAATTAGTCTATTCAAAAAAAAAATGATAATTAGAGAATAGATACTTTAATACTATATAGATTGTAGATTGAGTTCTGAGATTTTAAACATTAATGACGTCGACTTCTATATTTAGAATTTTATTTTATTTTATATTTTGCTATTTTGATCGAATTTTCTGTTTATTGTGGTTGCTTACTTGCTTATATTATTTTCCCCGAAAAATATACAAAATAATTGCTAAAATTTTATGCTTAGTAATTACATCAAAGAAAAAGTTATCGTCAATTAGACACACTACTGTTACATTAGTTGGCAAACCATTTATACGAGAGTTCTTTTTATGATTCAAAGTAGCTCACACATGAATTGTTCAATTTGATGATTCAAAACATTCTTCATGTTAATGCTAATTAAATACTTTTTTATTAGTCCATTTTTAGTTAAATCGTTGTTTTCTTATATTCTATTAATAAAGTTTTAGTTATTTACTAATATCCCTTATTTAATAAAACGGAAGTACACAACTTCAAATTTGTAGACTATATAATTTTAATAATAGGTTACAAATGGATTATAAAAAAATTGATATTAATTTGTATTAGATATATGTTACATCACGTTGAAAGTCTTAATCTGTAACTCTTCATTTTCGCAAGATTTTAGGAGAATAATCTTAATTCTCTTTTACACCAAAATATATCCTGCAAAGATTTAATCTTGATTTAAGATCTTCTAAAACAAGTTATTCGAAAGAATAAAATAAAATCTCCAAAAAATATTTAGTTAACCATATATAGACAAACAAATCTCAAAAAATAATCACTCTTCCGCGGATTGAGAGTGATTTCCGATTATACTATAAAATAAACCGATCAATAATCTATCGTTACCTTTTTGATAAGGTATCATCTTTCGGTTCATGTCTTTTAATTTTATCATACTTATAATGATGCTTATTATGTTTATACACATTAGTACATTACAATTCATGGTGTACTGCGAGTTAAAATATTACACGACGGGGTTATATGACACGACGTGTTTGAGTAGATACTAATATAAATTTAAATTTTTGTTAATTCGGTGCTACACGGGTAAAATACCATTTCATTATTTTGTTAATAATATGAATATTAAATTAATAGACATATCTAATTAAGTTGATTAAATTAATACTGTAACAAAAAGTTAACAAACAAATTATTATTTTTTTATCAAATAACTTAATTTACGGTGTACCATGGATCAAAATCTATACAAAATATACGTTATTTCCACAAGTCATATTCAACATATGATTTAATGGCATAGTGTTTCCTAAAAAAAATAACTTTTAAAACAAATAAAACAATCACATTTATAGTGCTTTAAGTAAAAGTTACAAAAATTTGTTCTCTAGCACGGGTCCATCAGTTTTAGTAGATTATTTTATTGCATAATGTTTTATTCACAACAATTTTTAAAATAAATCACATAAATTATTTTGTATATAAAAATTACAATATAAATAAAAAAATTTCAATCCGTGCTCTAGCACGGGTCCTAATCTAGTTCTACTATATTAATTGGGAAGTACAAATATGAAACTAATCTTAAAATGTGTAAAAAATTACATTCAATTGCCATTAGAAAAATTTTATTAATTTAGTTAATTAATTAAATAAAAAAAATCTAGAAAAATAAAAAAAAATATATTTTTTTCCTCTAATAAATTATGGATGAAAATTACTAAATACATATTTTTAAAATATAAACCAATCAGAATTTCAAAAACTAAGCTTTTATATCCAAGTACACAATATAATTATTTTTAATAACTAAATTTCAAAGATTTTGTTAAGATTTCAAATTATGATTCCCCTATCATCTTTATTTTCTTTTATTTACAAATTATTTGGAATTTTCATATAATACTTATGATTAGTAAAATGCCGAATTTTTTTGCATATGTTGTAATTTGAATTTTTTTAAACGAAGATATATTACTCAATCTAAAAAAATGTGTATTTTAATTTTCACATTGGCGGCTTGGTAAAACTAAATTTATATAGATGATAAATTAATAATTTTTATTTGTTCACAATTATAATATTAAAAATACTACTTCATATTTTACAAAATAATGATGCAAATACAACAAACAAACAATATAAAACTGTAACATACGTCAAAAGATAAAATTCTATAATATTCTAAAATAATTAGTTTTCAAAGAGACTAATAGATTTACAGAAAAATTAAAATAAAATATTATCTCAAACAAAATAACTTAAAAATATATATATATAACAATAAATTTTATTATTATATTAGATTTTTTTTTTTAAAATGTTGAGCCGTGCTTAAAGCACGGGATATCTCCTAGTTCATAATTATTTAACAAGAAAAAAATTCATAATAATGTATTACATAATCCCATATATAATAAAACGGAAGTACACAACTTTTTTTGTAGACTATATAATATGAGTTATAAAATTAATTATTTGATATTTGATAAGTTATAGTTTATATGAGTTGTAACCATTAATTAAATCTCGATTTAAGGTACTCTTAAAAAGTATATTAGAAAGAATATCATCAAATTTCCAAAGAATATTTAATTAACCATATATAGGTAAAAAATCTCAAAACTTAATCACTCTTCTCCGGATTAAGCGTGATTTCCGATTATACTTTTTTTTACAAGGTAAAAAAATCCAAGCATGGGTGAAGAAGGAGGATGTTATGAAATTTAAGAAAGTTCTCACAAAAGGGGATTGGAAAATTATTAAGAAATTTTCAATAACCAAGGTGCAGAGCATGGGTTGATTTTAATCACTAAATTTTAACCGTGTACGAGCAAGGGTACAGTTACAGACAACCACATATTATCTAAAAAACATTTTTAAACAATCACATAAATTATATTTTATATAAAAAATACAATATAAATAAAATAAATTTCAACATATGCTCTAGCATGGGTCCTAATCTAGTTTAAGTTATTTTATTAGTAACAAATCTGTCATGATCGGCCATTTTTGTCATTATTTAGTCACTTAAGCATTTTCAACATTATTCTATATCTAACTCTAAATTCTGTTTTGGAGTCAAATCTCTTCAAATCTTACTCTCTTTTCAATTCCCAAAATAAGAAAGTTTTGAAATCTCCTATATATTAATAGAGCACACTTGAGAAAAAAGCTGATGTGTCAGCGTTACAGAGCTCATGACACTTTTATCAAATAACCCTCAAAACATCTACTTATTTACAACTCTCGGTCATTGTATTTATTATAAAAAATTCTATAATCCTCTCCTCTCACCTCTTTATTATTTACATAAATATATCATTGACATATATAAGATAATGTTCTTTTATATAAGTTTTAAAAAATGAAAAATTTAATCAACAATTAAAATCCAGAAATGTATTTAATTATCAATTTTGTAACATATTTAATTAGTAGAAATAAATTATATTTCACAAACAATAAAAAATTCATTTATTTACCACTTTTATACATTTTTTTCATTGTATTTTTTAAACTTGTGATTAGTTTAAATTAAATCGATTAGTCTAAAAAATATTTTGTTATCTATTTAATGGTATAGTGATGTAGATGATAATGTTAAACATAAAATATGTGAATTTGATTTTTAGAAACACAAAAACACATCAAAAATTTCTACACCACCTTAAAATTCTTTTCCAAGTTCAAATATTTCACGGGTAAAACGTATTTTACCGAAAGTTAACGCAAATTTGAATAAACAAAAAAAACTTTACTTACATATTTTGTTTGACACAAAATAAATCTTAAATCTCAAATAATAATTTTGCTTATAATATTTTATTTAAATCGATTTATCCCGTACATAGTGCGGATGGATACCTAGTTATACTCTATTTTAGAGTTCTCTACCGTAGTTTATATTTTAGAGTTATGTTGGAAAAAAAAAAACCCAATCCACTCTATTCTGAAAAAAAATGACGCAATGAGTTGGAGATAGTTTCTAAGCTAACTTTTCATATTTCTTCAAAATTACCATTAATTTTCGCCACCCATCATCATCTTTCTCTAGCCAAATTCTGCAATACTTTTAGTAAAATTATTAACATTTGAGATCAATATAGCCTATTTATTATATAGGAACAAGCTTTGTGTGTAACTGTGTATGCAAAAAATTTCGTAGTGATCAGGGATACGTGCCGCATTAAACGCTGCTCCAAATATTGATAGCCAAAGAACTGTTTACATTTTTTATGTTTAGATTGTATAAAACATTTTTCAAATTCTTTCATCCCTTTATACAACTAATCGGATAGCTTTCACATCCGATTAATGAAAAGGAATGGAACAAAATCATATCAAAAGTATCGAAATAATTGAGCAAAGCCAAAACATCCCATGAGGTTACCAGCTTTTCTTTTATTCGCTGTCTCTCACTTCTTCTTAAAGAAATAAAGGCCTTATTAAAGTTAGTGCAATCATATTAAAAAAAAAAAAAAAAGCTTTTGTTCCGGTTTCGACCCATCAGTCATTTACTCACAAGTCAATCTTATTATACAGTCTGACATAAAATCAATAATAGGCTCATAGATTGTTGAATAAGTTTGTAAGTTTTTACAATACTTTATCCTTACCCATTGTCGTAACTGCATGTGTTTGTTACATTATTTTATAACATAACATAGTATAATAATAACGTGTGGGGGAAGTATTTCAATACTATATATACAATAATGCAATTCAACGGAAAAAAATTTACAGAAAAAAAAAGGTGACAATGATGCGAATGAATGTGAGAGTCTTCACAGAGAAAATATTTATTATGACTTTATTCATTCCCCTTGCACGTGGGTGTCGGATACTCTGAAAGCTCTTTTTCTTTTGGATATACTATATCTTACTATTAACTTTTTTATATAAATCAATTTTAGTATTTCTGTATTTTGTTATGGTCTTAGAAATAAAATATACTATAGTAGTAGTTCGAGTCATTTAACCACTTCCAACGTTGGAAAAACGTATTTTCAATTTGGGTTTGATAGATATTTTACTTACACCAAAAGGTCCAAAGATATTTTTTTTTGAATTAATGTTAAATTATATTCAAAAAAAAATAAAACGTTTTATAACAGTTTAATCAATTGAAATTTACATTTCTTTGTAGACTTTTTTAAAAAAGAAAAACCATATCCTCAGTAGAATTTTGATGCCAACCAAACATGTATGAGGGAGTCATCCTTATCTTGCATTGTGTTGACTCTGTTACGAACATTTTTGTCAATAAGCTTCACCATCTTCTCCCCTAGTGAGTGTGGTTCCCCATGCCTCCTATCGTTTCTCTCCCGCCAAACTGAGTACATAACATTCTGAAAAACATAGTTCAAAAGGTCCAAAAATATATATACTTCAAACTCCATTGGACACTTTTTTATTGGGATCACAAGTCCATATGCGTGTGTGTGCACATATGTGTATATTGTAATGTTTGTGGATAGTTCGTGGAGTCGTGGAGAAGACTGTAGAATATGAATAGTTTAAATACATTATCACTGAGAGATTGCTTGAATTGCACGTTAAACTCAATTTATTTCATTGCTTCTCTCAACAAACAAAATATAATAAACTCAAGTTGTGTCAGTGTTCATAAGATTCATATTTTCTCCATTGGTTTACTCAAAAAAATAGATTTTTGTCTGTCTCATTTCTTCTAAGTTCTGACTCAAATTTTCACCCACTCTTCTGCAAACATTATTTTTTCTTTTTAGAACTATTCTCGTTTATTTTTTTCTCTTCTTTTTTCTTTTATGTTCAATCACTTGACACTTGACACTTTCTCCTTTTACACACAATAATGAGCTTATGTCTTCTTCCTCTTTTGTGCTCATGCGTGTTTGTGTGGTGGTGATACATTCTAACATTATGACCGTAATAGGTAATATTCAAACTAGGATAATGATAGCAGTTATTTTTTATTAACTATATAATCCTGCAGAGTTCTGAATAATAATCGATACTTGATATATTTTTCAATATCATTTGCGTACAGAATTTTTTTTATAATTGAATTAACTTTGTTGTTTAAAATGTTTAAAATGCTGTTATTCGATTTATTTATATATATATATATATATTATATTTCAATTTATTTATTTGTCAACATATTCTATTTTTTTAGTTTCGTTATTTATTTTTCAATAGTTTTTGGGCTAAAAGATAAAATACAGAAATTCTATAAAAACATTCATTATATTTCAATTTAATTGATGCTTAAGGTTGTTGGATATAAATTATTTTTTCTGAAAATATTATTAATTATTTATTTTAAAATAAGAATTAAACTAATAAAAAATAAACTGCATATACATAAATATATGTTAACATATTCGAAAGCGTTAAATAAATAAAAATATTTTCTAAAATAGAAATTAGTTAAATTTACTGGTTAAATTCTACGAAACGGTATTATTTGTGTTCTTCCATATGTATATCCTTTTCATTCCTCTTACATATCCCATTTGTTTCTTGTTCATTGCTTTGATTCCTCTTCTTTTATTTATATAAATAATACAAAGAAAATTTTAGAACGTTCTTTAAAAATTGAAGTAAGATGTTCCGTTTTCGATTGCAATATCTGAAACGCTGGAAATTTGTGATTTTCATTTGATATGAAAAATAAAATAATTGGTTGGAAAGAAAAAAAAAAAAAAGAAAAAAAATAATAACATGCAATTGTTTTGTGTCCTTCGTCCAAGTGCACGCACCCATGTCTTTTGACTTTCAACTCTCTTGTCCTCTGTTCTCACATAGGTCATATCTACGGTCTATTATTAAATCTTAAAATTTATTCTATTTTCTGGACGTTTTATACTGTCGACATCTCTATAGACCAAATTTTTCCTATTTATTATTATTACTATATTAACTGATGTAACAATGTATTTTGGTGAAAATGACTTTTTTAAAAAAATTATCACATTAGATGCTGATTAATATGGGTATATTATTAAGAGAACAGAACAGACATTACATGGATTAACAATGGTTTTAGAGATACGTAATAGGAAAATAATTTGTACGTCAATACATATAAAATATAATCATAAGAAATTTTGAGGTAATTAACTTTCTCAAATAATTAATAATGTCTTAAAACTATTAAAAAAAACTAGACATTCAAAATGTGTAATTATGTAGTAAACAACACTTGGATATAGGTAAACATTTTTTTTATAAAAAACAAATGTAATTACAAGTTACAACATGAATCAAAATATATATACTTTATAATTTCAAAATATCTAGATCCGTTCTAGCCTTACACTTGGAGTCTTGGACGATCATGTTTCTTAACCTATCAGTTATAATGATACATACATATTATTGTGTGTTAATACATATTCTAACGATTTGCTATTTCTAGTAGTTCATTTTTTGTTCCTTTTTCATCCCCCGTGGAATCTTCAGAAAGCCATATGATTGTACATATATGTTGTAAGAATTGTCTAGAGTCCATGTTTTTGCATCTGTAGTAATATTATACTATACTATAATATAGAGTTCAAACCCATTTTGCAAGGACGACGTGTAGGGTTGCTTACATAAATGTAGTCATAAATATCGTTTCCAATGAAGTTTAGACATTCTTTGTGGTTGATTAGGTTAATAAAAGAACGACAAAAAGATAAGAAGATTCTCTTGCTTGATGGGGCTTTGAAATATCGTGAGTGTTGTCACTATAAGGGGTTCGGTAAAATGGATTTTCATTAATAAGATCAAATTGGAATATATAGTAGTCAAACGACTCAAACCTAATTAATAATAAAGGGACCCTTAAAATTCAGATGGTACAAAGTGAGGCGAACACAGTGGATGACAACAAGAGAGGGTAGGTTAAGGATAAGCTTTAGTCTTCTACATTAGCCAACACCACACGTACATTGATATATCATGGTTTTTGTGGTTTTTAATCATGGTATAAGTGTGCTTTTTGAGTCTTTTATTTGTTTTCTAGGTTGTTTTCGAGTCTTTATAGGTTTAGATACTCATTGGCACAGATGGAACACTTAGGAGCTAAAAGAGGATGATTTGAAGTATAATCAAAGCATGAAGGATGATCAACGAAGCTGGGAGACGAGTTCAAGAGTATGCATCGACCGATGCAACCAAAGCATCGATCAATGCAGGTGCCACAAGTCAATCGGAAGCTTTCTCCACAAATCTTTAGAAGATTTACAAAATTTGCCCAAGTTTCTCTTATTTGCAATTAAGGCCCAAGACGTGTTTTATAGGATTTTTATGGTCATTGTTAAAACCTAAGTTATTTTCTAGCAATTTTGGATTCCAGCCACCTTTTTGATTGAGAGATTTTGGGAGAGACAGATCCGATTTCATCTGTAGAGAAAAGATTCTTGAACTCCCTTCTTACTTCTTAATATCAATTGCTTATTATTCAGAAAAGATTTTTTGTTCTTCATTGATTATGTCTGAGTAGTTTGCTTGTTAGGTTCAGGGTTTTTCATAGGGTTTTTATGGTTTATTAGATCTATTATTTTTAGGATTCTTTAACTTCTATGATCTTCATCTTAGGTTGTTCTTCATATTAATTCTTGATTGATCACCTACAATTAATACCTAGGAAAATAAATTGATATGAGAATATAATTGATTTTCCTGATTAAACCTTTTGATGAACAAAATTATTTATTGCAAAGAGATTCCATAAATTCTTGAGAATTTCCCTAGGCCTAGCTCTTTAATCCTTTGAATTTACAATACTTTTAATTCTGTTTTTGTATTGTTTTTAATTTAATATTTTGATTTAGCACAATTAAAAGAGAAATAAGTCTATTGTGTGATCTAAAGTCTCTGTGGATTCGACCCCTAGAGTATTACAACTGTAAGGCTATTAGTACCATTAGGCTATTACAATTTGAGCATATCATACATTGCTAATGCCTTATCAAACTAAAAGTTAAATATGTAACTTTATTTCTTTTTGGTCAAATATATCAATACAAAGTTCAGTCTTAAAAATACTTGTATAGACATTACCAAATGCATACCGCAGAAAATATATTGACTAAAAAAATAAAGTTCTTACAGAATGAAGGAACGTAAAAATTTAGTTGAGATAAATTTTCAATCTTAAGTAACTATTTAGAAAATGTTGAGTCGACATTAAATTAGTACTTTATTCCTCTGGTTATATCATGAGTTGAAGAATCAATTCGAGGTTGCTGTTATTGCCATAAAAACTAATATAATGATACTGGACCCAGACGACCAAAACATGTTAGACTAAAATACATAAATAATGAAAGCAAAAAAAAGAATTGTTTTTGAGATAAAATCTGTATATTAATAAAAAATGAAAACTAAAAACAAAATAGGTTTGTGTTAATCCTCTGGTCTCTATATGTGGCCAAGCTCTGAAGCATTTAGCTAGAGCAAATATAGAGTTGAAAGTTGCTAAAACTAGTGAAAGAGAATGCAAAAGTATAATTGAAAGTTGCTAAAACTAGTGAAAGAGAATGCAAAAGTATAAAGATAGATGTTGCATCACCACGCACAAATTCAATTTGCATTGGAAAATCTTGACAAATTAATGAGGGTCACATTATAGGAAAAATTGTATTGAACTCTCACTAAAATGGATACATGACTTTAAATTCTTAACCTAAGATACATGATTTAAATCCGTGCTATACTTTTGAACAATTTTTTGTTTATACCATCATAGTAATATCAACTTAATTGACATGTCTAATATTCTAATTTTGGTGGTGTTAAGAAAATAATAAAGTGATGATATAACATAGGTTAATAATATTTTGAATTTATATTAATGTCTACCTAAAACTGTCTCATCATATAACTTGTTCTGAAGTAATTTCTTTTAATAATTCAAACGTTTATAATGTTTAAATTTTTTAGTAAAGCTTAGTTATATCATTAACTAGATAATAATCCGCTAAATGTGCGGGTTTAAAGTTTTGTAAATAAAATAAAATTTAATAAAATATATTAATATTTATAGTACATTATTTATAAAAAATGTTTTGCTATGATACACTGATTTATATCCATTTACAAATCTTTTATTTATGTTACCATTATAAGTATATTTTTTACACCTAGGTATATTGTATGTTACAAATATATTATTTACCACCACCTAGCAAATGTCTATATGAACAAATTAAGCCAACTATTATATGTCTCTTTACTTTCACTTTTGCATAGTTTCTTTAATCAATAAAATTATTGGCTTAAAAAATATTTTGAATAAAAAATAAATTATATCACAATAGTGTAAGACATAAAGCGGAATCTGGTAATCTTACTGCTACTCAGGTTTTACAAATGGTTTGATTGACCTTTTTAGGCTAAAGACGGCTTTTCTCTTCTTTTGCATACCGGTGATTTTTTTAATTCAGAAGTAATTTACGGGATTATGCACTTTTTGACTAACCATAGAGAGAACCTCAGTTCTACTCTCCTCCTTTATGGAGAGAACCTTGCGTCCAACCTCCTGCATCATGGAGAGAACCTTCGCTCCGCCTTCTTCTCCTGGGGAGATAACCTTGCGTCCAACCTCCCCCACCTTTCTTCCTTAGGAAAATAACATTGCGTCCAACCTCCTCCACTAAAGAGAGAACCTCGGATCTGCCCTCCTCCTGTGTGGAGAGAACATGTTCACGTCTTTTAGATATCTCAAAGTGGCTTGCTCCAGCAACCAATGAAACTAAATACCCTTTTCCAACGTCACAAAATATGTTGATAGTAACTAATGTTAAATTTTCCAATGATGTAGCTTCTGTCTCCAAGTTTCTTTGGATCTATCAACAACGATTTATGTTTTTCCAATCTATCTATGTTTGTTGTAGGCTTGTGTTTGATTACATATTTTATCCAACCATTAGGTTGATGACCTTCTCCTCTTTATCTCCTTTTGAGATTGAACGAATGGTAACAATTATGTTTGCACAAAAAAAAAATGTATATGACCAACCAATCAAGGTTGAAAAATTAGAAGAAAATTAATTTGACATAATTAAAGAAATAATAGAAAATTATAAGCACTGTAATATATGAATCTCAAATAATTCAAAGATAAAAATATAAATTAAATAAAACAATGTAAAACTACTACAATAAATTTTAAAATACAGTATTAGAAAAAGATGCATATATTAATCTTCCATTTTTTGGGTGAACATATTAATCTTACCTATTCCAAACTGAAAAAGTAGAAAGTAGGAGTATATTTTGGTTTTAAAAAATAAGGAAAATTTGTCTTCCCATGAAAAATGTTTCACCAATAGAATAAAGTTGAAAGCAATATTTTTGAATAGAAGTGTTTATATAGAAGTGAGTATTTACATTTTTCAAAATTAATAATTTTATGTATATTTTCCTTAATCCCTTTTCAATTTTATGAGAAAATTTATTCCATTGAGCTCATAAATTTTATAAAATTTTCTTGCTTCCCACTTTCTTGTGAGACGTACTACCGTTCGACGATAAGAACGCTTTCTGTTTAGTTGATCTAGTGTTATATAATCTCTATTGTTCTCTTGTATTTGTGTATTCATCTTTTTTTTATGCTATTTGTCATGCAAATTAATAGAAATAATATTAACACCGTGAGAAATTTGTTAATCCCAAAAACTTTAGTTATTATGCATAAAAAACTTTGTTAACACTTCAAAGTCAAATATTGCGTAGTATGCATTATGAAATTGAGAAACAAAACAAAATTCAAAGAAACGACGACGAAAACATGTGGTAATATCTATGAATCTTTTTATATAGTTGCTTCGATTACACAACAAACAAATTGCCTTCGATACTTGTTCAAGAACAATGATGTGTCAAACAAAAGGTTAATAAAACAAAAAAAAAGAAAATTTTACCAAGAAAAACAAATCTAGTCAAAATTATTTTGTTTGGTGAAAAATATGTCATCATCTATTTGCTTATATAGAGGGATGTATTTACAATCATTTTTCTTTTAGGATTAACAAAGTTTTTTTTTAATATAATAAGATTATAATTATCTTATGCATCGTTTTACCAAGCTTGAAAACTGTGATTTCTGATCGTTCAAAATGACACGTATCACGATCTGATGAGTTACTAATTTTTATATGTGATTTATGATCGTTAAAATTGACATGTGTCACGATCTGATAAATTACTAACTTGGATATTTAATTGTTAAAATGACATGTGTCACGATCTAATGAGTTTTTAACTTTGATTTCTGATAGTTAAAACTAACACGTGTCACGATCTGGTGAGTTACTCACTTTGAGAACCAAGGTTTATATAATAAGATAATATTTTAAACTTCTAATATCCGGTACAGTAAAACTATTTGATTAAAAACTAGATTAAACCGATAGAAATTTTAAATTTGGATGATTGTTAAGTTCAAATTTTATATTTTTTTGAATTTAGCCGATGTGGAACATTGAACATACACTTTTCTTTCATCAATTTAGTAATATATATTTAGTTTTAAAAATTCGAATCACAACATATGCAGAAAAATAAATATAGATTTTTATCAACTAACATTTTTATTAACTAATTTTCTGTATAATATGATGAGTCAACAATTAAGAAAAACATGTATGATAGGAGAATCATAATTTTATATATTAACAAAATCTTCTACATATTTATTCTATTAATTGCAAAAATATATATAAATATTTCTATGTTATAATTAGTGGTAAAATATTTTAATTGTGTGGGGTTATATGGATAGTAAAAATTATATATTGGTAATGATTTGATGGAATACATGGATATAAGTATTTCTAACTTCCCAATCTGTTCTTTAAATCAACTACATTTCTTATAATTATATCTTACAAAGTACAAGTTTCTCTTAAAAATGTTTCAAGAAATAGTAATATAGATATGTGGAATTAATATATTCACAATTAAATGTAAGTTTTCTTAAGATATTGACATGTAACACATTCCATAATTGAATTTCGATATGAAGTGGGAGATCTTGGTCGATCTCGATCCATAACTTCGGTCAGTTTCAATCTAGGTAATCCTGGACATCCCAGAAGACGCATGTGCCAACATCTGCGAGGTTTTTTTTTGGACAAACGATGATTCTATTCATTCAAATAGAAAGCATACAAGAAAAGGGATAAAGAATCTCAGAGTTTAACGATTACAAGAAAAGGCTTTCCCCAAAGTCATATGCAAATACAAACATAAAAGAAACATCAAGCAAGGTTCCATGAAAGCTATGACACAAGGGCTAAGAAGCAATTGTAGGCATGTGGGATCATGGTTGCAGGATTGGACATCATCGAGGATCTCGAGAGATGACAAGTAGGTTAAGGTCAAAGGACACAGTGCCGTTGGTAGTAGAATCAGAGCCAAGGAACTAATTGAAGTGAGGAGCACTAGCAGACGTAGAGCCAAGGTATGGATTTGGGGGTCAAAGACCCGGAGGGTGATGGAGGTGCTGGTGAATGTTTGCTCACTAATGTAGAACCTGAAGTAAACAGCTAGAATCATCGAGGGGTGGTTGTTGGTAGAGAAACTTCTCAGACCATAACCACAGCCTCGAAAATTTGAATTCAGGTCTAGTATGCCATGAAACTTCAGAAACTTAGGATCATGAGATTTAAGAATTAAAGCTAAAACCAAGATTCACAGAGTATAAATGTAGAACCGTAACATAACAGGTGGATCCTCTCTGCCATGGAAATGGTGATCAAGAAATCCACACAAAGTTTGTAGGAAAAGACATTGGCGAAGAGAAATCAGACCTGAGCTTCGAAGGAGAGGTTGGTTGCAGGGCAATGGGAACAGTAGAGTTTACCGGAGAAGAAGCTAGAAGTAGGTGCACAGAATAAATGTAATACCGTAGCAAACCAGGTGGGTCCTCTCTGCCATGGAAATGGTGATCAAGGATTCCACACAGGGTTTGCATTCGACAGAACACAGGAACAAAGACAAGTAGCATGCGCTTCAGGAAAGGGTGTGAATGTTGGGAATTAAGGCATATGTGGTAATTCCAGATTTGAGGGCCAACAAACAATATCGTAAGTTGAGCAGTCGCCATAGTTCTAACATACTCATTGTACATCCAAGACACACTAGCTAACTGGGTTCTCTGATGCAGTCTTCGAACATAGAGTATGACCAAACAAGCTAATACCAGTCTATAGGATAACAGGGAGCTTGATAGAGAGAACCTGGTCCTTTGGGGATTTGGCAAAACCATTGGGTCTGCAAAGCTCTCGAGGTGACAAGTCTGTGAGATGGGAGTCCAAAATCGGGGGCAAAAAACAGCTCTGGGAGATTCTCCGTCAAGCAACCACTCAAACAGAGGACTGGATGATGTTGCTGAAAGGAGTTCTTCAGAGGCGGAGCACACTCCAGATCGAGAAATTGGGAGATGTAGGGACTTTGAAACCTTTGACGGTAGGCCTGGGCGAGAATAGTTGAGGATGGGGTTCGCCGGACTCCATATCCTTCGATACAAGAGCAGAGGCAGGTCTTCATCGTCTGGATCTAGGATGTTGGTCGGGGATTGCAAAAGATTCATAAGAGAAAAATAAAAGGGGAAAAAAGAATTAAAAGAGGAAAGGAGGGAGAACATGAAGCAGTAGAGAAGCGAAGAAAGTGAGAGCACCCGACATCGGCAAGCCGGAGCCCTACCGGCATCGGAAAGAGATGGTGATCCCGGCGCCTCGATAATAGTGTATGGGAGAGAATATTAGGGCGAACACATTGGGGTAATGCTATACATCTGCGAGGTTTAAGAATCAAATGAAACCGATATATACACAAACAATTTTGATTTTTAAGAGAAAGAGTATCTTACTTTTGGGAGGAACGAAATAGCTTCTCTCTGGCTCGGGCATGTAAGGCTCTACGACCTCTTCTACTTTCATTTTATCTTCTTCCTCCAATGCACCATCACCATCACCAACACCAACACTATCATCATAATCATCTGAAGCATCATCAACGGAAGCGTGTTGTAGTACTTTTTCTTCATCAAATAGGTCTGAACACAGCAAAACTGGAACTTTTGATGCGAGATCGGACAACAGTGCTCAGGAAACATTGCCATTCTCGTCCTTAGATAAGGAGACTCCAAAAGCTGATGCGGTGGTGAAGGTCTCATCATCATCAGGTAGTGCAAGCACAACATTGCAACCAACTCGTCTAAAGGAAACAAGAGCCCTAGTCATTGTCTCCGTTTGTTCAGAGATTTTTGTAAACACCACAATATTTTCGAACTCTAAAACAATGGCGCAAGCGCAATGCCAGTTCAGCAAGGTCGAATAGCAACGTATGAGCGTTCGCCCATTTATGACCACCTGAATGTATATAATTTTACGAGTTAAAATAAAAAAAAATTAGAAAAAAATAAGCGGAAAGCCAAATAGATATAACGAGGTTTCTTGAAAAAAATACTCTGCTTAGAGGGGTGCCACCTGTTAACGTCCCAGAAGAAATATGTCCAAACATCTGCGACGCGGGAAAAAAATAATCATCAGATCCATTAAAATTTACATCGGACAATTAAAAACAAATGAAATATAGAAACAAATCCGAGCAATAGAGAGAGAGAGAGATCTTACGGTCTAAAATTCTTCTTTTGACCATGGTGATGGTGGTCTAGAGTCTAGACGGAGTGCAATATCGAGAGAGAGACGATAAAGAGGAAAAGAAAAGTACGAAGCAGCAATGGCAATGTGGCTAACAACAAGATATCCCTCTGTTATGTAATTTCAGTTAAATAGATTTACAGTTTAACCAACACTTAGAACAAACGCTGATGTAAAACGCTTTTTTCGAATAACTTTTACATTTTATTAGAAAAAAAAAAAAAGAGGAAAAGGAAGAAATACATTGGACGTGAGAGAGAGTTGAGACTTGAGAGTTCAGAGACTATTTATTTGACCTCTATCAATTGGGCTTTCGGGTGGGCTTCACATGTGGTTTCTCCTTAGGTTTTTTTTCGTAGTAATATTGGGACGTGTTCGCCTCAACCGACGAAACATGTTCGCCTCAAGGACATATTTGTTTTTTTCTTTACTTAAGTTTTCTAAGATTTATCTAATGTTATGTTGTTTGAATTTACAACATGGTTTGGTTAAAAAAAAATGTTTAGGAAGCTGAAACGCTAATCAAATATTGTAATAGTAAGAAAATCTCTAAAACCTATTCTCATCGATCGCACCTTACGCAACCTTCTCATCTCCTTCTCGCCGGAGGATCCTTCAGCACTCTCTCTCCTTGGGTTTTATTTTGGTTGTTTCTCAGAGCCACTATAATAGTGGCTTAAGCTCATTTATATCTTGTATATATGATCATTCGTTAGCAAAAGTTCTTTAAATTTTCATCAAGAAAATCACATTAGATATTACATACTACTCCTCAACTTAATCCCTTTCGTTTGTCTTAGCATGGAATATCATCAACCGCTACGTTGGTCACTCATAATAGCCTCTCTCGTGAGTTTTAAGAATAATTTTGTACCTTTTGCGTCTGCCTATTTTTGGAAAAAAAGAAAAGATTATACATCCTTACTGAAAAAAGTATATTATTCAGTAAATATTTTAATATGTAAAACTTGTTACATTGAGGGCAAGACAACGAAATGTTGGAGTAAAAACTAGGAAAACAATATATAAAGTCAACAACTCTTAATTGGTAGATATTCTTGTTCATGGATGAAGGCAAGACAACGAAATCAAACTTATTATAAAATTTTCAAGATTTGTTTAACTCGCCTCCAACTTAGCGGCCACCTAATCTCAACCCATTATGTAAAGCCTAAACTAAGTTTAGGTTTGACTTTTAAGTTTAATTAAGTTCTACACTTCTGCTGCATTAACTAATCAAATAAGTTAGATCGTAACACTAAATTCACATTTCCATTTAGTTTTAATAATTAGAAAGTACTATAATATACACACTAGATTAAGACCCGTGCTAGAGCACGAGTTAAAATTCATTTTATTTATATTGTAATTTTATATAAAATATAATTTATATGATTGTTTTTAAAAGTCTTTTTGGATAAAACATTATGCAATAAAATCATATACTAAATATGATGGCTTGAAAAATACTCATATTTTGTAAGTTTTATATGATTAATGATTCTAGATAAGTAGTCGTGCTATAACACTGGTTAAATTTTATTTTATACAAAATTTTTGTATATTTTAATATGTTGTATCAGTTTATGTATGTGAAGTTATTTCAACAATGTATATTCTACATCATGACTTGAATGTCATTATAAGACATAATTTTGTAAATTTGGTTTTTAAAAAGCGAGTTATTATATTATGAGTAATTTAATATATTGTTATACTTTTTGTTTTAATATACTTGGTTTTTTGAAATTCTTTCATATTATAGTGACATATTATTGACATTGCTATAACAAATCAATTTAGAGTGTTTATAGTTTCTAAATTTTATATCAAGTTTCAATATTTTAAAAATATTTTAAATTTTGACCCATTACTCAGTAAATTATTTTAATTCAATTGATATTATTTTTAAAGAATAATGTTACTAAAGCTTGAATATTTTCTAGATTGAACAATTTATATTTGTTTTTAAAAATTCAACTTATGGTATATCCAGAAATAAAACTATTTTTTAATTATAATAAATAATATGATAATTTATTTGTTTCACAAAATAGACTCATATATAAAAATGAGAGGTGAACTATAATGATAATTAACAAATTAATACGTTAAGTTATATATCAAAAGATTTTAATATGGATGAATAATTTAATAAAGAAAATTAATAAGGTAAATTAGATGATATCAAATGATTTTTTAGAATATTCTCTTAAAGATTTTTGAAAATAAATTAATGTTGCACCCACTATTTAACTTGTAACTAATTAATCTATCAATTAATCTATAACCTATTTATAACCATCTTATTAAAATTATATAGTCTACAAAAAATATTGTGTACTTCAGTTTTATTATAAAGGGGTCAATGACCATTCTAGCCATACACTGTCCATTTCATAAATATATACATATGTATGTTTAGATATTGTTTTGTTTTTATGAAGAAAAATATTTTCCAATAATGATATTTAACATAATAATTTATGTTATTGTCGTTGTTCAATCAGCCGAGTTTAAATAAGTATTAATATATCATGGTTTTGTGGTTTTTAACCATGATAGAAGAAGTCTTTTAGAGTCTTTTGATGTGTTTTGAGGTTTTTTATGACTCTTTACAGATTTTATAGGATTTAGCATAGATGAAAGCATAATGAAGCTAAATAGGAGGATTTGCAACATATTCAAACATTGAGGCTGAGCTGTGAAATTAGAAGACAAATTCAGAAGAATGCCTCGACCGATGCAAGTGATGGCGTCGATCGATGCAGTGTCCACAAAACGAATCTAAAGTTTTCCTAATGTTTTGAAGCCGCCTCAAAGTTTTCCATATTTGTATCATTACATATTTGCATCATTAGTTCATGGACGTGTTTTAGGAATATAAATAGGATTTTTAGGTCATTGTTTTAGACCTAAGTTTTATTTTTGCAAAACCTTGAGAGATTTTTCGAGAGCTTTTGGAGAGAATAATCAAGACTCCTTTAGAGAAGATTCAGAACTCCTTCACTTCTTCTTATAATTTCTTATGCAATTTATTCAGAAAATGTTTTGCTTTTCATTGATTTTGTCTGAGTAATTTGCTTGTTAGGTTTATGGATTCTCATAGAGTTTTTCTGGTTTATTAGATCTTTCGATTTATTGGGATTATTATTCTTCTATGATCTTCATCTTTGATTGTCTTCATATTAATTCTTGATTGATCACCTAGAATTAATACTCTAGAAAAATAAATTGATATGAGAATATAATTGATTTTCTTGATAAAACCTTTGATGAGCAAAATTATTTTTTTGTAAAGAGATTTGAATTAGTGATTTTGTGAACAATCTAAACTTGTTTTCAAAGCTGGTTTTCAGCTTGAATTTTACAAAGAGATTTAAATTTTCGAGTTTTAAACTTAGATAATATTTGCAGTGAGAACTGATTTATTTTACAATAGAGTTTAGAGTTCTAGATCTGTTTTTAATTGATTGAATCCTGATTTATTGATTCATTTGATTTTCCATGATTTCCTTAGAATTTCCTTAGGCCTAGCGTTTAATCCATCTGAATTTTCTCTTCTCTTTTTCTCTCTTTTTCATCTTGCAATTTAATTACAACATTTATGTTTAACATAATTAAAAGATTATTAAGTCTATTGTGTGAATCTTGAGTATCTGTAAATTTGATCGCTAAATACTATTGTGATCTCTTAATTTGAGAGAATAGTTTTAGGGTAAATTTGAGGATATATTCAATGCATGTTACTAACAAAAAAACTACAACAATAACGCATTAATACAAAAATTTTACAATATTACATGGTTTGGTCAACCAAATTACCATCATATTTTGTTAAATCTTGAACTAACATGATCCGCAAAAAAAAAAAAAAAAAAAAAATCTGCATAAAAAAGGAAAAGAGCTCTTCAAAATCAGTCAAAGTGTCTTCAAAATCTCACCATATATCACATGGAAGATCATTGGTCGTTAAGATCCAGGCCTATTCCTCGTTGGTCACAGCTCACACTATCCCTCTCATTTCTGTCCCCGTATATACGTTCTTTTCGTCTCTTTGTATCTTATCCTCTCCGTTAATATTTTAGGTCCACCAAACCAAAATATTAGTTAGTGTTCCCAAAACATATGATCATTGATCAATCATGTTAATTGCGGTCACCTAATCGAAAAAATTGAATTCTTGATTCCAAGCTACTAAATTACATAACCATCACGTATTTATGTGAATTGATAAATGGCTCTAAACTTTAATCATGGATTTATATTATTTTTTACAATAACTCATGTCGTTATCATCAACATTTCGTTAACCGGCCATGACGTAAAACATTATATAATAGGGAAAAAAACCAATCATTAGAACTCATGTCCAGCGCACTACAAAACTTATATTGTTAAAAGTGGGGTAGTTAATTATTTGTGGATTATATATTAAGAATATGCTCTTATATATAGAGTCGGACATGCAAAGGGTCCTTGTGTGTGTTTCGCATCGGCAACTAATCTTATTCTTCAGTAAGAGGAAACTAGTTTTTATAATTTCCAAAAAAATTATTCTGCTTCTTTCTTCTATACGTTCTTCTCGCATTCAACAATGGCCGGTCTTGACTTTGGTTCCTTTGAAGACTCCTTTAAATTGAACACTTTAAAAGCTTACCTAGCCGAGTTCATCTCTACTTTGCTCTTTGTTTTCGCTGGCGTTGGTTCCGCCATTGCCTTTGGTTCGTTCTCTATCTCTCAGTTTGCACCATATGCAACCTAATACATTTCGAATTCGCTCATTTCGCTCGATCATATAAGATCGATTGTTACTAACCAAATAGGATTGAAACTTATTTATTGATAACTAACTATATGGCCTGGTAGTTTTTTTTTTTTCTGTAATTATAGATCGATCGTTATAATCAAATATATTTAATCATGGGCCACTACTTAACCAGTTACAACATAGAGGGCTAGGGAATCTAACGTTGACCAACCAAATAGAATCGAAACTTACTTTTATCTAGTTATATTGGTAACATTCTTTTCAACTGTTACACCGATTCTATCAAACTATTACTACCATTTTTTTCCGTAGAAATTTTGATCTAGTCTCCTAATTTGATAAAATTGGATAATTACTTACCGAATGTCAATATTGTTTGTAAAATACAGGAAAGCTAACAGAGAACGCGGCTCTTGATGCATCCGGACTAGTGGCGATTGCGATTTGCCACGGTTTTGCTCTCTTTGTGGCGGTTTCGATCGCAGCTAACCATTCTGGTGGCCATGTTAACCCAGCCGTGACATTTGGCCTTGTCGTCGGTGGAAAAGTCACAGTCATCACCGGAGTTTTCTACTGGATTGCTCAGCTTCTCGGCTCCACCATTGCTTGCTTCCTTCTCAAATTTGTCACCGGTGGTTTGGTATGGTCTAATATACTCACAATAACTGGATTAATATCTTTATGTTTTTCAGTTTTAATTATAAATAATATAGAGCATTCATTACGGAAAATGATATGTTTTCTCAATAGAATAACCTCAATTTATTTGATAAAGTTATAAACTTATAATTTGTGAAAATAATTAGTTACAAAGTGGTTCATATTTTCGACACTCACCAACTTCTTATATTAGTTTTTTTTTTTAACTACAATAACTTCGTATTTGAATATATTATTTAAAGTGTCGTATTTTTTTTTTCTTTTCCGTTCATAATGCCATAATGAAAAGCTATGAACTGAGTTGTTTCA
Source organism: Camelina sativa (assembly GCF_000633955.1). NCBI lineage: Eukaryota > Viridiplantae > Streptophyta > Magnoliopsida > Brassicales > Brassicaceae > Camelina > Camelina sativa. The sequence continues at coordinate 31,679,158 of NC_025701.1, read as the reverse complement.
AAAAGAAAATGTTCTTATTTTTATTAAAAAAACGCAACAAAACTTTAAAACGCAGGCGATTCCAATCCACAGCGTTGCGGCTGGAGTAGGATCAACACAAGGAGTAGTGATGGAGATCATTATTACATTCGCATTGGTCTACACCGTTTACGCCACAGCCGTTGACTCCAACAATGGCACTCTCGGAACCATCGCTCCTCTAGCCATCGGACTCATCGTTGGTGCTAACATTCTTGCAGCCGGTCCGTTCTCTGGCGGTTCCATGAACCCTGCTCGTTCCTTTGGACCAGCTCTCGCCGCTGGAGATTTTTCAGGACATTGGGTTTATTGGGTCGGTCCACTTGTTGGTGGCGGACTTGCTGGAGTTATCTACTCCACCGCTTTTATCACCGAGACCAAGCCTGAACCTACCGAGTCCGAACGTGTTCCTCTTATTTCCTCTGCTTAAATAATCTTTGCTTATGAGTGAGCGTGTGTTTCTTTCTACTTTTTAGTTTGGTATTCTTGTTTTTCAACCTTTTGCTTGTTTGAGTTTGGTTTACAATGTGATTGCATGTTTTTTTTTTTCGGGTCTTCCACCATATAAACAAAAAAACATTAAACATTCACTAATTTCAAAATAAAATTACTTCAGAGGAGCCATCGGTCGTTATANCAAAAAAAAAAAAAAAAAAAAAAAAATTAAAATATCGCTAGAGAGAGGGGTCGAACCTCTGACCTTGTGGTTAACAGCCACACGCTCTAACCAACTGAGCTACTCCAGCTTTTTGTTTATGTAATCAATCAACAAGTTAATATACGAAAGTCATCTTCTTTTGACTTGGCTGCTAAAACCCTTCTGGGCGAAAGAGGAAAACTTCGAGTTTTTTCTCCAGAGAGAGAGAGAGAGATGATAAACTCAATGCCCTATTTACCCAAAAACCTACGCCTTCTTCTTCTCCTCTCTTCTTCTTCTTCTATAAAGTCTTGTCCTTTTCCTCTTTCTCTCAGACCCTTTTCTCCACGATCCTTCTCTCTCTCCACCCTCTTCTCCTCTTCTTCCTCGTCTTCAATGGAGAATCACGAAGCTAATCATAACGGTTCCAAGTCTTCTAATTCGTTCGTGTTCAATAAGCGAAGAGCTGAAGGAATTGACAAAACCGATAAGAAAAAAAGAAATCTTGAACGCAAAAGCCAAAAGCTTAATCCCACAAATACCATTGCTTACGCACAGGTTTGTTTATATATATATGTATCATATAGAACTTCTTCGTTTTTCCAATTTTGGATTTTTAATCCTGTTTGAAATTTGATCAATTTAGATACTTGGAACGGGAATGGATACTCAGGATACATCATCATCTGTGTTACTCTTCTTTGACAAGCAAAGATTCATCTTTAATGCTGGAGAGGGATTGCAACGTTTCTGTACAGAACATAAGATTAAACTATCAAAGGTTAGTATCATTGAATCCTCCTCTGTTTCTGTATGTGTGTGTGTTTGATGAGGTGGGGTTTGAAATTTGATGATTTGCTGAATCTGTTACAGATTGATCATGTATTTTTGTCTCGTGTCTGCTCAGAGACAGCAGGAGGACTTCCAGGTTTGTTTCAGCATTCGAGTTCTGTCTTTTGTTGCTTGAGCTTTTAGGTTTTATGGTGATGCTTAAGTTATTTCTTGTTTTGATGTGATAGGTCTTTTACTAACTCTTGCTGGTATTGGTGAAGAAGGTCTTTCGGTGAGTGTTCTTGACATTATGTTTTTTGTGTTTCTTGTTGTGTTTGAAATTGCTGAAAGTATTGGTTTTTTTTTTTGGTTACAAAGGTGAATGTATGGGGTCCTTCTGATCTTAATTATTTAGTTGATGCAATGAAGTCGTTTATTCCACGGGCGGCTATGGTTCATACACGGAGTTTTGGTCCTTCGAGTACACCTGATCCTATTGTTCTTGTGAACGACGAAATTGTTAAAATATCCGCCATTGTCTTAAAACCGTGTCACTCTGAGGAAGACTCTGGCAACAAATCTGACGAGCTCTCAGTTGTATATGTATGTGAATTACCTGAAATATTGGGAAAATTTGACTTAGAGAAGGCCAAGAAGGTTTTTGGTGTTAGGCCTGGTCCAAAATATAGTAAGCTTCAGTCTGGACAATCAGTGAAGTCAGATGAAAGAGATATTACGGTTTATCCAAGTGATGTTATGGGACCTTCACTTCCTGGTCCCATTGTTCTCCTTGTGGACTGTCCAACAGAGTCGCACGCCGCAGCACTGTTTGCAGTGAACTCTTTGGAGAGTTATTATTCGTGTCCTGATGATCAAACCAATGGAGCAAAGTTTGTAAATTGTATTATACATTTAAGCCCATCTTCTGTGACAAGTAGTCCTACTTACCAAAGCTGGATGAAGAAGTTTCATTCCACTCAACACATTCTTGCTGGCCATCAGAGGTTTGCTCCCCTCTTCTTATAGTTGTTTCTAGTCAAAATTAAGTAATTTGCTTGGTGCTTATGTTTCGTTTGGTGTATATTATCCAGGAAGAATATGGCTTTCCCAATTCTGAAAGCAAGTTCAAGAATCGCTGCCAGACTTAACTATCTATGCCCTCAGTTCTTTCCTGCTCCTGGATTTTGGCCCTCTCAACTTGCTGATAACTCGATCATAGATCCCACTCATTCGAACGAGGTTTGCTAATTGCTTTTCTCATGTTAAGTTGTTATAACATTGATTTGTCAAATTTGATTAAGTAAAGTTGCATATTCTTACAGTGCTCAAGTTCAAATCTTGCTGAAAGCATTACTGCTGAAAATCTCCTCAAGGTATTCACACGCTCCAACACTTTCCAAACTGAATCTATCTTTATCTTTTAAATCTCCTCATCTGTTAACTTTCTCTGTATATTGTGAGCAGTTCAATCTGCGTCCCCTTGCTATCAGTGGGATGGACAGATCTTTTATCCCTGCTCAGTTGACATCCTCAGAAGTAGTGGATGAGCTGCTTTCTGACATTCCGGAGATTAAAGATAAAAGTGAAGAAATCAAGCAGTTCTGGAATAAACAGCACAACAAGACGATCATCGAAAAGCTATGGCTGACTGAGAGTAACACTGTTCTTCCTAGCTGTCTTGAAGACATTAGACGAGATGACATGGAGTTTGTTCTACTAGGCACTGGTTCATCTCAGCCTTCAAAATACCGAAACGTCAGTGCAATATATATTGATTTATTCTCTAGAGGTAGTCTTCTCCTAGATTGTGGGGAAGGAACCTTGGGGCAGCTTAAAAGAAGATATGGTTTGGACGGTGCAGACGAGGCGGTTAGAAAACTGAGATGTATATGGATCTCTCATATCCACGCTGATCACCATGCGGGTCTTGCGAGAATATTAGCTCTTAGAAGCAAGCTTTTGAAAGGAGTGACTCATGAGCCAGTGATTGTAGTTGGACCGAGGCCACTTAAACGCTTTCTTGATGCATATCAAAGACTTGAGGATTTAGATATGGAGTTTCTTGATTGTAGAAGCACAACAGCAACTTCTTGGGCTTCTTTGGAAAGTGGCGGTGATGCAAAGGGTTCTTTGTTTAGTGAAGGAAGTCCCATGCAGAGTGTCTTCAAAAGATCTGATATCCCGACAGATGATTCTTCGGTTTTGCTTTGTTTAAAGAATCTGAAGAAGGTTCTTAGCGAAACCGGTTTGGAGGATTTGATTAGTTTCCCTGTTGTACATTGTCCTCAAGCCTTCGGTGTCGTTATAAAAGCAGCTGAAAGAGTAAACAGCATTGGAGAACAAATCCCAGGTTGGAAAATGGTTTATTCAGGCGACACTAGACCTTGTCCCGAGATCGTTGAAGCATCACGAGATGCAACTGTTCTTATACATGAGGTAAATATATTTTTTTGTAACTCATTCTATGAGTGAGACTTCGACATTTAGAAACTGATTGTTTTTTTGACAGGCGACGTTTGAAGATGCATTGATAGAAGAAGCTTTGGCGAAGAATCACAGCACCACTAAAGAAGCCATCGATATGGGATCTTCAGCGGGTGTGTACAGGATTGTGCTAACGCATTTTAGCCAGAGATATCCAAAGATTCCAGTGATTGATGAGTCGCATATGCATAATACCTGCATTGCCTTTGATCTGATGAGTATAAACATGGCGGATTTGCAAGTGCTCCCTAAGGTTTTACCGTATTTCAAAACTCTCTTCAGAGATGAGATGGCTGAAGATGAAGATGATGTCGCTATGGATGACTTAAAGGAAGAAGCTTTGTGATGACCCATCAAAGAATGCAATTAGGTTGTTTCTTGCTCGTTTGTTCTCTATTTCTAGTTTTATAGGAGTAAGAGTCTTAATTTAGGACAGTGCTGTTTTGTGGTTGGAAGGAAAGCAAAGAGAGAGAGAGAGAGAAATGTTCTGACATTTTGTTGAAATTTAGGCTCACAGTTTTGAATTTTGACATATTAACTGCAACTTAGCAATTGTTTTTCTCATATGCACGACTAGTTTCAATATTATTTCTCTACAACTTTTAATTTTAATTTATATATATATTTTTAAGTACATTTTGGATTCTACCCTTTTATTTGCACTTATTTACAAAGTTAATCCCTAAAAAATTTCTAAAAATAGCACTACTTCAGATTTTGTTTCCTAAATATTTTTCATTTCATTCTAACTAGAAAATATTACAGCAAAATCAATATGGAAACAGAAACTATGATATATTTAACAACACCTTCTATTGTGTATTGAAGATATTATATCTCTGAATCTTTTGCAAACAAAGAAAACAACAATTTGATTTCTATTTTGTAGAAGAACTTCGATTCACATTTATTTAAATATTATAATTAATATATATAAACTTAATAAATTTTAAAAATATTACGAATATGTAAAACTAAAAAAGTTTAAAATATTATTTAATATGGTTATATAGTATATGAGTTATAAGAAGGACATGTTGAAATTAATAAAATATCATTAGATTTATGCTAACACGGGTTAAATTCTTATTTTATTTTATTTTTCACCACTATTAATATTAGAATATTTGACATAGAAAATTAAGTTGATTTAACTATAATTGTGTAAAATAATTAAATCATTAGTAAAAATGTGACTTAATCATAGCGTATAAATGAATTATTATATATTTAGATCCCTTATTTTTTTATAATAATTAAAAATCAAAATAAATACTCAAGTACTAAACAAAACAACTAAATATAACAAACAAATGGTCATGAAGTATATTGCGGTTTAAAAAATTAATATAAACATTTAGCCACACAAACGTTCGAAAAATTTAGTTATTCCTCTGTTTGCAAAAAATCTAATATTTAACAAACAAATATAATATAAAATGTAAATAATAATAAAATTATATGCACGCGGCGTAACGCGGGTTAAAATCTAGTATCTATATAATTTGTGTGCATTGCTAACTACATACCTGTAACTAATAATTTAATTTTTGTTAGGTGCTGTTGTGCCAATATTGAGAAAGACTTAACTTCTAACCAATTAATTGAGATCTTGGAACCCAAACGAATCGAGGATATAATCATTTGGGGTTTATTGGTTCATGAATTTTGATTGATTTAGAAATTTAAGACAAAACCATGCGTTATTTGATATTCGATTTTAAAGTCTTTATTAAAATTATGTATTACTCACTTATTTGATATTTGATTTTAAAGTCTTTATTGAAACGTGTATATTTGGATTTTATAGTCATCATGAATTATGTTATTTATTGAAAAGTCCTCAATTATTGATTTCTAAGTACGGCTGAAAATCAAATAGTATTTGTTTAGTGATTTATTGTTGGATTTCAATTTTTTTAATGAATTTGATGTGAAAGTATAAAAACAAAAATATTCAAATCAAAAATATTATTTCAAATCCAAATGCATGATATATTCAATGGACCAACAAATATTCCTAATTATTATTAATTAATATTTTTAAATAATACATGATTTTTAAAACATATATTATCATAACTTTTTATGAAGGGAACTTGAAAACGGCATACAATAAATGGTTGCTCGAACATTATTTGAATGTTTTGCCACAAAGGATTTTGAATTGTGTTAGATTTAGCCTAATTAATCCAAATCTATGTCATGGGACTATGCTCCCATAATCTTGGATTAATTGTGAACCTCTTTTGGAATTCTTTGAATGAATAGATAGTGATGAAAATTGCATTTATATATGCTTTGGTAGGTTTAAAATCTTTTGATATTTCCTATTACTTTTTCCACAATATTAAAACTAGTATCACAATGTTCATATTTTATGTTATTTAAATAGCACTTTTAGATTTGATTGCTAAAATATTTAACTAATACAAAAATACCACAACAATGGAAAATGGAAACATAAAGTTGACGAGACAATGAAACTAAAATTGTACCAAAAAAACTCAAACATCTTATTATATGACAAGTGCCAAAATATCAATCTAAGATTTTGACATGTGTTAAGTTAATCTGAATATTTTGAATACATTTAAATAGTTTAACAAAAATAAAAACATTTAGTTAATAGATTATGTATTTATAACTAATGAAGGCAGAATTTATACCTCACATAGATATATTTGACTTTTGAATATAATGTAGTAACATATATCATATATATAATGTATTTGATGTTGTATATATTATGTAATTATATATAAAAAAAATTCTATTTCAAAAACAAAAAGAAATATTTACCTAACGCAGTAAGGAAATGGAACTATATTACTAGAGATATGTATATAAGAAGTGTTTTTAAATTATTAAAACATAAACACCAAAGAGACAAGGATATCCGTGCATCGGCAAACTTCGGAGAGAGCGAAGTATGTGCATCGACAAACTTAGCCAGCATCAGCGGTGTAGGTGTTGGTGTAGGTGCGTCGGTAAACTTCGCCAGCATGGACGGTGTAGGAGTTTGTGTAGGTGCGCCGGCAAACTTCGCCAGCATCGGCGGTGTATATGTTCCAGAAACCATTTGGGTTGACTTACTGATGTCCGACGAAACTCATTATTATTATTTTTTATGTTTGCTTTTTCACCCGAATATTGGAGAGTCGCAAAAATTACTTATTTATACTAGACATGTGTCGATCCTATTATATTGTTTGACCGATGTGGGACAAACATAACACCCTTCCTTATCCAAATCTAAAATTATGTGTCTTAAAATTTAAATTGAATTTCTTTTATTCCTTGATCTAACAATATAAAATTCCTAATAGAAAAAGATGAATTATATTTAATATGATTAAATTCATGTAAGTACATTATAATGTTGAATATTGATGCACACAACAATACTTTTTTTTTTTGGCAACGATGCACACAATACTCTGTGTGTAAGAAAAACCAATATCCTTTTTTGGTCAAAGGAAAAAAAACCAATATTTTTATGAAAACAAATAGTGAAAATATACCAGTTTGACACCAATTTAGCAATTAATTGCTAGATTAACACTTCATCCTATCCAATAACTAGAATGACACAAATTTTAGGTAAAAAGACTAAAAACTCAGAATTTGTTTTTTTTTATTTTTTAGAAAAACGAAAAATTAAAAAAATAATACTAGTATTAAATGTTTTGATTTAAAAATACGATTAATGAAAAAAATAAATATTAAAAATATGATGTTTATTTTTTAAATATAATTTATAAAAATAAAATATGATTTAAAATATAATGTATACAAATAATATTTAGAAAATTGTTTACAAAAATATTATGTATAAAGATATGATTTAAAAATATGAAGTTTAAGATTATATAGTTTAATAAGTTAAAATATATGTATGAAATTATAACTAAAAAATAAAGTACATCAAAATATTAAAATAATATTTATGAAAATATAATATAATATATAAAAATATGATGTTAAGTTTTAATGTATAAAATATGCTTTAAATATATGAGTTTAAAAATACCATTCATAATATGATTTATAAAAAATATAATCAAGAAAAATATGAGTGAAAAAAATATCACTTAAAACAAATTTGTTATCATTATATTTACATTTGACATCTAATAAATCTGTTATCAAATACCAGATTTTTTGAATCAAACAAAAAAAACTGTCATAACATAAACAAATCTGCTATAACATATGATATTCACATAGGTCAATTTAACAATTTTTAATAAACGTTATAAATCTGTTATCAAACGACAGATTTTTGGTTAAATTAAAAAATCTGTCGTAACTTAAAACAAATCTGTTATCATTAGAGGTCAACCTAATAATTATTTTTCTGTAATAAAATCTGTCATATTACGACAGATTTTTAATCAAGAAAATAAATCTGAAATAACTGTAGAAAATAAATCTGCCAGACATTATATCAAATCTGTCATATATTGTGAAAGTCTATGGTGTCTTTATAAATAAGTCTGCCGTGAAAAATAAATCTGTTATCAATTATAAATCTGTCATAACTGTAGTTAAAAATCTGTGGTTCAAAATAAGTCTGTCATAAAAAGTCTGTCACACAAAAGTAAATCGGTTGTGCAAAAACAAATCTGTCATACACAAATAAATCTGTCACAACTAATACGGCAGACTTTTGAAAATAGTTTGATTTTCTTAAAAAAATTTGATTTTATTTTTTCCTAACAAAGCAAAAAAGGGTATTTTAGACAAAGAAAAATAACTAATCTAACCCTCATATTTTATGAGTTACTTTTATAATTAACCTTTTAGTTTGGGTTATTCTAGTTTTTCTCCCAAACAAATATACGTTAAATAAGATCGGATAGCCACTTTATTGACACAAATTAGCCACAAAATAAAATAAAATGAAGAAGTGGTTATTTCGTGGCTACCTAACGATAAATTAATCACTTATAAATCTATGACAAACTTTTTCATGGAATAACCACGTAAAATTGGCTAAGCGTCGATGTAATGTAATGAGAATGATTTTTTTTTTGGGTTTTATCTCTGAAGGTAAGCCTTTTTCTACAGTCAGAATCTGCCATCTAATAAAAACGTATAAAATAAAAATTTAATATTTATCAATAGAAAAATGTTAAAATTTAATATACCGATTTAAGTTTATAAATGACAGCATAATGTTTAGATTTTACAACTAAATGATGTTTTATGTCAGTTTGAGTTAATTAAGAAGAATTTAAAGTTTATATTTTACAATTAAATAAGATTATATATCGGTTTAGATTTATAAAAAAAAATTATGGTTTAGATTTTACAATTAGTCACCAAAATATACCTAGTCACCAGGAAAGTGATTGAAAGACTTTTACCTAGTCACCAAAAATTATGCCATTATTCGTTATCCAATCCAATATGCATTATTGTTTTAGGGATGGATTTGTAGAGTGTGTGGAGAAGAGATATATTTTTTTCTTAAAAGGATTCAGACAAATGTAGAGACGTAGAGTTGCTACTTGGTCTCTCTAAGTGTTTCATTTGTTTCATTTTCTGAAGAAAAAGATGAACATTTGTGTTTACATTTTCATTTAAAGCATATTATAGTAGGACTAACTTTTGCATCTATACAATAAAATCGACTTTTATTTCTCTATAAGATAAGAAACCCCCCCAAAACCCAAAAGAGAGAAACAAAACTAACAACTGTAAAAGGACGGAGAGAAAGGTAGTTGCTGAGGAAGCATCTTGTCTTAATCATCAGAGAGAAACTTCTAGTCATTTTTGGTTATCCTTCACTCTTTTTAGGAAGATTAAGAGAGGAAACATTGTCTCTTTTGCTTTTCTCTGAATGCTATCGAGGATGCTGAATTATCACTAGAACTGAATCTTTTTGCTTTTCGTAGTTTGAATATGGCATTGGCTGCAAACAGAGATTCAATCGTAGAACGAGTTACATATATAACTCTTGCTTGATCATCCCAATGGAACAAGAGAGCATAAAATGAAATGACTTACCACTCCGATGTTCCATTCCTGACTTCTGAATTCTTTGAATGATTTTGCGTCCATTTCCTGAAATTTTTAGTTATATAGATTATTAGCATAAGTAGAACATTACTGCAACCAAAACATATTAGCAAAACCAGATAAGGCAAAAACGAGTTTACATTGTGTTACTTACCATGCTATAAATAGGAGGAATCATTGTATTCTCTTTGGGTTTTAGTGTAGGCATTACTGAGAAGCGAGGTGCCATGTCCTGTGACCTGAAAGTCCAACTGCCAAATGTATAGTTTGGAACTTCATTAGTTCTTGACCAAAGTGAGAGCATAAATGCACTTGCGAAGTTGAAAAGTGGGATCATAACTTACCCAATATAGAGAAAAATGCAGAACTGAGCCCATTCTCGAATTAGCAGCCGGAGCCAATAGTTCTGCGAGGAGTTATCCATATTCATATAGATCTGCCAAACGTCAAGGTTAGTGTGTGAGTATAAACAATGAAGCAGCAAATCAAACATGATGTGAATATAAAAGAAAGATATGCTCATACCACAGTTTCTGCCATGGCTACAATCTGCATAGCTCCTTGGAATTTTCTGAAACCATAAAAAGGAAAGATATTAAACTCTTAGCCAGCAATCTACTTCCATCTACCACAAATCTGAGGGTTAATGGCAAAACGTACTTGAACATGATATATTTAGCATACACAGCGTCATGCATAGCTTGAACATTCTCATCCTCAATGAAACTCAGCTGTTCTCGTAACACCGATAAGTTTTGCGAGATGTGGTGAAAAATAACATAGAATGAGATAATGTAGTTAAGTATCAGAAGCACCTGGAGAAAGTGAAAAAAAAAAGATTGGTTCATCATCATCATCTTGTAAGTAGGGTAAAAACAGTAGCTTCAAATGAGTAGATAAGAATGTAAAAACACTCACAGAAAAATAAGGAACAGAAGCTCTGTATCCAACAAGAGTCAAGTAAAAGACACAACCAAGTGAAGCTGTGGTTCTACGTTCAGTCAATGAGAGCCGTTCACAAGTGATGCAATAACCATGAGAGATGAGTAAAAAAGACACAAACGAAGCTGTCTGAAACAGAACACCGGTCACATAGACACCAAAAGACATCCAAAGAGAGCAAATGTGATGGTGAAAACATGAATGCCTGCACACCAAAAAAACAGGATTCATCACTTTGAATACAATCTTTCAATAAAAAAAAAAGAGTACTAAAGAGAAAAAAGTATCTCAATTTGCTAAAGGAACATTAAGGGCAATCACAAAGAGGACTTACCAAAAGAGGAAAGATAGAGTGAGCTGTAAGGCTTTGATTAATGGAACTGAAGCAAGAGTCCATTGTAAACTATTCGTCTGCTCTAAAACAAAAACACATAATCAAAACTCAAATTGTGTTTCATGGTTACAACAAAGTACCATTCTGTAAAAGAAACTGATTGAATTGAGAAAAATTTGGAATTTGAGGATAAGTTTCATCAAAATCGAAGCTTTATCAAAAATTAAGAGATTAGAATTGACCTGAAAGTGTCGATTTTTGAAAGTGTTAACCGTCCAAGAACAAGCAGAGAGAGACCAGATCGATAGAAAAGTTAAGTAGAGAACTGGGAGATGACGATATGAATCATCGACGCCATTGATGCCCTGAGATTCTTCCATTGAAACCTTAATCATCAATCTGCGAGAAATTTTTTTGATATATACTGTATATTTTTTTGGAAGCTTAACAATTCTGTTGGGGTTTCTAATTCTATATATGAATCTCTTTAATATTTGACACTTGTCTTTTTGCACTAATTATAATTTTGTGTGTTTTACTTTTTTGGATAAACCAATTAAATTAAAGACTTAACTGCCGTTAGATCAATTCCACTAATATCTCCAACTAATTGTACTACATTAGTTTCCATTTCATGTAATTAATTAAATTAAATCTGTATCAAGTTTTTTTTTCTGTTTTTAATAATTTTGCTAATACATGTTTGTAACACTAAATTATATTTAATAAATATTAAATCATAAACTAAAATTATTTTAGTCAATTGTATAGTTATAAGTAGAATAATAAATTTTTACATATATAGAGTTAGAACACAAAAATCATAACAATTATATAGTTTATTGTTTGAGTCGTCGGAAAAAAAGGAGAGCATAAAAAGAAGGTGGAGAAGAGGGAGAGGAGAGAGCAAGACATGCGAACAAAATGGCCATTCAACTAACCCACTCTCTCTCTATCTCCTTTTTGTCGTTGAGTTTTGATCACCAATACCATTTTTTTAATGTAAATTTTTGTTGGTCGTTGTGACTTTCTCTTAATTTTAATATTTTTAAATTTTTTTTTTTTTTTTTTTTTTTTTAAATTTTAATATTTTATTATGTATGTATGTTTGTATGTGTAGTTCGTTGATTTCGTGGTGCAGTTTACCACTTAAATCAGATGCTTATTTGGAACGTGGAAGACACTACAAAACAACATCAAGTCAAAACATCAACTTCTTTTGTATTTTAAATAAAATATAGCAGGTTGATGATATAATTTGGACAAGTACTTATAAAATAATAATCATAACGGGTAGAGAGAAAGATTTTCATGTAGGGGCAGATGCAAACATGTCACTGTTTTATAAGGAAATACTTACTATTTATTTGTAATGCAGTTCAACATTATCCAAAATTATATACTACGTACAGTTAACAAATGTTATTTTGACCAGAATAACATTTGATGTTTAATCTCAGCTAATCTTAACCTCTAGACACCTAGCATCAAATTAAACATCAAGTCGACCAACTTTTAGACCATTGACTTCAAACGGCGAGCGAGGCAACAACAACACCGTCACATTTTGACCACAATAACGACGTGGTGGTGGCCGCAGTAGCGGGCAGATTATACTATGTCCTTGTACTATTTGATGGCATGAATCTTTGGTCTTTGTTCTCGAGTTGCTCTCTTAATGCTTGTCTTCTGTGTTTGATCTAATGATTTTTCAGCTATTATTATACAATCACCATTCAGTTCTTGAAAGTATTGGTTTTTCAAGAAAGGGAGCAAATTTTATCTACCGACAACCTGGTACATACATACATGATGTGCATCCGATTAGCATTCATTGGACAACATGTTTCAAGATCATATCGCACGTTTCAAACTCTCTCTTACCACCAAGATTGCTTCACTGATTGGCAATTGCATGAACAGTAGGAATCACCTCTAACTAAGAGAGTTATCTCTATCTCTTGCAAAGAAAAAAATATTTTTGTAAACGACATCAACATTGGATTTTTCAAATACAGATCAACAAAAAGCTTGTTGAAAATGNTTGTAATGCAGTTCAACATTATCCAAAATTATATACTACGTACAGTTAACAAATGTTATTTTGACCAGAATAACATTTGATGTTTAATCTCAGCTAATCTTAACCTCTAGACACCTAGCATCAAATTAAACATCAAGTCGACCAACTTTTAGACCATTGACTACAAACGGCGAGCGAGGCAACAACAACACCGTCACATTTTGACCACAATAACGACGTGGTGGTGGCCGCAGTAGCGGGCAGATTATACTATGTCCTTGTACTATTTGATGGCATGAATCTTTGGTCTTTGTTCTCGAGTTGCTCTCTTAATGCTTGTCTTCTGTGTTTGATCTAATGATTTTTCAGCTATTATTATACAATCACCATTCAGTTCTTGAAAGTATTGGTTTTTCAAGAAAGGGAGCAAATTTTATCTACCGACAACCTGGTACATACATACATGATGTGCATCCGATTAGCATTCATTGGACAACATGTTTCAAGATCATATCGCACGTTTCAAACTCTCTCTTACCACCAAGATTGCTTCACTGATTGGCAATTGCATGAACAGTAGGAATCACCTCTAACTAAGAGAGTTATCTCTATCTCTTGCAAAGAAAAAAATATTTTTGTAAACGACATCAACATTGGATTTTTCAAATACAGATCAACAAAAAGCTTGTTGAAAATGACTATTTTCTTTACTTAGATTCCTCAGATACCAAAAATTTAACTTTTGCTTCCTCTCCCTCAAAACCCTAGATCTACAGCGCCGCTGTTTTGTTCCGTCTGCCTCTCCGCCGCCTGAGGCTTTGCCAGCGGTGTGAGAGGGCTCCGCTTTTCTTCATTCTTTTATTTTCTTTTGTAGTAGTAGGGTGAAAGGTCTCAATCTCTTCCTCTCCGGTAGTGCTAGGAGTCGCTCCTCTGTTGCGTCGTTATGGTGTGGTGGCGGAGGATATGGAGGGAGACTGGTGGTGGTTCGAAGCTGCTCCGGACAGCCTTCTTTGAAGATTCAGGCGTCGGATCTGGGTTCGTGAGTCACGCCCTCCTGCTTCTCCTACTCTCTTGCCGAGATTTGAGGTTATCCTCAAAGCTGACGTTCATGTGAGCCTCCTCAACTTCGTTGGTTTCAGTCCGGCTAAAAAGTGAGACAACAATGCAGATGCTATGATGGCTAATCCAGAAATGCATCGTGAGGTGAAGCTATGCTAATATGTGTTCGAAACTCTTATCTTTAGGTGATTAGCATTCTGGTCATTGAGTGGTTGTTCGGAGATGCGACGGTTCATGTGGGTCTTGTTTTGCGTCTCTTGGCCGGGTCAGTGAGATGTATTGTCTGTTTTTGGCTTAGGATCGGAACAATGAAAGCCGGAGAAACCAAATCTTTCTAATGTTGCGCCTCTTGGTGTCGATGCTATTTGGACAAGTCCTACACGCCGATCACAAGGTTCTAATAGCTTGGAATTTATTTGATCTTTAGTATGGATTTTGGTATTCTCTGTGTTAGTAGTTGTTTTCGTATTATAGGGTAAATTTAGGTAGTCTAAGAGATGATTTCACTCTGAGTTGTAGAGTGTTATCTATCTCATTGTGGCTAAAAAATGCAATGGTTCTCGATTAGGTAGCGTTGGATCCGCCTAGTGTTCCAGGGTTGTACTTGATCAACCATTGCATTTGGTCCAAGTTTATAGAGGTGAATGTAATGTGCCTTTGATTTGATTGTATAATTTTGGTTAATGAAAAGTTGATGTTGAAAAAAAAAAAAAAATACAGATCAATGGACAAATTAAAAAATCAGTGATCTTTTAAAGGTTCCTAAATGAAACAAGTACTGTACATTAAAACTCACATTTGCATAATTGCACTAGCCGTGTGATATAGATGATGGACTGGGCTTAAGTTTAGGCCTGACTTAAAGTTTACCGGTCCAAAGGTTATTTTTACACAATCACTTCCGCCTGATTATTATTTTTTGTCTATACTAACGAATACAGTGAAAATATTTTGGTAATTGAAAAAGTAACTTGAAACCACTCGAAAAGACACAATGAATTTATCATGATGACCAATTCAATTCAAGAGTATATAATATGCTAATACCATTCTTTTACAGACATTATATGGAAAAATGTAAGAATAATAGTAATAGAGTTGACAAAACTAAAAAAAAAGGATTTGAGAGTGTGCAAAAAAAAAAAAAAAA
>NC_025701.1:31623366-31663375 GCF_000633955.1 Camelina sativa | reverse complement strand
AAAAAAAAAAAAAAAAAGAGAAAAAAAGAGAGTGTAGCTTCAGCTTTAAGACGGAGGAGGGGAGACGCATGCAAAGAAGGTAATGATGTTGTCTCTGTCGACCTACGCAGTCCTCTCTCTCTCACACGCCCTTTGGTATTTTTCTACGCCTCTGACGTTCCCCATCCTATGTACCTTTGTTACCCCTCCATTTTCACCTCATTTACATTTCTGCCACTCTCCATAAAAATAAAGTAGGCTAATGGAATTTAGAGTTACAATTGCTATAAAACCTCGTCATGTAGTTTCATATTACTACATGCTTGTAATGTATAATAAGACTAATATATATGTATGTTATATATGAATTGGTAGTTGAACATACTTAATGGAAGGAATGAATTGGTAGTTGAACATACTTATTGGAAAGGAATGCCAACTATTTCATTAGATTTAATCAAAGTTTCACTAAAAATAGTTAATTGCTAATTTTACTAGTTTATGATCATCCAAAGGATGGTACAATTGATGATAGTGCAATAGCCAACCTTTTAAAATATGTAAATATTTATTTACACTTTTACAGTTAATTTTTTTTAAGTGTTAAACTAACTATAACATGTCATGATTTACATACACTTTATATTTTTTTTTTCTTAGGTAGTTGTAATATATATTGAAAGGAAAAAATTGACAATTATTCCATGAGAAGGGTACTTTAGACAAAAAGAGAAGTATGGTTTTCCCCTCGAGGTGGTGTTGTTGGCTTATGAAATGTGCCAATCAGAAAAAGAAAAAAAGAAAATGCCAACGAAAAAGTTAATTCACAAACGCAACACCACTATCAAATCATAAGTTAAAATCAAAACAATATTTTAAACTAAATTAATAATAAACTAGTATATTTTTTAAAAAGCTAAAAAATAAAAATAATAAAAATTCAAAGTTGCCATGAACGAGCTAGAGGAAAAAAAAAAAAAAAAACACAAAGTAGATAAACATCTAAAACAACAAACAGTACAGCTGCAGTAGCTCTATGATTTGTTTTCTACATACATCTTCCTCCTCGTCTCTTCTACTACTTTCCTCTTTCTTCTTTTGTACCTTCCATTAAAATTTCTAGGGTTCTTTTTCTTTTTTTTTTCTCTAAAGTTTTCATTTTTATTCAATGAGAGCTCGGAGAAGGAGAATATGGGTTTGAGAACTGATACTATGGCTTCTCCGTTTCGAGTTATTTGGGGAATCGTTGTTTCTAATGGCTGAGTCTACTCGGTGATTCCGTTATCCGTCACGAGAATAATTATAATAAAGTTTGTAACTTTCTTGTTTTTTTAGGTGTGTGTTTGTGTGTGTGTGTTCAGAGAAAAAGTTCGAATCTTTTTTCTTTTTCGGTGTTTGTAAAAGGGAAAGGTGTAATCTTGGGGGGAAAAAAGTCTTTTTTTCTTTCTTGTGTTTTGGTATTTGAGCTCTTAAAAAGGATAGATTTTGTCTTTGTGCCACCCTTTCGAGAGATTACATGAAGAAAAGCCTCTGCTGTGTGTTTTCAAGTCGTTAAGGAAAACATAATTCGAGGTAATGTGATTTGTGAAGTCACTCCAAGTGCTTAGGATTTGAGATGGTTTAGATTTGATTGGAGATTTGGAGTTGTGTTGTGGTGAATTAAGAAGCTCTCTGTCTCCTTTTTTCTTTAGTATGTTGTGGGGTTTTTAAGGTTGTCTTCTGTTAGAGAAAGAGTAGACTTTGGTTATTATCTGGAGGGGTGATTACAGTCAGTTGTGGATTCTGTGATTGTGGTGAATAAGAAGAAGAATAGTTTGAGGAGTAATGGCAATGTCTTGCAAGGATAAGTTAGGATGTTTGGATAATGGGAAGTATGTGAGATACACACCTGAACAAGTTGAAGCACTTGAGAGGCTTTATCATGAATGTCCTAAACCGAGTTCTATTCGCCGTCAGCAGTTGATCAGAGAGTGCCCTATTCTCTCTAACATTGAGCCTAAACAGATCAAAGTGTGGTTTCAGAACCGAAGGTAATGGTTAAGGAATTGCAGTAATTGTAAATTTCTTTGATGTTCTGTTCTCTCTATCTAGTTGATCCAATCTTTGTGTTTTTTCGTTTCTGTTGTAAACTTCAGATGTAGAGAGAAACAAAGGAAAGAGGCTTCACGGCTTCAAGCTGTGAATCGGAAGTTGACGGCAATGAACAAGCTCTTGATGGAGGAGAATGATAGGTTGCAGAAGCAAGTGTCACAGCTGGTCCATGAAAACAGCTACTTCCGTCAACATACTCATAATGTGAGGATTCTACTCTTGCAATATCTTCAGTTCTCTTATCTTACTGAGTTCTAGAATGACAATAGTTTCAATTTAATGGTATGTGCATTGATTTTGTTTTTTTCTGGTTTCACAGCCTTCACTTCCAGCCAAAGACACAAGCTGTGAATCGGTGGTGACAAGTGGTCAGCACCAATTGGCGTCTCAGAATCCTCCAAGAGATGCTAGTCCTGCAGGGTTGGTTCTTTAATTGGAATATAGTTACTCTGTTAGATTAAAAAAATCACTTTTCCATATTTTTCTGAGATTCAATGATACATTTTATGTTTTCAGACTTTTGTCCATTGCAGAAGAAACTTTAGCAGAGTTTCTTTCAAAGGCAACTGGAACCGCTGTTGAGTGGGTACAGATGCCTGGAATGAAGGTATGCCCCTTGATTCAATTCCTCTAATTTTGTTTTCGTTATTGCATATAGTGTAAGATATCAAATAGTTATTCTGCTTTTTATTGTTTTATATTTCTGTAACAGCCTGGTCCGGATTCCATTGGAATCATTGCTATTTCTCATGGTTGCACTGGTGTGGCAGCACGCGCCTGTGGCCTAGTGGGTCTTGAGCCTACAAGGGTATGTGTATAGAATCATTCTCATCGCTGATTTATGCAGTTTTATTCTATTCCACGTGTGTTTACATATGCAACGAATTAATTTGTTTTCTCTATTTTCTAGGTTGCAGAGATCGTCAAGGATCGTCCTTCGTGGTTCCGCGAATGTCGAGCTGTTGATGTTATGAATGTGTTGCCAACCGCCAATGGTGGAACCATTGAGCTGCTTTACGTGCAGGTTAGTGTTAAACTATATGCGCTACAAGTAGTATTTTTTTTTTTGTAAAGTTGAAAATAATGACCGCCATCTTCTTGTTTTTTGCAGCTCTATGCACCAACTACGCTGGCCCCACCACGCGATTTCTGGCTGTTGCGTTACACCTCTGTATTAGAAGATGGCAGCCTTGTGGTATGTAGCTCTAAGTATATGTTTTTTTTGTGTGTGCTGGTTTTCTTGTTCATGTTGATCCTTTTCTTACTGAGTAACAAATTTTATAGGTGTGTGAGAGATCTCTTAAGAGCACTCAGAATGGTCCTAGTATGCCACTGGTTCAGAATTTTGTTAGAGCAGAGATGCTTCCCAGTGGGTACTTGATACGGCCTTGTGATGGTGGTGGCTCAATCATACACATAGTGGATCATATGGATTTGGAGGTAACAACCCTCTCTCTGCACTAATTCTAGTGAATCAATCAGTGTCTTGGAAACGTTAACCAAACTTTTTGGATATTTGCTCTGTTAAATAGGCTTGTAGCGTGCCTGAGGTCTTGCGCCCGCTCTATGAGTCACCAAAAGTACTTGCACAGAAGACAACAATGGCAGTATGTTAATTAAACTCATTTATTGTCCTAAGCTTGTATTCTGATATAAAAAATAATTGTTCTTGAATGATGTACATTTATCCAATTTGTCTCAAAGGCACTGCGTCAACTCAAGCAAATAGCACAAGAAGTTACTCAGACTAATAGTAGTGTTAATGGGTGGGGACGGCGTCCGGCTGCCTTAAGAGCTCTCAGTCAGAGGCTAAGCAGGTATTGTATACATTATGATTTGCATCTTCTTTTTGGTGGGTTTGGGATCTACATATTGCTATCTTATACATTTTTTTTTCCCTACAGAGGTTTTAATGAAGCTGTTAACGGTTTCACTGATGAAGGATGGTCAGTGATAGGAGATAGCATGGATGATGTCACAATCACTGTTAACTCTTCTCCAGACAAGCTAATGGGTTTAAATCTTACATTTTCCAATGGCTTTGCTCCTGTAAGCAGTGTTGTTTTATGCGCAAAAGCATCAATGCTTTTACAGGTCAGTGCACCACTTTTTTTTTGATAGATCAACTGATGATTATTGCAACACTTTTTCACCTTTTTTTTGGGATTTTGCAACTACAGAATGTTCCTCCAGCGATCCTGCTGCGGTTTCTGAGGGAGCATAGATCAGAATGGGCTGACAACAACATTGATGCGTATTTAGCTGCAGCAGTTAAAGTGGGGCCTTGTAGTGCCCGAGTTGGAGGATTTGGAGGGCAAGTTATACTTCCACTTGCTCATACTATAGAGCATGAAGAGGTTAGTTCAAGTTTCTTCGATGCCCTTAATTGTTTTCTTCTATCTCCATAATGTAAGTTGAAGTAATGGTTGGTGTTGTTTCCATTCTCAGTTCATGGAAGTCATCAAATTGGAAGGTCTTGGTCATTCCCCTGAAGATGCAATTGTTCCAAGAGATATCTTCCTGCTTCAAGTATGTACTTTAGGTTGTCTATTCTGCATAAGGTTTTAATGTAGATCTCTAGTACCTGAAATATATGTTTCTTGTGATTAGCTTTGTAGTGGAATGGATGAAAGTGCTGTAGGAACCTGTGCTGAACTTATATTTGCTCCAATCGACGCTTCTTTTGCTGATGATGCACCTCTGCTTCCTTCTGGTTTTCGTATCATCCCTCTTGACTCCGCTAAGGTTAGAATAAATAATGTTATCCATTGAAGTCTTCTGTTTTTCAGATTTTTTAAGCTTTTCTTGAACATGAAAGCAGGAAGTATCTAGTCCAAACCGAACCTTGGATCTTGCTTCGGCACTGGAAATTGGTTCAGCTGGAACAAAAGCCTCAACTGATCAATCAGGAAACTCGACATGTGCAAGATCTGTGATGACAATAGCGTTTGAGTTTGGTATCGAGAGCCATATGCAAGAACATGTAGCATCCATGGCTAGGCAGTATGTTCGAGGTATCATATCATCGGTGCAGAGAGTAGCATTGGCTCTTTCTCCTTCTCATATCAGTTCACAAGTTGGTCTACGCACTCCTTTGGGTACTCCTGAAGCCCAAACACTTTCTCGTTGGATCTGCCAGAGTTACAGGTATAAGCCAAATTATCAAATATGTTCTACATTTCCACCAAATCAACAATGTTTTATAGCTAACTCATTTTGTCTGTTGATCATAGGGGTTACATGGGTGTTGAGCTACTTAAATCAAACAGCGAAGGCAATGAATCTGTTCTTAAGAATCTTTGGCATCACACTGATGCTATAATCTGCTGCTCAATGAAGGTAACAACAACACAACACTAATCGAAAATAGTACTTGACTAATATATTCGCTAATCTGTTTTGGGACTTGAAATATTGGTTAGGCCTTGCCCGTCTTCACATTTGCAAACCAGGCAGGACTTGACATGCTGGAGACTACATTAGTTGCTCTTCAAGACATCTCTTTAGAGAAGATATTTGATGACAATGGAAGAAAGACTCTTTGCTCTGAGTTCCCACAGATCATGCAACAGGTTTTAGATCTTCCTTCATTCTTGTCCAATTTCTAATTTACTTTTGTGACTTACGGAGATCTTTGTTTTAGGGTTTTGCCTGCCTTCAAGGTGGGATATGCCTGTCAAGCATGGGGAGACCAGTTTCGTATGAAAGAGCAGTTGCTTGGAAAGTACTGAATGAAGAAGAGAATGCTCATTGCATCTGCTTTGTCTTCATCAATTGGTCCTTTGTTTGAGATTTGCTGTATTACTCTTGTTTTTTCAGACGAAGCTTTTGCCTTTTGGCTGTATTCTTGTTCTTCTTGATGTTGCTGTGAACACATAAAACAGTGTTTTGTTTGAAAACTCAAGAATTATTTGCTTTGTTGTAATTTGATTATGAGTGATGGATGATGATGATGATCTTTTCCTTTTCTAGTTCTTGTTGCATTTAGCTTTCCAAAATTTTATGCGACTTCTTTACAAAAGAAATTGCCCATCACACAATTTATCCTTTTTTCCTTTCCTTAAATATATGGCAATCATTACACTCATGGACTCAACCATGGCCATCTCTATCTGGTGTAGGTTTCCACAGCGACAATTTGGATTGTTTAGGATAAGATTGAGATTTTTTTTATAAAGGTAACCGGAGGCAAACCAAAATCTAAATTAATCTTTGAGAGTTTTCTGATTTAAATCTCAGCCTAAAATGTGAAACACTACCAATGGATCAAATTTTAGACCGAAATATTCTTATAGTAAAATCAAACTAAAATGTGTATACAAAGTTTTTTTTTGGATCATATAAAATTAGTAAATTATAATTCAAAATAATTTTAGGATATTTCGTTACTTATCTAAACCGTAAATCTGGTTTCATTCCGATGAAACTTTGACGAACTAAAAATTATAAAATACTGAAATATTTTGATTTAAATCAAACGAAAAAGTATTAATGTTGGCCATTTGTTGAGGGTGAATATTGTGTGCCCGATAATTGAAAAAGAATTAGTATTTGTTTTTAATTTGAATTCAATTTCCTTAAAAGATATTTAGAAAAAAGATGCAGCAATTATGTAACACTAAAAGCAAGACCTATAAAATCCGTATATAGATTATGGCATACATAGTGGCATAGTGCAATCTAAAGTACAAAAAAAGTTGATATATAAAATTTTGTTTTATAGCTCTCTTTCATCTTAAATTGTGTCTTGTTTCTTGCTTTTATGTTATTTGTGTTGATTAATATTATATATCAAGTGGCTACATTTCTTTGCGGATTAGTCATTAGATATTTGTTTTAATGATCGAATGACACAGGCATTTCGATTTGATCCCGACTATCGAACTTCATTACATATAAATGTCTTAAAAATACATATAACAAAATTCGCCAACGTTGATACCATTTACTTGCCAGTTGCCACATGCATATGCATGCAAACGGTACACTTCGATAGTTCGATCCAATACTAATTTATTCGAATTTTAATTCAATTTCATCCATGGACGTTGTTCATATTTTGAATGGCAGAAGAAAAAAACATCTGAGTTTTTTTTAATCCAATTGTCAAAAAGAATAAAGATAATTCAGATATAATTTTACAAGAAAACTATTTACCCTAGAATCTTGATCATATCAAGTTTTGATCGGAGGCTACAATAATTCACATATTTTTTAAAAAGAAAGCAATCAAAATTAGAAAATTTGGTCCATATTCACTAAATTTGTTTTATTTTAAAGTGACATGGATGCAATAATTAAGCGCCAATAGTAAGTAAATACACAAGCTTTTTGCTTTGTCTTTAAAATCTTTTTTATAATCTCTTGCACGTTTTTAGTACCTCTCTCTCGCTTTCTTCCTTTATAAACCCTTCACATTTCTTCTCCTTAGCTCATAAGTAATCAAACTCCAAAAAAAAAAAGATAATAATACAAATCTCTCTTTCTCTTTCTAAAGATCGATATGGATCAGAACGTACCAATAAGCAAGAAGCTATGGAACATCGTACGTTTTCTCTTGTACATGATCCGTAAAGGTGTCTCGAAACACAAACTCATCGCCGACTTCAACGCCACTCTCAAACGTGGCAAGAACCTCATGTTCCACCACCGTCGTCGTGTCCCCGCCGCTTCCACCTCCTCAGACGCTTTAAACGCTGCTTCAGCCACCGCGATATCGCGACAAGAATACGAGTTTAGCTGTAGCAACACTCCGAACTATTCTTTCCCTTTCCCCAATATGGCTTTCATGAAGAAAAAGAGTCATAATAGTCTCTTCACTTGTGTTCAAACGCCTCAGACGCTCGACGACGACTCAGCCGCAGCAAGAGCCGTTCTTGAGCTTCTTAACGGCGTTGGTGACAAAGGAAACGTCACGCCAGGAGATTTAACAGTGGCCTTGTCTCCTTACTTCCCCGGGTTTGGACGGACTCCGTTGGTGAGACCATTGAGAGTCACGGACTCACCGTTCCCGTTAACGCCGGAAAATGGTGACGTGGGTAACAGACACGTCGACAAAGCGGCTGATGATTTTATAAAAAAGTTTTATAAGAACTTGAGTCAGCAGAAAAAGATGATTGAGTTCAGCTAAATATTTAATCTGAACAGTGTGTTTCTTCATATTTCTCTTGTTCCTTAAATATTTTTTTTTACTCCTTTTTTTTGGTCTTTGCTGATAAAATTCCAAAGATGTGTTTAACAAAAAAAAAACAGTTCCAAAGATGTAATATTATTTTTGGGGGGTTTAATTTCGCGTTTCTTAATACAATTGGATATCACGAATAAATAAAAATTACCATGGGTTTTATTAGTAAGATCTTTGGAAAATATGTAGTACACTTGTGTAAAATTAATTCCAACGAAATGACTAATCTTTTGATCCACAAAATTTCACAACGACACCACAATTAACTTGTTTCAATTAAATCATTATATTCTTTTTTCAGTTTATACTTTTCCTCCCTCTAACCAATGAATACTTCAACCTAAAACAAGAGATCTCTCTAGCTTTTTAAATTACTGAAAAGTGGTAACTTAAAAAAAAAATTATATAACACACTAAATTAAAAATAATAAGGAAATTTGGTATTTAACACTGTCGTGACTGGAATAACTTTATTTACTGTATTAGTTATAAAATCTAATGTTTCAGTAAAAATAGATGAATCCAATGATATTTTTTAAAAAAATATATAGTTTGATGACATACTACACAATATTTCATACATATTTTGTTTCTATTAGTGACAATCATCATAATCATACAGAAAAAACTCAGTTATTATAAAAATTTAAATTCGCTTTTGTATCTGTTTTGTTGTCTCATATATATAATCATATTGGAATGTATGTGCAATATTCTCCGTATCCGTCCTTTGATTTACATTTGTCGTACGGTTTGAATCTTATTAGCATTTTAATAAATTGCATGTCATGACTCCAAAATAGACCCAAGATGTTTACGTTTTATATTTTGCATATTACTTTATTACATCTATGTAATAAAAAAGTAAAAGACTGTCATATCCAGGTATAGTGATTCAATGATATTACTTTATTACCGAATATTTGTATAGTGATTCAATGATATTACGGTAGTTTAATAAGTGCAGTCTCACTTTACAAAAACATTTACGCACTCAAAACATGCATAGAAAATTATATTGTTGTGAAATATACAACTTTGATGAAACAAAACACAAAACTTAAAGTAGACATTGCAAGCTGTTTAACTCTTTCCCTAAAGCAAAAGAGAGAAAAGTGCTTTCTTTTCCAACTTTTTTTCTTTAATTTTCTTTTCAATCTTTTAATTTTCTTAATAGTATATTCACAAGTTTGAATTCATAGTCATAGCACTAAGCCAATTACATATCAAAACAACAACTCTACCACTATCAAGAAAAGCTTATATATGGCAGAGTCAATAAAAACTTCTTTAGTAAGTCACTATTTTCATCTTTTTAGATTCTCAAAATCAAGAATGAAGAGCAAGGTTCTAAGATATTCTTTGCTTAGTTGGGAAATAAAAGTGATTAAGACAAGTAGACAATTATACATGTGTCTGATTAAAAAAAAACTTCCTGTGTATATCCAAAGGAAAGACGGATAGAGACAATATATATATGTTTATGTGGTACGTGAATTTTGATATATTGAAATTGTTAACAAAATATGAAAATATCTACAAATTAAAATATCTAGCATAAATAATTATAAACTAGGATATATCCCGTGCTTAAAGCACGGATCAACATTTAAAAAAAAATTTATAATATAAGAATAAAAATTATTGTTTTATTTTTTAAAAATTATTTTATTTGAGATAATATTTATTTTTAGTTGTCATGTAAATCTATTAGTCTATTTGAATACTAATTATTTTAGAATATTATAGTATTTTATTTTTGACGTATTATTATAGTTTTATATTATTTATTTGTTGTATTTGCATCATATTTTGTGAAATATAAAATAGTAATTTTAATATTATAATTGTGAGTAAAAAAAAAAGTATTAATTTATCATCTATATAAATTTATTTTTACCAACCCGCCAATGTGGAAATTAAAACACACATTTTCATACATTGAGTAATATATCTTCGTTTAAAAAAATTTAAATCACAACATATACAGAAAAAAATATGCATTTTATTAATATAAGTATTATATGAAAGTTCTAAACAATTTGTAAATAAAATAAATAAAGATGATAGGAAAATCATAATTTGAAATCTTAACAAAATCTTCGAATTTAGTTATTAAAAATAATTGTATTGTATACTTGGATATAAAATCTTAGTTTTTAAAATTCTGATTGGTTTATATATTTTTTTAAATAAATAATTAGTAATTTCGTCCATAATTTATTAGAGAGAGAAAATATTTTTTTAGATTTTTTTAATATTTTGATATGTGAATGTTTTTATTTTAAATTTAATTATATTTATTTAAATTAGTTAATTAAGCTTAATTATTTTTTTCTAATGGCAATTGAATGTAATTTTTTACACATTTTAAGGTTAGTTTCATATTTGTACTTCTCAATTAATATAGTAGGATATATTACAGTTATTGAATCTAATATTACATCTGTGTATAATTTTCGTACATATAAAATAGCAACCACTTTTGTATTTAAATTTTTATCTTCGAACTGAGCACATAATTAATAACATTCAGTTGTCACATTTAGTTACATTCGGTGACATTTCTAATGGTTATTAACATTTTTAAAATAACCTTTATATAAATTTGAAGAAAGCATACTTAAAAATTGGTACTTAGGACGAGACCATATAACATGTTCTGATTTCCTATCTGAGGAGATCAAAAACACATTCATCTAGATGTATGAGTTTCGGCCGAAACTCTTAGTTATTCAAAAAACAAAAATCTATATTTAAAAAACTGATCGGTCAGAATATAGATGAATGTGTTTTTGTTTATGCATATTGTAATCTTTTATATACCTGATCGATATAAATTTAGCTTTAGTTATTTTCTAAAATGGGGTCGATAGCGCATTAATATATTAAGAGCTACAAAAAGTTACTGATCGGAATTAACCTATGAATTGTGAAATATATTTACATATATATATATTAAACTATAGTACAACTTGAACATTTCAAAAGATACAGTAGCCAATGATTTATGAGGGAACTGCATTAAAGATTGTTACTTGGAAGACTAGGATGAAGCTTTATTTAAATTATTTCATGAGCTCATGTAGTAGCTTTTATTCTGGTAGTGGGCCTTTTTAGGGTTTGATTGAACATGTGTGAGAGGCATACTTCCAAATAATTGAGACTCTTGTTGGGTAAGGACATCTTCTTACTATTGTTTTTGTGTTAATCATCTGCAATTGAGTTACCTTTTAGTTCTCCGGATAATTTGATGATTGTTATGTGAGACTAAGACAATGTGTTAATTATAATATAAATATGAAAGGAGAGAGGCTCCATTCTCATCTGAGTTTCCAGCAATAACCAAAACTAGAATTTGAATGGACGGCGATTAAATTATGGGCAGGCACAGCCCATTATATTCTCCTACCCAAAATGGAATAAATAAATCATTAAATTTGAATGAACCAAGTCATTGACTTATTATAATAGAGCTAACATGGAATAAATAAATCCAAATACCACCAATATAATATGTACTTCCAGTAATAATAATCTACTAGATTAGGATCCGTGCTAAATTCATTTTATTTACATTGCACTTTTTATATAAAATATAATTTATGTGATTGTTTAAAAATATTTTTTGGACAATATGTGATTGTCTGTAACCGTACCCGTGCTTGTACACGGTTAAAATTTAGTGATTAAAAAGCCCGTGTTCTAGCACCTTGGTGACTGAAAATTTCTCAACGATTTTCCAATTTCCTTTTGTGAGAACTTTCTTAAATTTTGTAACATCCTCTTTCTTCATCACTGTTTGGATTTTGTTACCCTATAAAAAGAAGTATAATCGGAATCACTTATAATCCGCGGAAGAGTGATTAAGTTTTGAGATTTTGTTATCTATATATGGTTAATTAAATATTCTTTAGAGATTTGATAATATTCTTTCGAATATCCTTTTTTAGACGATCTTAAATCGAGTTTTAATTAATGGTTACAACCCATATAACCTATAACCTATCAAATATCAAATAATTAATTTTATAACTCATATTATATATTTTATAAAAAAAGTTGTACACTTCCGTTTTATTATATAACTAGCTAATGACCCGCGCTGTTAGCGCGGGGAAATTTTTTTTTATTTTGTTATTTGTTAATATGTTTATGTTGTATCATTCATTTACATATTATATAATATAGTACTAAATAGTGAGTTTTGTTTCATAGTAAACTACTAATAAGTAGGCCTGGAAACTACTACCGATACCCGTATTCGACCCGTTTTTTGGTTTGTATCCGCTCCAAGAAAAGGTACCCACAGCTTTAGGATCAAGTGAAAGATATAATAATTATATTATCCGTGAATAATGATCGAGTATCGGATATTAATTTAGTTTTTGAGCGTCCCGTTACCCGTCTCATTACCCGTTTTATTACCCGACTCATAAATACACGTTAATATTTTGTAGAATAATGTTACCAGTGCAGGAAATATTTATGTAAATTTAGATTTGTTTGTTACAAAATAATAGTAGAAAAATTATTAATTCTATACATTTTATAAAATCATAGTATATTTTATTTTGCTTAAGGTCATACTCTGATTTCGACCCGTAGTTGGTACTACTATTTTGGTTTGGTGCAATATCAAATTCGTTAATTATACATTTGGTAAAGCTAAAAAAACCCAACAAAACATGTATTGACCCGTGATTTGGTATTACAAATTAATATGATCGTGTTTAGAGATCTTAATATGCCAAATTTACAAATTGAAGTTATTGCCTTATTGGTATAACATGTTATATATTAATTTTATAGGTGAAAAATACAATTAGGTTATGTATATTATCAACATTATACACTTAGTATTGTTTATATAGTGAATATTATGTATAAACAATTAATTTTTTGACAATTAAATTGTTTGTTATTATTTCCTAAGATTTATGAAACAATAAATAAAGTTTTAATATTTTGTAAACAAATCTAAACTTTTTTTTGTTTATTAGAATAATTAAAATATAATAGCATTTTCGTAATATGTCACATCGGAACTGGTTAAATTTTTAACAACATAGCTTAAATAAGTATATATATATATTTTAAAAATAGAAACAATGTTGTATCTTAATTTTAATATATATTTGTTATTATTAAATGATTTAGATATGTAAGTATTTAATCTTAGTTTTATAAATAAATTTAAGTTTTATATTTTTCTAAATAGTTTGTTATTGTTTCCTAAAATTTCTGAAACAATAAATAGAATCTGTTTAATTATTTTATTACATAATTTCGAAATTATTTTATTATTATTTTTATTAAATAATTCTGAAATTATTTTATTAATAATTTCTTGTAAACTAATAAATTAATAATTGCTATTTTTTAGGTAATCATTTTCTGGTTACAACAAATTAATATTAAGATTCTGTTATTATATTTTGTATTAAAAATACAATGGCATTTTATGTAATATTTTACCTAAAGTAAGGTTATTTGTTTATAGGGTTGCTTAAATAATATAATAGAGATGGATTTAATGACATGCCTCATAAAGACAAGTTAACGTACGCTCGTCATTTCTTTATGAAGTAGGAAAAAAATGATTTAATTGATATTTCCAAAGTTGAGAAGTAAAATTAACTTCCCAAATTTTAAATTTTATGTCTTTTTAACATATATAACTTCTTAATGAACATATATTTACATGGGAAAACCACATTTTAAATCTTCAAACTATCATTGGATAACACTTTAAACTTTCAAAAAATTGTTAATTTCACTAACAATATAAACTATCAAATTAATTTTACTCACACTCTAAACCTTCAAATAATGATTTTTGTTTATACCACCCTACAAAACAACGGAACCGTAACGACCGTCCCATAACAGTTAACCGCCATTAGTAAAACATTTAGGGGGTGTTATTGAACAAGGATTTTAATAGATTTCAATTATTAGTGGATTTTAGAATTCAAAACTTTTCTAATTCATTTAACGTGATATTGTTGTCATTATTAGTGGATTTGAATGACATTACTAATGGATTTGAAAGTCATTAGATTTTATTATTTTTGAAGTTAGATAAAAATAAAATAAATTACTCATAATTATATCAAATAAAACAAAAATATGTCCCGGCAATATTTTCTGGTTTTGTCGATCTGAGTTGGAGATCTGATTGGGGTTTCTTCTTGATTTATGGTGGTGGATCTCTGCTGGAGACTCTTGTTGTTTGATTCAGCTGTTAAGAGTTTTGATTTTTTGGATCTGAGATGGAAAATCAATCTTTTAGGGTTTTCTTTCTATGTGATTTCTCCCCTGTTCTTCAATCAAATGAAACAAAAACAAGAGGAACAAACATCTTCAATCAAAATGAAACCAGAGATATAAGAAAAACCAGTGAAATTGTGTAAACAGTTAATTTGATAGGCAGAATCAGATCTGAGGATCTGCAAACTGTGTCAAACCCTAAAATGAAAGATCACAGTGGTCTTTTGGCCATAACTATATTTTATTTCTTAATTCTTAGATTAATCTCTTGAATCAATTTTGAAAAAAGAGAGAAAGATAAAGAGATTGAAATACTTGAAAAATATGTGGGATTGTGTTTGTTCATCTTTTTGAAGTGAAATACGTTGAAATCTAAAATAACACCAAATCCAATGGACATTGAATAACAGTATTTTTAAAGAATTCTAAAATCCATCAAATAAATCCATAATCCAATAACAGCAGATTTTAATGTACTTTTTTAAATACCTAATTGAATAACACTGGATTCCAAAATACATCAAATTCTTGTAAAATCCATTATTCAATAACAGCCCCTTAAACTCCGTCTGTTCCATACTACTAATAGGAACGTGTATTCAAAAAAACAATATTGTTGTTATAAAACATAATGCAAAATATATAATAACATTATATTATATATGTATATATCTATACTATTAAAGCAGAAGTACTCCCTAGACTTAAAATGGACCATGACTTGGTTTTGGTAGGTTTTTCATTTTTATTAGAGCATCACAAAGTTTAATCTAATTAACCTATAGTTTCGTTTTTGACAAATGACCATTATACCTCGATCGATCACTTAAAAAATTATGGGTCGGGACGCGGATCCTAAAATATCCGACAACAGAAGGAAAAAAACCTGCAGATCTGTCTGTACTCCAGATTAATCTTTTTTGGATCCAGTATACTATTTCAGTCAAGATTAGTTATTTAAGATCCCAAACAGAGTTATTCGTTATATGAAAACACTCTGATTTCATTTTTCTTTAAGGTATTTAAATAAAAACCATAAATTTTAATTACCAAAAATTCGTATATTTCCTTAATTACCGAGATTCAATCTTAACAAATAATCTTTTAAAATAAATATTTTGTGATTCTAAGAGCGATAATAGTAATCAAGATAATCTTTCTATATCTTTGTTCCCAAAATTATCTCGATCTTCAATGCTAATTAAACAAATCAAACAACATTCAATATTTTTAGATTATAGAAACTAGAATATCTTAATTACATCTTCGGTTTAGATTATATGGAAATTGGAAATCATATAATTAATAGCAAATGGAAACCAATATTGCATATTCTTAATCATTGGTATATTACTCGCATATTCCATATAAGCTTTTTAAATCTTATTCAAAAATTCTGAAATTAAAAAAAAAATATTCTGAAATTATGAGATCTTGAAAATATTATCTACTTTCTCGACAAGTTTATCGCTAATCACTCACCTACAACCCTAGGATCTCCTTATAAGTCTATAAATATTGCTCATTCACCGGAGCTCATAACACCAAAAAAGCAAAACACACAAGCATAAAATTTTAATTATAATCATTTTTGTTTTTTTTTTTACTTTTCTAATATGTTCGCTCAAACTATGTTTTGATTGTAAGGATTATTTATTTCATTAATTAAGTTATTGATTTACGTTATACTCTCCTATATCCAAACTACATTCTTATATACTATGAGTTATTTTATTCAGCAACAATCAATTTTTTGTGTTTTTTCCAGCAACAATCAGTTTACATTTCTGAAATTTAGAGTTTTATACAACTTATGCAATGAAAAATGGTTATTAACCATTGCATCGCTAGCTTGAGCTATTACGGCTGATTTTGTTGTGTATTACCGGCCACCTATCAAGCAAATGCATTTTACTACAAAACTACTATCCAATATTGTGGTGTGTCTGTTTCAGTGAAAAGCTACATTCTACAAACTACTTACTCTATTAGGATTTCCAATTTACTGTATAACCCCAAATATATAAATAAACACTATATAAGCAAAGAAAATAAGTCAAAATAAAAAACTACATCACAAAAATACAAATTACAAAAAAATAACTAACAAAATATATAATTCCATGCTGTAGCACGGGGTATCACCTAGTATATATATATAACTATATACACTATAATATTAAAGGAAGAGAGACGAGAGGTAAGTGAAGAAAATTGTTCTCTCTACTCATTATTTTGTTCATCTTACATTGAAGCAAATGAACTTATATATAGAGAAGTTAAGGATAAGGAGATAAGAACAAAATACTACTTTGAGCCCAAGTTGCTTAGAGAGGAAGTATGTGATGGATAATCACAAAAGTAATTATCCATTTTATAACATTCTCCCTTGAGTATCCATCACTATTAATATATTACATACTGCCTCGTTAAAAACCTTATCATGGAAAACCTGTATAGGATAAAAGCCATGATTCGGGAAAAAGAGTAAAGCGACGCAATGTCCCGCTAGAATAGACGAGTCTTGTTCTCTTCACAGATTTCATAGATGACTTATATCATTCACTCTTTGCTTCAAACAAACGAGTCTACTTTTCTTCATATCTTTCGTAGATGATCTATATCGATCATTCTCTTCATTCTTCTGATCTAGTCGATATATGACAAAGATTTTGAAGAGAGATAGGCCTTCCCCATTGACATTCTTTTTTGAGGTCGATCTTCAGCGTGTTATTTGCTGCCTCGTTAAAAACCTTATCATGGAAAAACCCAATGAGATAAAAACCATAATAAGGGAAAAAGAGTGCAGCCACGCGAATCATCAAATTCTCCCCCTGGAAGTATCATCTTCAAAATATGCATTTTGATCTCTGAAGATGCATTCTGAATGAGGTAGTCGGAAGCACCTTTGTAAATAACTCTGCTACATTGTTACTTGAGTTGATGGACTGGCTATCAACTTCCTTATTCTTCTCGAATTCTTGAGTGTAAGAGAGGAATATGTCTTGTTTTGTCGCTCTTGGTGTAGCTTCCTTTGAATTTGGACGACATATGCAGCAATGTTGTTGGCTTTGGTGACTACTTCGGTTGCTTCTTGCTAATGGGTCTCAACAAGCATTAACTAGTTGATGCTGATCGAACCCTCAGTTCGAAGTTCTTCGCCAACATGTTACGAGGCTCTAGTCTTAGGCAGATAACTATTGGTTGACGTTCAAGCATCATCTGAGCCATTATGGATTCTTGATATGGCATATGAAACGCAATTATTTTGGCATGACTTGAATAAGCGACGACCAAAGTCTATCACTTTGCAATAGAAGATACGTTTTTAACTCATACTCAAAATCTACTCATAGAGAATGAGTTATATGCTGCAAAGGGATTAGTAGAAAATGGTATGCACAATTCATAAAATATATAAATGCTCGTCAGCATTTATATATGATCTTATATGACTATATATATATATATTTGACTTCCTTTAGAAGTAATTAGCATAACATCTATTTCGATAGATGTTTAGTTTAGAATATCTGGAGACATTTTTGTCTTTCCAAGATCTTTTATTCCAAATAACTCTTCAAGAGTTTTTGATGATGTTCAAAATTATCACTGTTATGAATTCTCGAGAACATATATGATATCATATATCTTTCGGGATAAGCTCTTCAAGAATCCCATGAGATGTTTTTCAAGTCATCATATAACATTAATTTTGTTTGATAGGGTATTTTAACAAAACATGGCGCAACACACCATTTTGTTATATATCGTTATACCCTTTTGATGTTTGGACCACTAGTCCAAAATTAGTCGTCTTTCATACGAGTTTAATATAGACTTGAATACCTCTTTTATTGGCCAATATATATATCTCTATACGCTCACAGAGTGGAGATTTATGATCCTCATTAATCACATTGCGCTATATAATATTTTTATTGTCGACATTATGTCTTTGGTTCCATATTTTCCGTAATGACATAGTTAATCGAGATCTCTTTAATCATTATATAAATGATTTTATTCAGGTACCTGATTTTGTTATTAACTATATTAATCGGTTTTTCTGCTCCTCTTGAAGAGTATTTTTGCTCCTCCTTAGGAGTTTATGTGCTCCTCTCTGGGAGTCTATTAGCTCTTCTTTAAGAGTCTATCTACTTCTCTTTAAGAGTTCATTTGCTCCTCTTTTAAGAGTATAATCCTTTTTCTAATTTGCTCCTTTTTAGTTTCGAGGATTTTATTTATCTTAGGAACCAAAGTAGTCTATCACGTTTCTTATGTGTCAAAGACTTAGTATGTCATCTGCCAGAGACATATTTTTATTGGAGCATTTTTAGCTGCAATGTGAGATTTCTCAGAACTACAAGTTCATATTCATTTATGTGAGGATCAATAATTATATGAAATCTCATCCATCAGCTTTTTGCATTTGATTTGCAATAATTTTTTTTTGAAGTTCATATTCATTTGTTCAAAGATCCAAAATTATTCGATGATTCTCCCATAATGATGGAGAACTTTATCATCTAACATGATAATATGCAAATCTTGCAATAGGCAATAAGATGGCTTTAACATTATTAGGGCGGAGACTCATCTCCCGCATCTATATATCTCATCCTCTGTGGATGATATTTTATGTGGTGTGGAGGAGTATTTTATAATATATATCACACATCCATAAGATTCAAAATGAGAAATATTTGATCTCCAACCATGAATACATAACATGGGAGAAATATTTCTTTATAAAATGTTGGCCTCATATATAATATTGACTACATGCAAAACTGCATGTTCCATGTTTTGACATGGAGATTAAATCACCAAGAACCGTTTTGCAATCTCTTGGAGTTGCACTATGAACGATTCATCATAGCTCATTTCAATAGTAAACATCATGGATGCTCCACTTTATCACATGCGACATATATATGTGATAAACTATAGGATATGACTTCACCATAGTTATATCGCTCTGGGGTGTCAAATTCACCAAAGTTTATCAACTTATTATCGATGTGGGATTCCTTTAATTATCTCCCTTGAGATGATAACTCTTGGAGTTCATTCATCTCGTACTGAATCCCACTTTAGGATCAACAACATACCGATTTGGGTCATGTGTATTATTTTAGATCCTTATAAAGATGTGGGACTAGTATTATCCCCACTAAAGATGATGACTTTTTATGACCATTTATCTTTGACCAAATCTTATTTTTAGATCGGTTCTATTTGGGGTTTAATTTGGGGATTTATTAAGGAAATCAAACCATCATATATATACAATGAGCTTGTTAATCCAAAGGGATGGTGAATGGGCCAACACTATATGATTCTGGAGGCATAGCCTACTACAGAATTAAGGAGGAGGTATATAACCATCAACTCTATAAACAATAAATAGAAATTTAAATGAATTTAAATAAATTCAACAAAAATTAAATGTTACCTGAAATATGAATGAAGTGCAGTGCTTACAACCTCATGAAATGTGAATGGGGATATGCAATACTTTTGAAAGAACTTTTGTTCCTCTGAACAAATTCTCAATGATTTTTAATATCATTGATTGACTGGGATGGCTTTATCAGTAATACTATACTTGAAGCATTAGTAAATTTCATATTTACTATCATTTTGCCATCTTTATTTTTGCATGATATAATCATATACATGCGTGTCTCCGATATGGCCGATCTTGCGATACCATATTTATTTATAGTCTCAACATGATAATTTTTATTAAGACAAAATGTCTTTGAAACTTCATGAGTTTCTTTGAGACTTCGGAGAATGCTAGACATCGATAATTATGAATCTGATGTCTTTGAAAGTAGAGAGACTAACTCATCTAGATCTTCCAATTATGTTTGCACTGTCTATGATATACTAACATGTGCTTCATATATTCTCATAAGAGAAATATATTTTTGATTTTAAAGACATTTCATTGTCTTTAAATCTCATATAACACATATAGTTATTCTTTACTTATAAACGGAATTAAATAAACTAACATATAAATTCAAAAAATAAAATAAGAGCTATAGCCTTATATATAAGAACTCAATAGACATAGCTTTTCTTTGATCGTAGAATAGGCAAAGCCTATCATATATAACGATCAATCCAGAAAAGACAAAGCTTTGATCATGAATGAGGTAGAACCTCTATATGTATAACGATCAATCCGGAAAAGATAAAACTTTTTATTTGATCACATAGAAGGCAAAACCGATATTTCCGGAAAGGACATAGCCTTTTGTTAGATCGTGATGGAGGTGCAAAGCCTACCATATCAAATGATCAATCCAAATATTATATAGCTTTATATATGAGCGTAAAGGAGGCAAAGCCTACCATATATAATGATCTATCTATCCAAAAAAGACATAGCTTTTATTTGATCGTGAAGGAGGCAAAGCCTACCATATATCAAACGATCAATTCGGATATAACATAACTATATATTTGATCGCAAAGGAGGTAAAACCTACCACTTATAACGATCAATCCAGAAAATGACATAGTCTTTATATTTGATCATATAGGAGGCATAGCCTGCCATTTATAATTTTAGAAAAGACATAGTCTTTTGTTAGATCTAGAAGGAGGCAAAACCTACCATATAAAATGATCCATCCAAAAATTATATAGTTTTATGTATGATCGAAAAGGAGGCAAAACCTACCATATATAACGATCTATCTATCCGGAAAAGACATAGCTTTTATTTGATCATGAAAGAGGCAGAGCCTACCATATATCTAACGATCTATCCAGATATAATTTAGCTATAGATTTGATCGTAAAGGAGGCAATGCCTACAACTTATGATGATCAATCTGGAAAAAGACATAATTTCATGATGTCTATAATATCTATGTTCTATAAATATAAATCAAAACAATATAAATTTACTTACCTCGTAAAAGCTCCAGCAGTAAAGACTTCGTGCTGATAACGTGTTATAAAACATAATGCAAAATATATAATAACATTATATTATATATATATATATATGTATGTATATATATATATATATATATATCTATATACACTATAATATTAAAGGAAGAGAGACGAGAGGTAAGTGAAGAAAATTGTTCTCTCTACTCATTATTGCGTTCATCTTACATTGAAGCAAATGAATTTATATATAGAGAAGTTAAGGATAAGGAGATAAGAACAAAATACTACTCGGAGTCCAAGTTGCTTAGAGAGGAAGTATGTGATGGATAATCACAACAGTAATTATCCATTTTGTAACAGTTGTGTATATACTTTATTAAGAAAAACCCCAAATGTTAGGGTTCAAAATCAAAATCCAGGAAAAAAAAGTGAAAGCATGATTTTGAGTGAAATTGGAGAAGATTTCGGAGCTTCCCAGTCGGAAGGGGTAAGTGTCGCTTCTTCTCCTCCAGTTCGAATTATTAGTTGAAAGTTTTGTTCTTTCAATAGTTTTTGTTTTAATGAATCAATTTGTGGGTCAAACGAGTTTGTTTTGTCTCTTTGTGGGACAATGTTTTGATTAAAATATATATTGGGTGATGAATTTCGATTCACATAATCAAAATTAAATTGGGTAGGTTTTGTGTTATGATTGCCAGCATCCTTCCCCCTAAAGTTTTGGACAATGTTTGTATGTGAAAAGATAATAGAGAAAATCACATTTGTTTTAAAAAATCTGATTGGTTGATGTTTGTTTTCACATTAGCTTTTGTACGTAAGCTGCTAAGAATTTTAAGTTTATTTTTTTAATTGATATATCATTACACTTTTTAAATATGATATAAAGAGTGTTTTAGTATGTTTGATGTGTTTTTAGGTTCTTTGTCTTTACAGGTTTTCTAGGATTTTGGTACGGATGAAGCAAAATAGAGCAGTTTGGAACGTTTTGGAGCATTGAAACCGAAAAAATCAACTTGAAGACAATCAATACCTTTGGTGTCGCTCGACACCTCTGTTAACCGACACAAGAAGCCCAAGTTTAAAGATTTACAAAGTGGTCCCAAAGTTTTCTCTAATTGCAACATTAGTCCCTGACGTATTTTAGAACACATATACGTCAGGGGTGTATATATATATATATATATATATGTGATTTTTAGGTTTTAGAAACCCAAAAGTTTTATTTTCTTTAACCCTCGAGAGAGAGATATTGAGAGCTTTTGGGTGAAATAGATCTGAACTCATCTGTAGAGAGAAGATTTCTAAACTCCTTATTTTCTCTTTTGATTTCTATTGCAATTTATTCAGAAAGAGTGTTTGTTCTTCTTTGAATATGTCTGAGTAGTTTGATTGTTAGGTTCAGGGTTTTCATAGGAGTTTTATGGTTTATTAGATTTGTTTATTATTTAAGATTTATTATCTTCTGAGATCTTCATCTTTGGTTGTTCTTCATATTAACTCTTGACTGATCACCTAGAATTAATAACATAGGAAAATAATTTGATAGTCAAAGAGGTTTCCAATCCGTACAAATTTCAAATCCTCCCAGGCACCTTTACCGAGGCAACGAGGATGGCTATTGTCCGGATCTCACCAACTGCTCTCCTCCAATGAAAAAGAAGCCCTGCTTTCCCTGCTGGATAAACCCATACACTGAATGGTGTTCTTCCCAGATCCCTCAAGGAGAGCCCCCCATCCCCACAACCACCAAGAAGATCCTGCATATTTACTCCGATTAAACCTGGTAATTGCCTCTACAAACCCTCTTTAATGCCCTTCGCACCCCCAAAACCCTTTTTCATAGGAGTTTTATGGTTTATTAGATTTGTTTATTATTTAAGATTTATTATCTTCTGAGATCTTCATCTTTGGTTGTTCTTCATATTAACTCTTGACTGATCACCTAGAATTAATAACATAGGAAAATAATTTGATAGTCAAAGAGGTTTCCAATCCGTACAAATTTCAAATCCTCCCAGGCACCTTTACCGAGGCAACGAGGATGGCTATTGTCCGGATCTCACCAACTGCTCTCCTCCAATGAAAAAGAAGCCCTGCTTTCCCTGCTGGATAAACCCATACACTGAATGGTGTTCTTCCCAGATCCCTCAAGGAGAGCCCCCCATCCCCACAACCACCAAGAAGATCCTGCATATTTACTCCGATTAAACCTGGTAATTGCCTCTACAAACCCTCTTTAATGCCCTTCGCACCCCCAAAACCCTTTTTCATAGGAGTTTTATGGTTTATTAGATTTGTTTATTATTTAAGATTTATTATCTTCTGAGATCTTCATCTTTGGTTGTTCTTCATATTAACTCTTGACTGATCACCTAGAATTAATAACATAGGAAAATAATTTGATAGTCAAAGAGGTTTCCAATCCGTACAAATTTCAAATCCTCCCAGGCACCTTTACCGAGGCAACGAGGATGGCTATTGTCCGGATCTCACCAACTGCTCTCCTCCAATGAAAAAGAAGCCCTGCTTTCCCTGCTGGATAAACCCATACACTGAATGGTGTTCTTCCCAGATCCCTCAAGGAGAGCCCCCCATCCCCACAACCACCAAGAAGATCCTGCATATTTACTCCGATTAAACCTGGTAATTGCCTCTACAAACCCTCTTTAATGCCCTTCGCACCCCCAAAACTTTAGTTTAAACTCTAATTGCGTCACTTCACTGCATTTTTTCGAACTTAAACCGTTACCTTTCCACTCCTACCGGAATTTTGTGATACTGACGAGTGGCTCTACCAATGGAGAACCACATCCCTCAAAACCTGAAAGGCAAGGAAGTTGAGAGAGGTTACTCACCCCCAGCTAGAAAGAGAATAAGAGCCATAAAGGAGAACTCTCTGACCCACATTGGACGTCTAATGAACCCGTCAATATAGAGGATGTGGGCCCTTTTCCCCTTTCCTCATCAACCGCTGGAACCTTAGAGGTAAAGTCTCGGGATCCGACTTAGGACAGGGCTGCTTCCAATTCACTTTTGAGACCGAGGATGACTTGCACTAAGTCCTGGCAAACAGACCATACCATTTTGACCAGTGGATGGTCATCCTCTAAAAATGGGAACCGGTGATCTGCCCATCCTTCCCTGCCATCATGGTCCAATTTATAGGAGAGGCCTTGGGAGAGATTTTAGACTGGGAGATCACATCATCCACAATCCAGCTAAAAGTCCTCTTAAACGGCCTGGAACCAATAACCAAAGAAACTGTGGTGGAGTTTTCAA
Source organism: Camelina sativa (assembly GCF_000633955.1). Taxonomy (NCBI): domain Eukaryota; kingdom Viridiplantae; phylum Streptophyta; class Magnoliopsida; order Brassicales; family Brassicaceae; genus Camelina; species Camelina sativa. The sequence goes on along the minus strand of NC_025701.1, from coordinate 31,638,648 downwards.
ATGGTAGCGAGGCGGTTATCTACTTGGAATACAAGAATCTAAAGAATCACTGCTCCCACTGTTACCGCCTAACACATGAAACCACCAAATGCCCTGGGCTAAAAGCCACTAATGATAAACCAATTGGAACCAGAGGCTGATGTGGATTCAAGGCTTCAAAAATGTCGAATGGCCATTATTTCCTGGGCACGTGATCACCAGAATAATAGCCAAAACACTATCAAGGATCTGAGAGATCAGCTGGAAGAAGCCATGACAGATAATTCATGTTCATAAGAGGATATAGACTCCCTGAACTCTCAACTACTAATTGCTTATCAAAAAGAGGAAGAATTCTGGAAGCAACACAGGAGGCAACTCGGGCTGGCTTTGGGAGACAGAAACTCGGGTTTCTTCCATGCAACAACAAAAGGGCAAAGGTAAACAATTTTGCAGTGATATAATCAGACCAGGGAACTGCCGTTTATGAGGAGAAAGAAATAGTTGCCGCCATCATTAACTATTACCAAAACATGTTCACTACAGTGGGCACTTCAAACACCTCCATCGTCCATGATGCACTGAAACCAGTAGTGACACTAGAAATGAATGAGACCCTGATCCTTGTACCCTCCCAAGATGAGATCAAACAGGCTTGTTTTGCAATGCATCCTGATAAAGGTTCTGGACCTGATGGCTTCTCAGCAAGTTTTTTCCAGACAAACTGGGACACAGTGGGGGACAAGATTGTCGCAGAAATTCAATCCTTCTTCATAACTGATCGCTTGCCCCTATGATCTTGTCAGATTGATTCCAAAAGTCACTAGCCCTTTTAAAGTATTCGACTACAGACCAATAGCGTTATGCTCGGTATACTACAAGATCATAGCAAAGCTACTGACGAAGAGACTCCAACCTATCCTCCATAACTGCATCTCCCCAAACCAATCCGCCTTCGTTCATGGGAAAACCATAACAGACAACGTGTTAATCACTCATGAAACCCTGCACTATCTAAAGAATTCAGATGCAAAAGAGAGGTGCTTCGTGGCTGTCAAAACCAATATGAGTAAAGCGTACAATAGGCTGGAGTGAGATTTTATCAGAGCAACCCTAGGCAGAATGTGGTTCCATCAACAATGGATTACTTGGCTAATGCTGTATATAACCACTGTAAACTACTCTTACCTCATCAACGGTAAAGCAAAAGGCCTAGTCACCCCCCAGCGGGGTATTCGACTAGGGGATCCCTTGTCTCCCTACATCTTCATTTTGTGCAGTGAAGTACTGTCAGGAAAATGTAATACTGCACAGGTACAAGGGAAGTTAGTTGGAATCCGGGTTGCAAAAGGTAGTTCCAAAATTAATCACCTACTGTTTGCAGATGATACCATGTTCTTCTACAAATCGGACCAACAATGCTATAACCACCTACAGACCATTCTCCAAAAATATGAGACTGCCTCTGGACAACAAATTAACCAAAGCAAATCATCTATTACCTTTTCCTCAAAAACAAGACCCGAAATCAGAACCAGAGTGAAGAAAGAGTTAGGCATCACCAAAGAAGGGGGCCAAGGGAAGTATCTAGGTTTCCCGGAATTGTTCAGCAGGAAGAAGAAAGATCTTTTCACCATGATTGTGGACAGAATCAAGCAAAAGACACTCAGTTGGTCCACCTGTTTCCTCTCTTCCGCTGGAAAACCGACAATGCTGAAATCTGTTATGGCGGCTATGCCTTCATACACTATGTCATGTTTCAAGTTGCCAAATTTCTTGTGTAGCCGCATCCAGTCTGCTCTAACACGATTCCGGTGGGACTCACACCCTGAAAAGAAAAAAATGTGCTGGATTGCTTGAAATAAAATGACAAAGTTCTTTAAGGATTGTGGACTCGGCTTCCGAGACTTACAAACCTTTAATGATGCCTTATTGGCAAAAATTTGCTAGAGGCTACTCAACCAACCTAAAACCCTTCTGGCAAAGGTACTGTTGAGGAAGTATTGTAAGCATACTACTCTTCTAGACTGCCTTGTTCCGAATTCTGCCTCCCATGGTTGGAGAAGCATATGTGCAGGAAGAGATATTCTGAAGAATCATCTAGGGAAAGTGATCGGCTCGGGGGACTCCACCCCCCATTTGGGGAGTGCCTTGGCTCTCACTTTCCAAACCACTGACACCCATTGGTCCCCCAACACAAGAAAGCACTCACCTCAAAGTGTCAGACCTCCTACTACCTAACTCCTGGGATTGGAACCTGCAACTGATCCAAAAAACACTCCCTCTTTACGAAAAGACATCCTCCAACTCTGCCCCAGCAAACAGGGAGGTCCGGATAAATGGGCTTGGCTGGCTACAAAGGATGGTGTCTACTCAGCAAAGTCAGGGTATTATACTGCCCTGAATGAAAATCTCTTGACCACCACCATCACGGAAGAGTTTCCACTTTCCTCATCGGAAGAAATTTTCAGGTGGAAAGAGAGCATCTGGAACATCAAGTCCTCCCCTAAGACAAAACATCTCCTCTGGAAAGCAGCACAAAGCGCATTACCTGTGGGAGACAACCTAATCAAAAGAAAAATCACAACAGATGTCAAGTGCCCCCCTAATGCAGGGATATAGAGACTGAAGTCCATACCTTTTTCAAGTGCCCATTCGCCTCCCAAGTCTGGAACCTTTCTCCTTTCAAAGAACCTCTAGAGCTGTGCACAATCCATTCAGTGAGGACAGGGCTTACACTTGTGAACAAATTAATCTATCTCCCGCCCACTGGTATTGGTATTGGCCCGCTAGCACCCTGGATTATTTGGACCATCTGGACGGCGAGAAACAAGCTAATCTTCAATAAAGAGCAACCCCTGGCGGAAAAGGTCCTACTACTAGCAATCATCATGGCCAAAGAGTGGCAGGCCGCACAACCAGACCAAGAGCATCATGGCCCTAAACTTCAGCAACCAAAACCTCCGCTACCCTTACCCAATCGTGTTCTCTGTTTTACTGATGCCGCTTGGAAGGAGAACTCAGTTGGAACTGGCTGGATTTTTTAGGATCACACCAACAGACCCCTTCTTTGAGAATCAGCCTCTGTATCGAATGTGATTTCACCGCTGATGGCCGAAGCCTTAGCAACTCTCACCACGGTGGGAGTTGCAATCGAATCAGCCTTCACGCACATTCACTTCGCTTCAGACTCGCAACTGTTAATCAAAGCGCTCAATAGGAAGATCCAACCGCTGGAACTTCATGGGATTCTATATGATATTCTCAACCTATTCTCTTATTTTTTTATCATGCTCTTTCTCCTTTATCCCGCGGGACATGAATCGGCAAGCAGATCTCTTAGCAAAAGAGGCTCTTCGCTTTGCCTGTATCGAACCCTAATTTGTTAATATGAAATTAAATCAGTTTGTCCAAAAAAAAAAAAAGGAAAATAATTTGATATGAAAATATAATTGATTTTCCTAATAAAATTTTTGATGAGCAAAATTAATTTTTACAAAGAGATTTGATTTAGTAATTTTATGATAAATTAAACTTGTTTTCAAAGCTGGTTTTTAAATTGAATTTTACAAAGATATTTAGATTTTCGAGTTTTAAACTTAGATAATATTTGCAATGAGAACTGATTAATATTACAATTGAGTTTAGAGTTCTTGATCTGATTTTAATTAATTGAATCATAATTTATTAATTGATATGATATTCTATAATTTCGTGAGAATTACCCTAGACCTAGCTTTTTAATCCAATACTTTTGCTTTTTATTTTAATACAAAATCATTCTGTTTAGCCTAATCATAAAACTCTGCGTTCTATTGTGTGATTTTGTGTCTTTGTGGAATTCAACCCGAAGTACTACAATGATCTCTTAATTTGAGAGGGTAGCTCTAGGGTTAATTTGAGCATATCACTAATTTTCCCAATTTTAGTTACAGTTTTGGGTCTCTAATTTCAAACCACAATAAAATCCATTTTGGAGGAACTGTGAACAGTGAAGGAGAAGATTACACGCACAGTGGAGAAATGGTTTGTAAGACAGTTCATTGGACATTTTCTGAAATTTCATGGAAGAAATTTGATGACTTCTGTATTACGGAGGCAAAAAATAGAGAACTGATTAGGTTCATTTGGTACAAAGAGACAAAGAAGGAGATGAAGTTTTTACAGTATTTGTTTGACCCCACAAGTGAAGTTGATATGGTTGACCTTTGTTTTCTAGGGAAAACATCATGTGAGCTTGATATTTTTCTCGAGCATAATTCAATTATTTATCCTCCAGGTAGCTGAGATCAGCACATGGTAGAAGATAAAAAGTATAAGGATTATAGTAGTGCCGATGAAGAAGTTGATAGGCCAAAAGAGGAATACCATGTAGACATGTCATGTGTTCTAGATGATAACCAAGATGATCCAGTATGGTATGTGGCTAATTATTACTTCACTTCAGTTTTTAAGAAGACATATGAAGAGAACATCAAACCTGTCAATGGTAAGAAGCTGTGGAGTAGGATAAATAAGCCTCCAATATGGATATATGAGATGAGAAAACCAAGAGGAAGACAAAAAAACAGAGACAGACGAAAAAAACTTTTTGAAGACCTAAAAAATTCAGGGAAATCAACAAGACATGACATGATTCCACATTGCAGCCTATGTGGTCAGGCTGGGCATAACAAGAGTAGTTACAAGAATGAACCAGTTGTCGTGGAGGGTCCAAAAAACAAACGTGGGAGACCCGAAGAAGCTTATAAATGGGTTACATTTAATTATTATTTTTCATTGATATTTCTTATGAGTCATTACTCTTTGCTTGGTATGTTTCAGAGTCATCCTAAGGCACCCCCAAAGCCAAGAAAAAGAAGAAACAGTCTTGTAGCCAGAAGTAGTTCACAGTCTATAAAAGCTGGTGAATCAAGCTCACAAACTTAAATAGAGATTTTGTTTGCTTTTGAATTCATTTATGAAAATCTGTAACAACCCATCCCGTGGACCCCACTAGCCTCACTGCTAGCCCACTAGCCTCACTGCTAGCCGTCCCAACGGACCCCAAGCTGGCCCTGCAGGGCATCGATCCTAACCCATCACTGTGGATATCCAAATCCACCAGTAGGTTATTGGTGCGCCAGGCGTTCCTCGAACCCTGGCCCTCACCCTTTAACAACCTTCCCACAGGACAAGTTGCCACAAAACCAGAAATTAATGGTGTCGACCGACACCACCAGTGGTGTCAATCGACACCCATCCCCAAAATACACATTTTGGTTCGCGGATGTTACATATTCAGACTAAGAAAATGTTATCATTCTAACTAAACCATTCAGCTCACCTTCTCTCAAGTTCAGCCATATTGTCAACTTGTGTTTGATTGTACTGAACGAGACCGGAGAATAAGAAAGCAAATGCCGTCAAGCTCACATGCAACACAATTTCAATTCCAAAACAACTAAATTTTTAGAAGATACAAATTTAAAATTAATGATCACACAATAAAGAGATCAAAAACCGAGAGAGAGATTTAAATCAAATCCCCATCACAACTATTAGATGCGGATCCAAATCGAAACAATGTTCTCAATTTCTAGTATGAGAGCCATAGTAATGGAGGAAAAAAAAACCTTTGTCACCCCGTCATGGGATATATTTATCGTTGTTGAAGGTCACAAATTAGAAAACTCTCTAGATCCAACACCAAATAAATCATTCAAATTAAAATTAGAGATAGAGATTGGGACCTGCAAAGCTTGGGCTATCTCGTTTTTCTGAACCAGAGCTCAAAGATCTCTCAAGTCCTTAGATTCATGATTGGGCTCCTTTTCAATGTCGAGAACGCAATTACTTGTTTCACTGACTTTGGATTACTCACAAATCTGATTGGGTTCGTCTGTGATTGAATTTGGAATCGGAGGAAAGAGAGGAGTGAGAGAGAACATGATTGTTGCAATCTCACGATTTTGACATTGTTATAATTTTATTAATATTTTTATTTAAATAATATATAAATTTGTGCTAATTTTGGAACTTTTGAAAATGGGTGCTAGTTTTGGACTAAAAACTTAAATTTGTGGTATTTTTGAAAATCTCCCATATTTAATGGCATGAATTGTAAATAATATTAACTAATGAGGACAAATCTCAAACATTTGTTTCAAGCTCTCTAGCAATGACACGTAAGATTTTTTACAAAATTCTTCTCTATTAATATATAGGGGATGTGTCTATTCTACAATGTGAAATAATGTTTATTGACAAATTGATATGATATTTGATTAAAATATATATGGTGTTAAAGATTTAAGTAAAACCTCTTTAAATTAATAAATTTTGTTGATCCCAAACTGGGCTAGTGTAAATTTTAACAAAATTTGATAATATAATAAGAGAATAATTTTTTAAAAATAAAGAGATATTCAGATATATAAATTTGTATTAACAAAGTGTTTGAATAAAATATTGACTTTTTGAAAGTAAACTGATGATACAAGTTACTATTTGACTTTTTGTATATGAGTATTTGCAAACTTATTTTTTTTGTAACTAATACTTTATTCATGTCTCTACCTTCCATTGGAGGGACATTGTTTTATGATCTAAACAAGATGAAATGTGAAATAGACTCTATCTGAACAGTGGATCAAGTTAACTTGTATAAAATTTGTGGATAAAGATGAAACTTGTGTAGTGGGTATCACGAATTTGCAAACTTGTATAAGCTAAATTGTACTCAAAAGGGACTTAATAGTTTCTCTCATTTTATATATTTTCTTATTAAATGTAATAGATGAGCCAGTGTTTGGTTCCTTTAGATGCGAAGATGTCCAAAAAAATAACTGAGAATAAGCTAATTTAGCTGGAAATATATATTTTTTTAGTAGTACAATGCAAGCGTTGACAAAATAAAACACTGGGAGCGTTGACAAAATAAAACTTATCTTAAATAGTAGTACAATGCAAGTAGGGGTTACTGAAAACAATATTCCTTGGAAGACTTTGTGATTTGTGTAGTCTTTCTTAATGACCATCGAAGTAGGAGTCTTCCTTCTCGTTTTTAATGTTTGTTTAACTTTTCTCTTTATCACCACTTAATTTAAGAATTTACTCCATTAATATCGGAAATGAGATTTAAAATTATAAGACCAACCCAATTGGGAGTTGTTGATACAAATACTCTTACCAAAAAAAAAAAAATAATAAGAAAAGAGATAAGAGAAAAAAAAAACTATTTGAGAAGTTTGAGAAAGGATTTTCAGAAGAAATAGGGCAGGTGTTATTTATTCAGTGGAACATATATATATACTATATTTTTAAAAAATTTATAATTAAAATTTTTATTTTTTTTTATTTTTGTTGAGAAACGTTCACCGTCATTCCCGGTAAAGATGCCCTAAGTAGACTTCAATATAAGTTATGTTAATATATTGGCATAGGAGTCATTTCTGTTTTAGTGTTTTTCTAATTTTTTTTAAAAAAAATATATAAGAAAAACCTTACTAATTAACTAATAAGAAAACATAAGCACAAATGATCACAAGAAGTAAAAACTTTTCAACTCAATATTTTTTCAACTCTTTTTAATTACAAAGATACCTCTCGTCATAGATAACCAGGCTTTCCGGAATATTCCCGTGTTAGTCTGTTTGAATGATCGTACTCTTAAGCTTGGTTTGAAAAGTTCTCGGCGTTGTTTGTCACTGCTTGACACAGAGTTTGAGTCATTCTTGCGGGCGATGAAGTGCCTTATTTCTCTCTGATATCTCGATGTTGTGTTTAAGACCGATTGCAAAGGATTTGACAAAGTTGATAAATTTTCTAGAGGATGGCCTTCTTTTACCGCAGAATTTGAACATTATCAAGTTTGAAAATCTCTTTTACCACTTTTTCTTTAGTTTTCATCCTTTGTTGTCATAACATCCGTGCGTATTTTTTTTGCTAAAAACCACACACACGAGATATATTTTTCCCCCATATATGTAAGCTCTGTTGTTCCAAATTGGTTTTCCTACGTGGAAAACCAGTCTTTTAGCTTCACTGATCATTCCTTTTGCTGTAAAAAAATTAAAAGTAAAATTTTGTGTCATAATACTTGTCGTTTTAGATTTCCAATGCAAATGTTTGGTAAATATTTCAATTTCATCCAACTTTTTTAATGTTTTAACCAATCAAAATATTAGAAAATATATTTTAAAAAAATAAAACAATAAAATTAATGATTTTCTTAATCTCTGTGAAACAACCTTAAACGACAACTAATAAAAAAACAAAGGGAATATATATTAACGACTATAGAAGCAATGTGCGTATTCACCAAAATAAGGCCACAAAGATAACTAAAAACAACTTATATCAAAATAATATATAGATGGTTCCACTATATATTGACAAAATAATGTTCTACTTTCGTTTTGAGGAAAATATATTGATGTCACCCCTTTTGGAGTTTTTAATTTTATTTAACTTAAGTTGATTTATTATGTGGCTTTAAAAAGACCAAGGATTTTAATTGCTTTTAGTTTTAACTAATTAGTTTTCAATATTAGTTTTTAATTTAATCTTTTAAAAGAAATATTTATAATTCTGCTCTTTATGGTGAAAGGCCCTATAAAATAGTACACAACTTCATCCTTTTGCTTATAGATCAACATAGCCTCTCAGTTCAATCAGCTGTGTCTCTCTCCTCGACTATAATAGGTCAGTTCTCTCTTTATGGTGCTTTTATTTACATCAATGTTTCAAAGCTCTAATATCTTAATTATCTAAATTTTTGCAAACGTAATGAGCATGTTCTTAAAATGTAGATCATCGAATATCAAAATGTTGCTTATTACGTTTAGATAATAGTCGCGTTTGCTTATTTTTCACCAAAACTTGATCGTCTTCCTTCAACTTAGAACTAGTGTTGATCCTTGGCTGGAAAGGGTATATATTACTAACTAAGTAACACAATTCCCATCCATATGTGAAGATTCATCAACCTGTTCGAGATGACCCAAAGATCGGAAGAGGAAGGGAGCAAGAAAGGAAACCTTAAGTGGGATAACGAATCTGACCATGATGATGTAACAAAGATATATGTACATTATTCTCTGAAAGGCATAGAGTCCATTCGTTTCGACTATGTCAAAAGTGGAAAACCAAATGATGGATCCTTCCATGGTGAATCGTGTAATACTTACACGCAGACGGTATATGATGACATCAGAAATTTTTACTCGTTTTTTGTTTTGTCAAACCCTTTTTAGCTTGGAATTTTTTGTAATCGTTTTTCACCTAAAAAATGAACATCTTGAATCTGTTGAGGGCTACTACACAGAGGAAAATGGGATTCAAGCACTTTAATTCAAAACCAACTTGCGGATTTCTGAACCGATTGGATATCATGACGGGTGTACTAAGTTTATACTAGCAGTAGAGGGGAAAAAAATCATTGGGTTCCACGGATCATGTTATGATTATTGGAAGATTTACTCTCTAGGAGCATATTTCACTTGGATTACTCCTACTAGAATAGAAGCCATAGGGGGCAAGGAAGGCACGAAGTGGGATGATGGAGTCAACCAGGCCGGTTTTACAAAGATACATGTACGAAGTGGTCAAAAAGGCATACAATTCATCAAGTTTGAGTACATTGACAAGGATGGGCATCTGATAGAAGGGCCAATTCATGGTTCTATCTATAGAAGAGGTTCCCCACACGTGGTATGTATACACGTCATGGAAAAATAGTAATTAAAATTCTAGATCTGTTACGTTACGTTTATTCAGTTGCATGAGTATAAAATTAAATGTTAGACGTAACTTTTTTTTTACAGTTTGAGATTAACCATGTTGACAAAGAATATCTGGTGTCTGTTGAGGGTTACTACGATGGCGATGCCAAAAATGGGGTCATTCAAGCGCTTCAATTCAGGACTAACATCAGGACTTCTGAATTTATGGGATCCAACACGGGTAAGAAGTTTAGACTTGCAGCCAGTGGAATGAAGATTGTTGGGTTTCATGGATATGCTGAGACAAATCTAAACTCTCTTGGAGCATATTTGACACCGCTTACTCCAACAAAGTTGGAATGCCAAGGTATTACTGCTGGAAGCACCTTTTGGGATGATGGTGCTTTTGACGGTATTAGAAAGGTGTCCATTTTATCTATATATATACGGTGTCTCGGAGTTACCTATGAAAACGCTGGCAAAGTAGAAAAGCGTTACCATGGAATGAACAACGGTGACCTAGAAGAAGAGGTCAGAATACTTATTACTATACACATCCTTCAATGAAATATACATATATGTTGTTTAAGCTTATTGTGTTTATTAATTGCAGTTTCTTGTTGACTATCCAAATGAATTTATCACGTCTGTGGTGGGGACTAAGAATTCTACAAGGGTTACGTCATTGACTTTCAAAACATCAAAAGGGAGATCCTCTCAGACATTTGGAGACCGGTCTGAGTCTGATTCAGTTGAATTTGTCCTTGGGAGCAACGGTTGTGCTATTGTCGGATTTCATGGATGGTATAAGGGTAATGGGTCTGGGTTAATTACGGCTCTTGGTGCTTATTATTATCCGATGCCTCTTCCTCCTGCTGCGGAAAAGATAGAAGCACAAGGTGGTGCTGGAGGAGCTCCTTGGGACGATGGCAGTAATTTCGAAGGTGTTAGAAAGATATACATTGGGACAGGTGAGATTGGTATTCTTTCCGTTAAGTTTCTGTATGAAAATGACACTCAGGAGATAGTAGTGGGAGATCATCATGGAAATAAGAACCTACTTGGACATGAAGAGGTGATTTACTACTACTTCACTTTTATTAACTACTTGTCCAATTATGCAAACTTATTTTTCATAATGATCTTCTTGGGTTTAAAATTGTATAGTTTGAGCTGGACTATCCGTACGAATATCTCACATCAGTGGAAGGTAGTAATGAATTAGAAGTTATACTCATGCTTAAGTTCACCACCAACATGCGAACTTCTCCATGTTATGGACTCGATGATGACCCAAGCTTCGTGCTCCACAAGGAAGGTCACAAGATCGTGGGGTTCCATGGGAAATCAAGTAGCATGCTTCATCAACTTGGCATCCACGTGCTCCCCATCACCGACTCCTGATCAAATTTATATGACTTAAAACAAAACGTTCTCCTCCTCTTTTTTCAATGACTTTGATTCGTTTCTCCTCTGTTTTTATTTCCTGATTCTCTGTTTTTTTTTTTTTTTTTNTTTTTTTTTTTTTTTTTTTTTTTTTTTTTAATCTGTGGATCTTATAAACTTTAAAATGATTTCTGTCAATAAGAAAGTGTATGGAGTTGGAGTGTGAAGCTCGTTGTGACTTATATGTGTTCAATCAGAGATGCTCAGCTGTTCAACAAGAAGCTTTAAGTGCTTCACTCATCTTGCTTTGAAGCTTCAAGAACAATATTCGGGTTTCTACACTCTTCTTCCAAATTCACAACACATTTCTCTAATTCTTCTACTCTTTCCACACATTTCTCTTTTTTTTTTCTTTATTGGCATATATATATATATATATTTTTTTTTTATGGGTCTGTAGTTAGTTAATTAGGTCCAAACAAAAAAAAATACAGGTATCAGAAATATAATAAGCTAAGTATCATGTCTTTAGCAAAAGTTGAGAAAAACCTTCTCATATTAGTATAAGATTTCTTTAGGAAATTAAACTTGTACCAATCAATATTACAGTAGGACATAGTTAAGATTCGAGTCTAAGTAGGATTTGGATTAAGATTTAGAATATTTCTATTGTCTATATAAACCTTCGGAAGTTAAAAAACCTTAAGAAGAAACTCAAAACCTACATACCTACACGCTTGTTTTTTTTTGAACGACGATGCCTAAAAGAAACAGAGACGTGGATGACATTATCAGCAACCCGAGCATTGTAGAATTGCCCCAAGATGTGGTGGGAGAGATACTTGAGAAACTTCCGGTGAAATCACTATTGAGATTCAAAGCAGTTTCCAAACTATGGAGAAGGGAAATCGAATCCCGGCGTTTCCAGAAGAGACATCTAAGACATGAGCAGAAATCTCGAGACCCGAGTATCCTGGTATGCCATCCTAGGCTTGACCAAGGCACAAAATTAGCTTCTCTTAGGACATTGAGTCTGGGAGCAGCGTCAGTTTCGTTTGAGACCCATACTCAATACCCTGTCGATACAACGATTAGATCATACATGTTAAGAAATACACGGAGTTGCGACGGTCTGACTTGCATATATTCAGAAACCTTTATGTATGTGGTGAATCCCACAACTAGATGGTACCGTAGACTTCCCGAGGCGAGATGTCAAGCATTTTTTCGTGATACAAAGAACCAGTTTTTAGTGGGTTATCCAGGATTTGGTAAAGACAATATCACGGGAATATACAAGTTGGTTTGGTTATATAACTCTCACTGCGTAGACCTATACGACGGCCAAACTAATACGTGCGAGATTTTCTCTTTCGACACCAACAACACTTGGAGGTATGATGTGATTGTTTCTTCTCCTCATCCAATGCTACGTCATAAAGTCCCGGCTCACGCACATGGATCCCTCCATTGGTTTATTGATGCAGTCACAGAAACACAAGTCTTAGCTTTCGATCTTCACACTGAAACTTTTACGGTAATGGCCAACATACCGGTTGCCCATGCACCTCATCCACGGATCTCGATGTGCACCTTGAATGACCGCCTATGCTTATCGGAGGATAAGGGAGACACACAAACTATATGGTCGCTGAATCAAGACAATATGACATGGCACAAAACTTTCTCCATAAATCTCCGTGCAACTCTCTCTTGTATTGAAGAGGAGTATATTTTTCCAGTACCACCCGTCACATCCCTTTTCAACAACCGGTTATTGCTTTATGATGAAAGCGACAACGATGGGAAGTTTGTGATATACAATTATCGTTTAAATTCGTATGGTGAGATTTTCAACCCTCGTTATTTGGGAGGTGCCATTTCTTTTTCGGAAAGCTTAATCACTCTTCCATAAAACTCTCCTTTTTTTTTCATTTTTTGTTCACATATATAACAGGTTATTGTCTAGTAACTTTCATGGGTCTGTTGATGGCAACTCCTATTTTTATATATACTCAATTTTTCCTTATCAAAACTCCTTTTTCATTTAACAGGTAAATTGAAAAACAAACAAATCCTCTCTTTGTCTCCATTTGTGCTGTCGGAGATTGGTTTGTTTTAATGTACTATGTGAACGTTAATAGAATATAAGAATATTCTGTAAACAACTTAGCTGTAGTACATATTTTGTTATGTGTATCCCATCTATATAGGGAGCTCGTTGTAACCTCTTAGGCTATATAAAGCCTTGTATATCAATGAATCACTCAGGGGAGTTTATCCAACTTTCATGGTATCAGAGCCAATATTGCTCTTGATATTTCTTCTTCCGCTTCTTTCCTCTGTCTGTTCTCTTTTTGTTTTTCTGTTCTTTTTCTGTTCTCTTTTTGTTTTCAATGGCCGTTCCCCCAGCCAATTTAGAGAGAGCTTTTGGTGTCACTAACATCAAATCTCACATACCTCTCATACTTGATCTTGACGATCATAATTACGATGCCTGGCGTGAGTTGTTTCTCACACACTGTCTCACGTTTGATGTCCTTGGACACATCGATGGCACTCTCCTTCCTGCTAACGCCAACGACACTGCTTGGTTCAAACGTGATGGCCTAGTCAAGCTATGGATCTATGGGACACTTGCCCCAGATCTTTTTCGATCTTCGTTTGAAACCGGTGGCACATCACGTGATGTTTGGAGACGCGTGGAGAATCAATTCCGCAATAACAAAGAGGCTCGGGCGATTCAACTTGATGCGGAGCTTCGTAGTCAAGAAATAGGCGATCGAACAATACAGGAGTACTGCCAGAAAATCAAATCACTCGCCAACTTGCTAACCAACGTCGATGCCCCCGTTAACGAAAGAACTTTGGTGACGTATTTGCTTAATGGTCTAAATGAAAAATTTGATTACATCATCAATGTAATCAAACATAAAGAACCATTTCCGACATTTGAAGTGGCCAAATCGATGCTCGAGCTGGAAGAAACTCGTCTCAAGAAGTCAACAAGGCCAAGCTCTACACATTCCGATCACTCATCCTCAAATACAGCTCTCACGGTTGCCGTTACATCATCAGACCCTCGTCCACAACAGCAGCACAATCAGTAACAGCACTTCAACAATAACAATCGTGGAGGTCGCCGCAACAACAATCGTTCAAGAGGAGGAGGTCGTGGAAATAATCACTCTCGACCTAATTTTGCAAATTGGGCCTCTCCCCCATTTTGGCAAGGCCCGTTTCCGTCCTGGCCCAGTTACATCACTCCATGGCAACAACAACAATATCGGCCCCAATTTGCGATGTCTCAACCGATGAGTTACCATCAGTCTCCGCCTTACCAGCAAGCTCCGACACACCACCAAGCTCATCTAATGGAGCTTCCGCCTGCAAGTCCTATGACAGAATCTCTGACTGATCCCAATGCGTATCCATGGATAATGGACTCGGGTTCGACGGCTCACTTGTCCTCAACTGCAGGTAATCTCCACTCTAAGCTTAATCAAAGTATCAATAAATCGGTCATAGTTGGTAATGGTTCCAAGATTCCAGTAACTTGTGTTGGATCCTCCTCCATTCAAAGCCTTTCTCGTCCTCTTAACCTTCGAAATGTCCTTGTCACACCAAATATAGTCAAAAATTTGATCTCTGTTCGTAAATTTACAACAGACAATTGGTGTACTATCGAATTTGATCCGTTTGGTTTCTCTGTGAAGGATCTTCCAACACGGACAATTCTGCTCCGATGTGATAGTTTGGGTGATCTTTACACACTTCCTGCTTCCATCAATAAAAACCAGCCAACCTCGACAGCTCTCCTTGCATCCACTCCTGCTCTTTGGCATAAGCGTTTAGCTCATACCCATGACGCTAATCTCAACTCTGTTTTTCAAAAATCTTTGGGAATCTGTAATAAAAACAAGCTTTCTAAGTCTTGTGAACCATGTTATTTGGGGAAACAAATAAATCTTCCGTTTGAAACATCTCTTTCTACCGTTTCTAAAACTTTTGAAATGGTTCACTCTGATGTTTGGACCTCACCGGTTCCAAGCATCAGCGGCATAAAGTACTATGTGTTATTTCTTGATGCCTATTCTCATTATCTTTGGGTTTACCCACTTAGACGCAAAAGTGATGTCTTCTCTAAATTCATTCACTTCAATAATATGATACAAACCCAGTTCAAAACAAAAATTCAAGTTTTTCAGTGTGA
>NC_025701.1:31600036-31621773 GCF_000633955.1 Camelina sativa | reverse complement strand
TGTATTGAAGAGGAGTATATTTTTCCAGTACCACCCGTCACATCCCTTTTCAACAACCGGTTATTGCTTTATGATGAAAGCGACAACGATGGGAAGTTTGTGATATACAATTATCGTTTAAATTCGTATGGTGAGATTTTCAACCCTCGTTATTTGGGAGGTGCCATTTCTTTTTCGGAAAGCTTAATCACTCTTCCATAAAACTCTCCTTTTTTTTTCATTTTTTGTTCACATATATAACAGGTTATTGTCTAGTAACTTTCATGGGTCTGTTGATGGCAACTCCTATTTTTATATATACTCAATTTTTCCTTATCAAAACTCCTTTTTCATTTAACAGGTAAATTGAAAAACAAACAAATCCTCTCTTTGTCTCCATTTGTGCTGTCGGAGATTGGTTTGTTTTAATGTACTATGTGGAGGTTAATAGAATATAAGAATATTCTGTAAACAACTTAGCTGTAGTACATATTTTGTTATGTGTATCCCATCTATATAGGGAGCTCGTTGTAACCTCTTAGGCTATATAAAGCCTTGTATATCAATGAATCACTCAGGGGAGTTTATCCAACTTTCAAACGTCACTAATTAAAATCAAACAGACTCGGCATGTTTCTTTATGACATGAAGTGACAAAATTAGAAAAATTAAGTAAGGCCTAAATGGGTCTTGCCCGGGAAAGAAATTTACTATGTGCATTATGAATTGAGGGAGAAAGTAATGGTAACATATGAATTCATGGACTACATGTATTTGAATTAACGTTGGCTAGTAGGTAATGCATATGTAACGCAACAGGCTTCTACCACATACTGTAGGCAATGCGTGTTACATAATAAAGTAGTTAGTGTTTCTAACTTACTTTTAGAAAAAGAACGACACAGATTTCTTATGCAGTTTATTTGTGGAACGAGATTTCGTAAGCGCCTCCGCATACCTAATCAGCTCTTTCTTCCCGTTCTGATCTGATTCCAAATATCAAGAAAGTAAACCATGAAGAAGTTTAGAAAACAGAGAGACTTTTGATGAATAACTTGTATTTTGCTTAATGTTTACTTTGGGGTTTTACATCTTTTTATATACAAGGAAGAAGAACAATCTAGAAACTTTTGTCTTGGAGGACAGCTGTATTAGGGTTAGTCACCAACTTCGTACTGTCTCTGCAATGCTCTGTATTGTCCCTGTACTCTTCCGTTGATGTCGCTGCTTCTCTCCGTAATGTTGCTGCTGTTCTGTTTTGACCATTGAGATGTGTCAGTAGTCAACCTTTGATGTTGGGCAATCAAACTTTGATGTTGGACTTGGGCTTGAGGCTTGTTTCCTGAGGCCTTATCTTCTACACTCTCCCTCAAAGTTGGCGTGGAGGTGACGGAACAAGCTGACACACCAAGTTTGCCGCGAAGATAAAAAAAAGAAGGACGTGGTAATGGTTTTGTGAAGATGTCGGCAAACTGTAGTGTCGCAGGAATGTGGTGTGTCTCGATAAGTCCCAGTCCTACTCTTTCTCTGATATAGTGAAAGTCTTTATTAAAGTGTTTTGTGCGGTTGTGTAGAGCAGGATTGGCAGACAAGTAGACTGCAGAGATATTGTCACAAAACACACGAGTAGGATGATATTGTGTAATACCAATGTCCCGTAGAAGAGAGGAGATGTGAGCTCCTTAGCGACAACTGAGAGAGCTCTATATTCTGACTCTGTTGACGAATTGGAGACCGTGGACTGTCGTTTTGCAGACCAGGATAGTAAGGTAGAGCCAAGGAGAATACAAAAACCAGTGGTGGACCTTCGTGTGTCCTTGCAGCCAGCGTAGTCACTATCACAGAAAGCTGAGAGAGAAGGATTATTGTGCTTCTGTATCGGCATCCCCATATTGAGAGTCCCTTTAACATACCTGAGAATTCTCTTAAGCAGAGTGAAATCTGAGTTAGTCGGAGCATACATCCCTTGACAGTAGTTGACAGCATACTGAAGGTCTGGCCTCGTGATTGTCAGATACTGTAATTTGCCTGCAAGACTCCTGAAGTTTGTAGGTTCTGCAAATGGTGTGACATCGAGTCTGTCAAGCTGTTGAGGCAGAGGAGTAGGCATTGGATTACAGTTTGTCATGCCCGCCTGATGGAGGATGTCAGAGGCATAAGCTGTCTGGTGTAGAAATAGACCATTTTTGTAGGCTTCAATCTCGATCCCAAGAACGTAACGAGGAGGACCCAGGTCTTTCATGGAGAATCTGCTGTTTAAAGCTGCGAGGAGTTGTTCCAGTAGGCCAGTGTCACTGCCTGTGAGGAGAATATCGTCGACATACAGTAGAAGAACCAGAGTTTTGTCACCTTGATTGCAGACGAAGAGTGAGGGATCGGATGTGCTACATTCAAAGCCGAAGTCAAGCAAGAAATTGCTAAATGTATCAAACCAAGCTCGTGGTGCTTGTTTGAGACCATACAGAGCTTTGGTGAGGTGACAGACATAATCAGGTTTCTCTGGGTCAACAAACCCTGTTGGTTGATACATAAACACAGGTTCCTGCAACTCACCGTGTAAGAAGGCATTGGACACATCGAGTTGTTTGATTGGCCAGTCCATGTCTGTAGCAGTGTCAAGAACTAGTCGTATGGTGGTTGTTCGAACTACGGGACTAAAGGTTTTGAGATAGTCAAGTCCCTCCTCCGATTCGAATCCTTTTGCCACTAGCCTGGCTTTTAGTTTATCCACTGTTCCATCTGGTTTGTGTGTTGTCTTGAAGACCCATTTGGAGGATAAGATGTTCATATCTTCAGTGGGAGGCACCAGAGACCATGTATGGAGCATGTGTATGCGTCCAATTTTGTCCATTACCGCACCATTCCAACCCGGATGTTTCATAGCCGCGACAATGCTTAAAGGTTCCTCAGTGATTTGTTTGGAAGCAAGAAGAACATACCGAGGGTTTGGTTTGTGAATCCCTGCTTTTGACCTTGTTGTCATCGAATGGTTGTTGTCAGCGACTATAAGCGTGGGTTCTGCAGTGTCTTGAACTGGTGCATCGACTTCTTCATTGGCTTCTTCATCACTATCTGCTTGACCACCAGATTCACTTTCAGCATATACGACATTGTCTGCCTGTTCTGGTTCTGCTTGGTCTTGTGTTGTGGGATTCTGAATTGGAATAGCAGGTTCAGTGCCTCGAGACAGCAGTTGCAGAGATGGAACTGACACAGGCTGAGGTAAGGCATCGGAGTGTTGCCAGGCTTGCAATAGAGGTGTTTGATATTGTGGAGACAAGTGGTGATATTTATCCTTGAAAGGATATTGACATTCATCAAATAGTACATGGCGAGAGATGTAAACTTTGCCTGTAAGTGGATTATAGCAGCGATAACCCTTGTAGTTGTTGCTGTAACCCAGAAAGACACATTGCAGGGATTTAGGATCGAACTTGTGCTGAGCTACTGGTCGCAGACACAGGTAACAGGCGGAGCCAAACACTCGGAGAGGAGAGTAGTCTACTTTCTGCTGGAACAGCGTTTCATAAGGACTAACATTGCTTAGAACTGATGATGGTAGAAGATTAACCAGGTAGTTAGCAGTGAAGAAAGCCTCGACCCAGAACTTCATTGGGACATGACCGTGAAACATCATGGATAGGCCGAGTTCAACTAAGTGCATATGCTTTCTCTCTGCAACCTCATTTTGTTGAGGTGTGTAGGGGCATGAAATGTTATGTTGAATACCATGCTCTTCTAGGTGTTTCTTAAACCCATTACTGGTAAACTCTCCTCCTCCATCAGTTTGAAACACTTTGATTTTTGCATTCAGTTGATTTTCAACCAGCTTTTGGAAAGCAATAAAAACAGACATAAACTCTGACTTCAAGCGCAAAGGATAAAACCAAGAGAATCTTGAGAAATCATCAACAAACACTGCATAATACTTGAAACCTTGGTTTGATACAACTGGTGAAGGTCCCCAAAGATCACAGTGAATTCGATCTAAGGGTTTTAAAGATTTAGAATCAGAAGAAAAAAACTGCAACTTAGTACTCTTCCCCATCTGGCAAGGCTCACAAACGGGTAGTGTTCTGCTCTTATTGACTTGAATTTCGTTGCTGGTTTGTAGGTGTTGAAGAATCGGAGAGTTAGAGTGTCCTAAGCGATGATGCCATGTTTCTAAGTCTGCTCCACACTGCCTATTTGAATAGAACACCATACACTCTTGATTCTGCAACACATAGAGGCTCTCTCTATGAGGACCCTTTGACACCACTTTCTGAGTTGTCAAGTCGATGATATACACATCATTAGAATAAAAAAAACACACCACAAGGATAATCATCACATAGTTTTGACATGGACAAGAGCGATTTTTTGATATCAGGACAAACTAACACCTCATTTAATGGAATGGTACCTTTAGCAGACGAGATAGTGGTGGATCCAACATGAGTGCTTGGGAGATAAGCTCCATTCCAAACCATCACCGTGTCACTTCCTTCATAAGCCTTTGCTTCGTGCAGACCAGAAGTGGATGATGTAATGTGTGCAGTGGCACCAGAGTCTAGGTGCCACTCTTTTCCCGTTTCAGCAGCCACACGCAGAGAGGAGAAGGCTTGAGTGATTGATGTGATCACAGGACGCGAGGTCGGCCAAGAAGACCAAGACACGCCGGACGCGACCGAGACGCCCGACCAAGATGCCTCGGACGCGGCCAAGAAAACTCCTTCGGACGCGGCCAAAGCTCCAGCAATCCTTCCCGGAGACACCACACGCTCCAAGAGCTCAGCAAAGGCGGCCAAGCAACGGCTCAACCTATTCGTCCGGTCATTCGCTCAACACCAGCCATCCCATGAAGACTCGGAAGGCGCAATTCGTTTAGTTTTCACTCTTACCCAAGAGTGAAGACGATCAAGTCGCTTAAGCAAGGAAGTGTACTCTTTTTCCTCACTCCGGGTTTTTCCCAATGGGTTTACCGGAGAAGGTTTTAACGAGGCATGGAGCTAAGTGCACAACGCCAAAGGCTAAGTTGCTTCCCGCACAAGGCCAAGGCGGTTAACTTTCTTCTCTCTTATCTTTGGTTTAAATTTGAACTTTGGGAATATTCCTCGTGTGATCCTTTCGCTTTTGAACGTTGGGAGCTTTGCGTTGAAAGTCAATTGAGGCGACGTGTTCCATTTACAAGGGAAACACGTCTAAGGACGATTGTGCGGATCATAAAGAATCCGCGTGTCCCTAAGCCCTCACTTGACCTAATGTATTTAAACTCTCTCTTAGCATTTGTTCCTCCTTAGACTTGTATGAAAATAAAACTTTTCCTCAAGAGAGATTCTTGAAACTTGTCTCATTCTTCTATTTCTTCAATCCAGGATTGAACCTTGAGAAAACCCTAACAAGCCTCGAACCGGGTTCGACCTTTTTAGAGACCGTATCAAGAGGAGAGTCAAACCTCTTGTGTCGTCTCTCGATCCACTCTCATTTCCCCCTTGCTTCACTTCCACCTTTCAACCATCGCAACCTCGAGTTCTCTTCCACAAGCCCTCGAGTCTTCATCGTTCCATCTCGACTCCTTATCACCATCGCTTCCACCACTTTCATCCGATCACCGCATCCGACCGCATCCGTACGATACGAACACTACAAGAAAACAATCGATTTGCGATAGAAGAATCCATCGCAGATCCCTCGCAAATCATCAATCGCAAGGGATTTGCGAGATACTACGATTCCTCGCAAATCGCGTCTCGCAAATTCCAAACGTCGCAAGTACCTCGCAAATTTTGCGAGGAAAATTTTCCCTCGCAAATGCCTTGAAATGTGCGAGGACACATTTCCTCGCAAATCACTAGCAATTTGCGAGAAACCTCTTTACTCGCAAGGCTGAAGCAATTTGCTAGAAACTGAATCCATCGCAAATACGTTATAATCTGGATTAAGTGTAATAAAATTAATTTAGAATTTGGATTAGAATTGAAATTTTAATTTGAATTGGCAATTGGTAATAGAATTAAAATTTTAATTTGAATTGGAAATTGGTAATAGAATTAAAATTCCTATAAAATCCAAACTGAAATAGAATTTTAATTGTCTTAACAAAAAATTCAAACTAGGATGAAATTTAAATTGTCTTAAAAAAATATTTACATTACAAAACACAAGGTTTTAAAAAGTTTGAGAGAGAGAGTCGGTTCTGGTTCCGGTTGCGCTACCGGTGTTGGTAGTGTTGCCCTCTCCTCCGGCTTCTGGGTTGGTAGTGTTGCCCTCTCCTCCGACTTCTGGGTTGGTCCTTGTCGTGTTTCCAAACTTAGAAGCAAATTCTGGATCCTTTTCAGCGAGATACTCAAAGTATGCATCATAGCTATGCATCCTCTCTGAACTTGTTTGGATTTGATTCGCCTGAGTTTGGATTTGATTTGCCTGAGTTTGGATTTGAGTCGCCTGAGTTTGAATTTGAGTGGCCTGAGTTTGAATACAATCCTCAGCGGCAGCTAGCTTCTGAGCCAATATTACCGGATCATTAGCCGGAGACATAGGCGGTGGACCGCTACTGGCAGAGGATGCTTCAAACTGCAATGAATCAACCCCATAAATCCTGTTTTTCTTCTTTGGAGCAACCTACAAACAAAACAACAACACACCAATGAACTTCAAAGAAAGACGAAGACAAAACTCAAACAAAAACAAAGACAGTCAAAATATATAAAACAGACAACTTACCGATGTGTAAATTTTGTTTTTGACATGAATGGGCACCCCACCAGAAGCAGTGCTCTCTCCATTATCCCCTGTGCAATTCTCAGATTCCAAATCCTGAATCTTGGACGACACCTCGTTGAACAGAGCCTTAGACTTTCCATCCGTGAAAGACCCATCAGGGTTTCGATGAGTATCTTCTAGGATGCGTACAAAATCAGGAGTTAACTCACCAGTTAGCTCACACTGAAACAGAGAAACAGACAGATGATTAGTGTATTGATTGTCCATAAAGTCAATGCTAGTTCAAAAAGAAGAAGGCCTAAACACTTACATGTTTTCGAGCTCGAGCTTTAAAAGAGGTTTGGCCTGAGCGATGCTTATGTATGCCGGTGCCATCAGGATCATGATATCAAGCATTCCGGCTGTTGGTACTCTTGACTACTGATTTGGGGTCAAGCCAATATTTAACAAGACCAACCCATACTTGAGGATCAATCCACCGTGGCTTTGCCTCATAACTTTTTAGTTTCCACTTTAACTTCCACCTAGACACTTGATCACACATCCTGTCCTTAAGTTTGGTTTCAAACTCCTTCCTAACCCTATCGTTTATGGAACGGTCCCAATTATATATTTGCTTCCAAAAAACAAAAAAGTAAATTAGTATATGTTTAAACTTGACATATAAAACATTTTGTAAAGTAGCAAAATAGATTTGACTTACCACAAAAGATTCATACCAACGGTCTACCACGTTAGTCGGCGTCTGTGTCCAATTGGCATGAGGCTCTTTGAAATCTCTTTCAAAGATGCTTCGTAGAGTAGCGGCAACAGAGGAATCTTGGTCAAACCTCCAAACAAAATACAAAATGAAAGGAGTGAATTATTTGGATTCAACATGAAGACTGATTCGAAATACAAGTGTAACTATCATTCAAGTGTAACTATCATTCAAGTGCAACTATCATTCAAGTGTAATTATCAATCAACATGCAAATATCAGATTTCAACATGAAATTAAAAACTTTAAAGTATTGCTTACCAGACAGTTCCTGGAGGTCGACGTGGATCAAGCTTCGTTAAACCTGCACGCCCAGGACTATCGAGCAACTCTTCCAGTGTAAGATTGTTGAGACGTGTAGAAGCTCGTGTAGACGACGAACGAGCGGATGGAGTCACCTCCGGATGATCCCCAGAGCCAAGATTCACATTAGAGGGTGAAGGTGAAGGTGAAGGTGAAGGAGAAGGAGTATGATAAGACGGTGTCACCGGTAGTGGTTACAAGGTTGAACGGCGAGAGTTAGAACCGGTGGGAGTCCGTGTACGGTTAGAACCGGTGGGAGCAGGTACACCTTGATCAGACAGGAACCTTGTGTAATCGTTGCCATTAAACATCTATAAGAAAAACAAAATCAATTTAATCAGATCTAAGAGAAATAAGAAATTAGGGTTAATTTATGAAATTAGGGTTAATAGAATTAGGGTTAATATATGAAATTAGGGTTAATAGAAGAAATTAGGGTTAATTGAAGAGATACCTTGACGGAGAAGACGAAGAGTTTGCCGGTTCAACGGAGAAGACGAAGAAGAGCGGCTACGGTTTGCCGGAGAAGACGAAGAAGAGCGGCTAGAGTTTGTCGGAGAATACGAAAAAGAGCGGCTACGGTTTGCCGGAGAAGACGAAGAAGAAAGGAGATTAGGGTTAATTGAGAGGATGAAGAAGAGATATTAGGGTTTAGGTGAATGAGTTTGAGCTTCGCTCAAACCAGAGCTCGGTGGTATATATAAATATTTTGAGCCCTCGCAAAGCCCTCGCAGATATTGCGACAGAGTAACTAGGAACCGACAAACTGACCAATCAAAATTCACCAAACTTTGCGAGGGATTCGCGATGGATCCGTCGCAAATCCCTCGCACTTATATAATCAATCGAAATTAATTTTATACCAAGATNTTAAACCTGCACGCCCAGGACTATCGAGCAACTCTTCCAGTGTAAGATTGTTGAGACGTGTAGAAGCTCCTGTAGACGACGAACGAGCGGATGGAGTCACCTCCGGATGATCCCCAGAGCCAAGATTCACATTAGAGGGTGAAGGTGAAGGTGAAGGTGAAGGAGAAGGAGTATGATAAGACGGTGTCACCGGTAGTGGTTACAAGGTTGAACGGCGAGAGTTAGAACCGGTGGGAGTCCGTGTACGGTTAGAACCGGTGGGAGTAGGTACACCTTGATCAGACAGGAACCTTGTGTAATCGTTGCCATTAAACATCTATAAGAAAATCAAAATCAATTTAATCAGATCTAAGAGAAATAAGAAATTAGGGTTAATTTATGAAATTAGGGTTAATAGAATTAGGGTTAATATATGAAATTAGGGTTAATAGAAGAAATTAGGGTTAATTGAAGAGATACCTTGACGGAGAAGACGAAGAGTTTGCCGGTTCAACGGAGAAGACGAAGAAGAGCGGCTACGGTTTGCCGGAGAAGACGAAGAAGAGCGGCTAGAGTTTGTCGGAGAATACGAAAAAGAGCGGCTACGGTTTGCCGGAGAAGACGAAGAAGAAAGGAGATTAGGGTTAATTGAGAGGATGAAGAAGAGATATTAGGGTTTAGGTGAATGAGTTTGAGCTTCGCTCAAACCAGAGCTCGGTGGTATATATAAATATTTTGAGCCCTCGCAAAGCCCTCGCAGATATTGCGACAGAGTAACTAGGAACCGACAAACTGACCAATCAAAATTCACCAAACTTTGCGAGGGATTCGCGATGGATCCGTCGCAAATCCCTCGCACTTTTATAATCAATCGAAATTAATTTTATACCAAGATCATCCTCATTAAAATGTAATTAATCAAAAGCTAAAGAAATACCAAAATCCAATATTATTAATCAAAAGCTAAAGAAATACAAAAATCCAAGAAATCAAAATCTAATATTATTAGTTTTCTAAGTCCAACATTATTATATACAAATAGTTTGTTATGTGTAGATAAATCTCTAAAGTTTTGGAAATTAATCTCCAAAGTTACTTGTCACTGGATGCAATGTTGGTTAGTAATGCTCTTCTTTAATTTGCATGTAAAAGATCAAATTACAAGGGAACCGTGAGGCTTTAGCGAGGGATTACCTAGGGTCCCTCGCACATTCCTTGCAAATTGCGAGGGATCTGCGATGCTACACTCGCAGATCCCTCGCAAATCGCTCGCAAGTGTATATATCCTTTTGCATCAACTTTATTTTCTTAATAATACAATCTCTATTAATTTCATATTTTTCCTATGTTTTGGAAAGTTCATTGTTCATATAGTTGGTTATTACTGGACTATGGACTCTACATTGCAATTGTTGATCAAAACACCTTTAACACTTGGTCATATATATGTTCATAATGAAAGTAAATCACATATTGATTTACATATATATATATATATATATCTTTATGTGTTTTCTTTACGCATGTTGATTCATCTCAAATGTTTTTTTGTCTCTTGATGTTTAATGGGAACTTCACTTCAGAATTAAACCTAAGCTCAAACCCTAAGCTCAAACCCTAAACCCTAAACCCTAAACCCTAAATCCATAATGACCTCACAAATCCCTCGCTTATTCCTCGCAAATTTGCTACGGATTATATTACTCGCTAATTCGTCGCAAGTCTGCGATAGATTTATGAGGGATGGCTGCTTCCTCGCAAATATATCGCACATCCCACGCAAATTTGCGAGGAACCTGCGATGGACTATTCCCTCGCAAATTTGCGAGGGATTTGCGAAGGTTCTCGTCTTCGTAGCAAATGTCCCGCAAATTCATCGCAAATTTGCGAGGGCGTTTGTCCGTCGCAGATTTCCGTCGCAAATAACGTGTTTTCTTGTAGTGGAAGAGGTCTCACGACCGTTCTCGCGAACTACTCGTTGGAATCTCTTCTCTTCCCATTTATGTCGTTTCAATCCTCCCTAGATTCAAACCTCCAAGGCTTGTCTGAGGAAACTTTCACCGGTTTTGACTTGGCCGAAGACGCAACCATACATCGATCCACATCCGCGTCTCCGGGTCACATCAGTGACAGTCTCACTTTGATATTCGTTATCAAACTTGTTGTAGCATTTGATAGCCGTGTGTCCAACTCTTCCACAAATCTGACAAACAGGTCGTTGCCCCTGGGACTGTGAAGCGCTCTGATGTTGTGGAAACCCTCTGCCTCGTGTCGAGTAGCCTCCTCTTCCTCTGTTTTGACCAAACAGACCTCGACCCCTCTGGCTCGGATCATAGTGAGGAGCATAATGGTGGGTTTGCTCAGTCACAAAGGCCATGTGAGGTGTGACAGAAGCAGCTTCATTGTACGACTGCAGCTTACTGTCGAACCCTTCAACCTCGGAGACCACATCAGTGAAGCTTGGAGGTGAAAGTTTAGTGAGAGAGCTTTGAATAACTGTGGTGATGGGATCATATTCTCTCGTCAGACCATTGAGAAAGTCGAAGATCTTCACTTGAACTCACGAGTGTACTCAGCCAGACTTTTATCGTTTTTTGTGAGAAGTTGGAGGCTTCTACGAAGAGAGAATTCTCTGGAAAGTGAGCTTCTGTTGTAAGATTCAGCAAGATGGAGCCAGACATCGTGAGATGTCGACAGAGTATGGACAGAGCCCAAAACTTCCTCAGAGAGTGTACCAAAGATCCATAAACGAACCAGTTGGTCGGTGCAGAACCAAGATTCATAGAGAGGGTTGGATTCTTTAGTTTGAGCCTCATCACGAGTGACTATTCTGGTGACTGGTGGAGGCGTGACACTTCCATTGATGAATCCCAGAAGACGTTGACTGGAAAGAAGAGATTCAAACTGTGTTTTCCACAGTAGATAGTTGCTATCGGTGAGCTTAATAGTGACTGAACTTAAGACATGGACATTACTTGGAAAAGGATAAGACCGACAAGGATTTGTAGGATCAGCCATTGATTTTACCTGTTAAGGTTCACAAAGGCTCTGATACCTTGAAGGAGTTTAGAAAACAGAGAGACTTTTGATGAATAACTTGTATTTTGCTTAATGTTTACTTTGGGGTTTTACATCTTTTTATATACAAGGAAGAAGAACAATCTAGAAACTTTTGTCTTGGAGGACAGCTGTATTAGGGTTAGTCACCAACTTCGTACTGTTTCTGCAATGCTCTGTATTGTCGCTGCACTCCTCCATTGATGTTGCTGCTTCTCTCCATAATGTCGCTGATGTTCTGTTTTGACCGTTGAGATGTGTCAGTAGTCAACCTTTGATGTTGGGCTTGGGCTTGAGGCTTGTTTCCTGAGGTCTTATCTTCTACAAACCAGAGCGGAGCGAGGATATATGTAGGTTTCTAGAATTTTAGTATTTGTTTCTTTGTAGAATACAAATATTTAGATTTTCTAATGGACCTAACTCACTTCCAAAAGCTAGATCAAGAAAGGAGCATTGTCACACACTATATATATTGTCCAATGAATATTAATTCTTCTGATGTGGTAACCCACAACGGAGAAGTTTGAACCTAGCTAGTTCTGATACTATATTAGTAATGGGCCAAACTCACTCCCAAAAACTAGTTCAAAAGAAGAGGATTGTCACACATTATATATATTGGAATAATTCTAACATTTTCTGATCGAAAAGCATGTTTGAAACAGTTCAATCAAATATTTTTGGGTGTACAATATTCAATCAAAATCTTTCGCGAATTTGAGTTTCAATGTGTTTTTTTGTTTTCTTCTTTTTATCATAGTAATGTTTGGTGTATTATTAAAAAAAAATAGATGTCACCTATTTTCCGAGAAGAGTAGTTTTTTTTTTAAATGTATTTTATTACAAATCACACATACCATCCTAATTGATTGATATCATATCCATTCAATAACACTGTTTTAAAATACGTTCAGATTATACCAATGTACATCATATTTGAAGACTTTTCAAAATTCAGGTTCTGAGTTTTTGTCATTCAAAGACAGACCATCCTAATTGATTTATATAATATTTTCTAAAATATATGTTTTTCGTAGATAAGAAGTTAACATCAAAATTCAAACTTCGGAAATTAATTTATTATCATATAGAAAACGTACGACAGTTTAATCAAATTGTTTTGATTATCTAACGTTAATTAGGATATTTGCAGTGTCGTAGTAGTTTTGTCTCCATGTTATGATAAAGCCAAAATAACATTGGCATCTCGCGGAAGACCTCAGGTGGTCTTTAAATTTATCATTTACATTCAATACTTTTTAGCAACTTGAAATATAAAATACAGACTGGCGAACCAAGACTCATCATGTATAGAAATATAAAATTTTTGACGTAAAAGAGCCAAAACTTGTATATAAAGAGACAAGTTTGATGCTAAATATTGACTATGAAACCCTTCTTGTACAGCTCAAGATTGATATCCACCCGAGATGACCGAAAGGTTGGCCGCAAGAGGGGTCATGGTAAACCAATATAAATGGGATGACGGGCCTGACCATGATGACGTAACAAAGATATATGTAGGACTTGGTGATGAAGGCATACGTTATATTTATTGTGACTATGTCAAGAGTGGAATACAGAAAGAAGGATCACTCCATGGTATAACGTATCGTGGTTGCACACAGATGGTATGGCTTGATAAATTAAATACTAATTTTTGTGTGTTCAAATATCAAATTTTTTGTGTTCACTATGGTCATGGAGAATGCTGACTTTTATGCAGTTTGAGATTGACCATCTAAGAAATGAACACCTAGAATCTATTGATGGTTACTACGCTGACCCTATTGGTATTACAGCACTTCAATTCAAAACAAATTTCAGGACTTCTGAACTCTTTGGATTTAAAGAAAAGGGCACTAAGTTTACGCTGGCAGTCAAAGGGAAGAAGATAATTGGACTTCACGGGTCTGCTTTTATGCATGTTCTTTCTCTTGGAGCATATTTAACTTGGATCACTCCTATTAGACTGGATGAGAAAGGAGGTAAGGGAGGCAAGGAGTGGGATGATGGATCAGACCATGACAATGTATCTAAGATTCATGTACGAGGTGGTTTTGAAGGCATACAGTTCATCAAGTTTGACTATGTCAAGGATAGAAAAGTGCTAGAAAATGGCTCCATCCATGGTGTCTCTAGCAGAGGTTTCACACAGACAGTATGTATTCAAGTATATATATTTGTAAGTTTTAAGTTTTGTTTTTGATTTCCCAATTTTTTTTAAACTTTTTTGCAGTTTGAGATTAACCATCGCAATGATGAATATCTAGTATCTGTGGAAGGTTACTACGACGATGCGTCTGGAGTCATTCAAGGACTGCAATTCAAAACTAACATGCAAACTTTTGATATGATGGGATATGAAAAGGGTAGGAAGTTTACACTTGAAGCCAATGGATTTAAGATCATTGGGTTTCATGGATATGCAGGGAAGAACCTAAACTCTCTTGGAGTATATTTCACGACGCAAACTTCTAATAAATTGAAATGCCAAGGTCTAACTGAAGGTTTACTTTGGGACGATGGCTCTAATAATGATGGCATAAAAAAGGTATACGTCGATGATACAGGGGACTGGGAGATAAGGTGTATCAGGCTGGAGTACGTTAATAACGGCAAAGTGGAAAAGACTCATCGTCGGTATTATGCTGAAAACGAAAAAGAGGTCACAATAAAATTTCCTTTTAATTAAGTCTTCTAAATAAAATGAATATTCTTAGACCGTACATAGATAAATATTGTTTTGATTGCAGTTTGTGCTCGACTATCCAAATGAACTCATCACATCTGTGGAAGGGACTATGAGTACTGATTCCAATACGGATATTCGGTCGTTGACACTCAAAACATCAAAAGGTAGATCCATTTCGTTTGGTAGAAAGTCTGATGAAGATGTTGCCAAGTTTGTACTGGAGAAAAAAGGTAGTGCTATTGTTGGGTTCTATGGATGGGCTGGACTTTATCACCTTAAAGCTTTTGGAGCATACTATCGTCCATTTCCTACTCCTCCAGATGAAAATTTACTAGAAGCAAAGGGTGGAGATGGAGGAGCTTCTTGGGACGATGGTGGTAGTTTTGATGGTGTTAGAAGGATATACATTGGACTTAGTCAGAACGCTGTTTCCTTCATCAAGTTTATTTACTACAAAAACGACCAACTGGTATTCGGAGAGGATCATGGGAACAAGACCAAAATTGGACTCCAAGAGGTCATTGATTCTACTTCCCTAATTTCAAATCTATGATTGATTTATTACTACTCTTAACTCTTCCTTTATTTCTCTTGTTTAATATATATGCAGTTTGAGCTGAATTATCCAAGTGAATATATCACAACAGTGGAGGGTACTTATGATACTAAATCCGGAGTTATCACCATGCTTAGGTTCAAGACCAATAAACAAACCTCTCCACCTTTTGGACTCGTTACAACATCTGGCTTCATACTCCAAAAGGCTGATCACAAGATCGTTGGTTTCCATGGAAAATCCAGCAACATGCTTCATCAAATCGGAGTACACCTAAGTTTGATCAGCTGATTAATTTATGTTTACTTCCACCACACGTTTGTCTCCTATGTTGTTTAAGAGACAATCTATGTAATAAGACATGTTTTTATTTCTTCTAAGAATAAGCTATGGTCAATATCGTTACACTTATTTTATGTTTGGTTCACAAATTTACAAACTTTGAGCTATAATCTATACACATATATGTAGCTTTAGGCAATGCGTGTTACAGAACAAAGTAGTTAGTGTTTCTACTTACTTTTAGAAAAAGAACGACACAGATTTCTTATGCAGTTTCTTTGTGGAGCGAGATTTCGTAAGCGCCTCTCCGCATACTTAATCAGCTCTTTCTTCCCGTTATGATCTGATTTCAAACATCAAGAAAACAAACCGGAGCTGAGTGAGAATATAGGTTTTTAGAAATTTAGTATTTGTTTTTTTTTTAGAAATACAAATATTCAGATTTTTCTAATGGGCCAAAATCTAGTTCAAAAGAGGAAGTTTATGGGACTGGACATTTACGGATGGTAGCCCACAATCGAGAAATTTGAACCTAGACTCTGATACTATATTAGTAATGGACCTAACTCATTTCCAAAATCTAATTCAAAAGAGGGAGTTGCCACACACTATATACATTGTCCAAGAAATATTAATTCTTTTGATGTGGGATAATTCTAAATTTTTCTTATCGAATAATATGTTTGAAACAGTTCAATCAAATATTTTTTGGTATACAATATTCAATCAAATCTTTCACGAATTTGAGTTTTGATATGTATTTTTTGTTTTTTGTTTTTTTTTTGTTTTTTTTTATCATAGTAATGTTTGGTGTATTATTAAAAAAAATATTGATGTCACCTATTTTCCGAGAAGAGTAGTTTTTTTTTAATGTATTTTATTACAAATCACACAGACCATCCTAATTGATTGATATCATATACTCCATTCAATAACACTGTTTTAAAATACGTTCAGATATATTATACCAATGTACATCATATTTGAATACTTTTCAAAATTCAGGATGGAAATAGCCTGAGTTTTGTCATTCAAAGACAGACCATCCTTTGGTGAACCAAAAAAAAAAGACAGACCATCCTAATTGATTTATATAATATTTTTCTTAAATTTTTTTTTTTTGTAGATAAGAACAAAATTCAAACTTCGGAAATTAATTTATTATCATATAGAAAACGTACGACAGTTTAATCAAATTGTTTTGATTATCTAACGTTAAAAAGGATATTTGCAGTGTCGTAGTAGTTTTGTCTCCATGTTATGATAAAGCCAATATAACATTGGCATCTCTCGGAAGACCTCAGGTGGTCTTTAAATTTATCATTTACATTCAATACTTTTTAGCAACTTGAAATATAAAATGCAGACTGGCGAACCAAGACTTATCATATATAGAAATATAAATTTTTTGACGTAAGAGAGCCAAAACTTGTATATAAAGAGACACCTCCAAGGCTCCAACCCTCTCAACTTACAGCCCAATCAAGGTCATTAAGTTGAAGGTCAGCTATATATATTTATTTGTCTACATAGCTCTGTTCATTAATTCTCTCTCGCTCAGTCGCTTCAATCAAGGTCAGCTATATATATTTATTTATATGAATGTTTTTAGCACTAAGATCTTATATAGACTACGTTTTGTTATTGTAACGAGCATGTTATTAAAAACTGTAGAACAAGAAATATGTCCATGACAGTTATTATATATTAGATAGTAATTTATTTATCTTTTGATAAACTTTGTTAAATAATAATTGGCTTTTGATGAAATGGTTCTTCGTGAAGATTATTTCCAACCTAAAGAATTACACGAACGTGGGTTTGATGCTAAATATTGACTATGAAACCCTTCTTGTACAGCTCAAGATTGATATCCACCCGAGATGACCGAAAGGTTGGCCGCAAGAGGGATCATGGTAAACAAATATAATTGGGATGACGGTCCTGACCATGATGATGTAACAAAGATATATGTAGGACTTGGAGAGAAAGGCATACGTTATATTTACTGTGACTATGTCAAGAGTGGAATACAGAAAGAAGGATCATTCCATGGTATGATGTATCGTTGTTGCACTTGCATACAGATGGTATGGCTTGACAAATTAAATACTAATTTCTTTGTGTTCACTATGGAGAATGCTGATCACTTTCTGAATTTTTGTTTAAACAATTTCGATGCAGTTTGAGATTGACCATTTAAGAAATGAACACCTAGAATCTGTTGATAGTTACTACGCTGACCCTGTTGGTATTACAGCACTTCAATTCAAAACAAATTTCAGGACATCTGAACTCTTTGGATTTGAAGAAAAGGGTACAAAGTTTACGCTGGCAGTCGCAGGGAAGAAGATAATTGGACTTCACGGGTCTGCTCTTGTGCATGTTCACTCTCTTGGAGCATATTTGACTTGGATCACTCCTATTAGACTGGATGAGAAAGGAGGTAAGGGAGGCAAAGAGTGGGATGACGGATCAGACCATGACAATGTATCAAAGATTCATGTACGAGGTGGTTTTGACTATGTCAAGGATAGAAAAGTGCTAGAAAATGGGTCTACCCATGGTGTCTCTAGCAGAGGTTTCACACAGACAGTATGTATTCAAATATATATATTAACCTTATTTGAATGTTGTAAGTTTTGTTTTCTATTTCCCATATTTTTATGAAAGAATTACTGAAATGTTATCCAAAAGTTAGTTTATTACTCATATCTATAAATCTTTTGAAAATTACTCAAATGTTTAGTGTCCTGGGTGTAATTACAATTTACCCCTTAGATTTAGTTTTTCGATTTTAAGTAAAAAAAATAAAAAAAATTACACATCAGCAAATTAAAATACACATAACTTTATATTTTCCAAGTCACTAAACATTTTTTTTTTAGAATCTATAATTACTTTTTCTTGTTTATGTCAAAGAGGAAAACAAACCGTTTCCATTGTTCATAGCAAAAAAAAAAAACACCTCTCTTGTTGTCTCTCGTTGATTTTGTTGTCATTGTTCTTTCTTCTTCTTCTTCTTCTTCTTCTTCTTCTTCTTCTTATTTGATCTCGATTAATCTCTCTCTTTATTTAACAAAGTGATTGATTTCAATTTCACTTTATGATTTTTTGCAGAAAAAGGAAGAAACGGCGACGAAACCTCCTCAAGCAGAGAAGAAACCTACCGCCGCCGATGGTGGTGCGATGACCATGATGGAGTCGAAAGTGGTACATCACCGGTTCGAAGGACATCAAACCGGCCAAGGATTCCAAACCGCAAATACAATTAATTATGTGGTTTGTGTTATTTGTTATTTTTGTTGTTTCATGTTTCAGTCAATAACGAGAGTAGTGGTCTTCCTGGTGTTAAGGAACCAACTCTCACACTTTCCCCATTTTCTTGTTCGTAGGAGTTGCGACTCCATCACTTTGTTTTGTTCAGCTATTTAAGATAAATGAAAAAGCCAAAATAAGCAATCTTAATTGCCAAAGAAAACTGTCTCTGTCTTATTACTTGCTCTGTCTCTGAAACGTATCAGACCACCACCGTCGTTATGAAGATTGATATGCATTGACGGTGGAGACTGATTATAAGGGTAACAAATTGACGGTGGTCGGAAACGTAGATCCAGTGGCAGTTCGAGATAAAGTTGCCGACAAAATCAAGAGGCCAGTCGAACTCGTTTCTACTGCCTCCTTCTTCAGGCGGTGAGAAGAAGCCTCCGGCGGAAGAGAAATCGGCAGAGAAGAAACCTGCCGCGGAAGAGAAAAAGGAAGAGAAGAAGAAAGAGGAAGCAGACAAGAAATCTTTGTATTTAATTTATTATATATTTTTTCGAAAATACAAAAAGTGTTGTTGGGGAGACGCAAACAATAATTATGTTTATTGTTAAGAACCACATGCGTAATAAATGAGATTTTAGCGATTTTTTATTTAAAAGTAATTCAAAATTTGAATTGTAAAAAAAAAAAAAATCAAAATTTGAATTTGAATTTTAAATTTTTTTTAATAAAATAAAAGTATTTCTCAAACAATTGACTGATATGGCTATGTTATCGACATAAACGGCTGACTTATGAAATATTTGTAAATTAGAATTATTATAACTCAAAATTAAAATATAGAATGAAAAAATAAATATTACAATCATTTAACAGTAAAAAGTAATAATTATAGACAAAGATTAATTTTTACACAGTCTGATTAAAATGTGTAAAACATTCAAAACATGACATTTAGGGGTTAGGGTTAGGGTTTGAGGTTTAGGGTTTGAGGTTTAGTATTCATATTTCCAACATTATGGATTTTAATATAACAGTTTGGTTTTAGTTATATTGTGTTTGGTTTAAGGTGGTAATTAGATATACTAATATGATAACCATTTGAAAATTTAAAAAATTTTGAAATTACTTTTCGGTTATTTCCAGTTATGGGTCGGTTAGATGAATATATAACCATAAATAATCCAAATGTTATTCAAATTAGGTGGATTAACTTAATATAACCGATAGCAAGCCGAATATAACCGTAATTAACCGAAAGTAATAGAAAAATACTTCCCGGTTCGGTTCGGTTTGATCGGTTATTTAGTCATTCTAATTTGAGGATTGGCTGAGTTATGGTAAAGTTATAGGTGAGTTATGCAACAGATATATTAATTTATAATATCCCTTTTCGAGAATACAAAAAGTGTTGTTGGGGAGACGCAAACAATAATTATGTTTATTGTTAAGAACCACACGCGTAATAAATGAGATTTTAGCAATTTTTATTTAAAAGGAATTCAAAATTTGAATTTGAATTTTTTAATTTTTTTTTAATAAAATAAAAGTATTTCTCAAACAATTGACTGATATGGCTAAGTTATCGACATAAACAGCTGACTTATGAAATATTATTCAATTAGAATTATTATAACTCAAAATTAAAATATAGAATGAAAAAATGAATATTACAATCATTATAAACAATAAAAGTAATAATTATAGACAAAGATTAATTTTTACACAGTCTGATCAAAATGTGTAAAACATTAAAACATGACATTTAGGGGTTAGGGTTAGAGTTAGAGTTAGGGTTTGAGGTTTAGGGTTTATATTTCCAACATTATGGATTTTAATATAACAGTTTGGTTTTAGTTATATTGTGTTTGGTTTAAGGTGGTAATTTGGATATAATAATATGATAACCATTTGAAAATTTAAAATATTTTGAAATTACTTTTCGGTTATTTCCGGTTATGGGTTGGTTAGATGAACATATAACCATAAATAATCCAAATGTTATCCAAATTAGGTGGATTAACTTAATATAACCGATAGCAAGCCAAATATAACCGTAATTAACCGAAAATAATGGAAAAAATAGTTTCCGGTTTGGTTTGGTTTGGTCGGTTATTTAGTTATTCTAATTTGAGGGTTGGCTGAGTTATGGTAAAGTTATGGCTGAGTTATCGTTTAGGGGAAGAATAATATGAAAACGTATTCTTCTTTCTTTCTTGGGTCTTTTATTCTATCAGATTCCTAATAAGTATTAAAACGTCTCTCGATATCACGAAAAGTGTTGTTAGGGAAGCGCGAAAAATCACTAATTATGTGCCTGCTCAAATCCACACGCATAATAAATTCATAAAGTGAGTTTTTTATCACAAGATATTATTGCAAATAATTAAATAATTATTATTCGATTTTAGAATTTTATTTTTCTAAAAGTATTAAAACGTCTCTCGATATCACGAAAAGTGTTGTTAGGGAAGCGCGAAAAATCACTAATTATGTGCCTGCTCAAATCCACACGCATAATAAATTCATAAAGTGAGATTTTTTTCACAAGATATTATTGCAAATAATTAAATAATTATTATTCGAATTTAGAATTTTATTTTTCTAAAAGTATTTCTCCAACAATTGAATATTAAAATTATTAGAACTCAAAATTTAAATTTAGAATGGAAATATGTCTATTATTAGGTTAACTGATGGTTTCACGCCAAAATATCGCTTTACGGCTGAGTTATAATCATTGCGGGAAAACAAAAGGTCATATGACGGCTGAGTTATAATCATTACGGAAAAACAAAAGGTCGTGTGACGGCTGAGTTATAGTGAGTTATGGCTGAGTTATCACAAGAAACAATCTCACAGTAAATGGATGATATATATGACTTTACGGCTGAGTTATAATATTTACGGGAAAACAAAAGGTCATGTGACAGCTGAGTTATAGTTAGTTATAGTTAATTAAAAAAACGAAAATTCAGTTATATAATACAAAAAGTTATTTTTTTCGTTTTTATTTAATTTATATATCAAGAAAAATAATTTGTTCTGTTTTTCTTTTATTTAATAACTTTTTAATTAGTTATTTTATTTCTCCTAAGTTATTATTTTTTATTATCATTTGAAATGAAAATAGATATAGACCTAAATTTTATTCAAAAATGTTACCAATCACTAACAAAACTAATTTTTTTGAAGTTGAGTTTGAATAATCATGTGTTATGGTTGATGTACAAGTTTGAGGTATATCCTTTGTAAAATTGTTAACTCAAAAGATTATTCAACAT
>NC_025701.1:31596966-31598029 GCF_000633955.1 Camelina sativa | reverse complement strand
AACTCAGCCACAACATGAAAAACATTACAGTAATTAAAAAGCAAAAAAAATTGCTGCCAAACTCAGCCGCTTCATCAACTGAAAATATGTAACTCAGCCGTATCGTTTGATAAGTCAGCCGTAACTGAATAACATTCTAGTAATTAATCTTTTGCTAATAAGTCAGCCGTCAAATGGCTGAGTTGTCGATAAGTCAGCCTATGACGGCCGAGTTATAATTTTTTTACCATAACTCAGCCGTAAAAACATCTCATAAATCAGCCGTTTTTCATAACTCAGCCAGTCGGAAAATGGTAACTCAGCCGTGTCGTAATGATAACTCAACCAAAATTTTGACAACTCAGCCGTGTCGTATTGATAACTCAGCCAAAATTTTAACAATTTAATTATCTGGTGAAAACTCAGCCATAAAGACGGCTGAGTTATGCGCATAACTGAGCCAGATTTAATAAGTCAGCCGTAACGCTTGGCTGACTTATGAGCAAAACTCAGCCAGATTTTCATAAGTCAGCCGTCCACTCTTACTCAAATGTTTTTCCGATAACTCAGCCACAACATACCTATAATTCAGCCGCAACATACTCCATAACGCGTTACGGCTGAGTTATGGTTACACGTCAGCGATTTCTGACATGGCGTTTGACGTGGCAATGGCATTTTTATAATTACGTTTTTTCCGGTAACATAAAACAGGGGCACGCTGGGTATTTTGAAAATATCCGAAACATTCTAGTAATAAAAAAGTTTTTTGTAGTTTCTGGTAATATTACCTAAAATGAGTAACATTTGAGTAATTCACCCTATTTTTATTGAACTTTTGTTGCAGTTTGAGATTAACCATCGCAATGATTTTCCATGTTGTGGCTGAGTTACATTGTTAACTAAACTTCTTTGTTACATTCCAAATTAAAAAATTAACTACATGCATACAATAATATTTAAAATCTTATCATATTTAGGTCTATGTCTATTTTCATTTCAAATGATAATAAAAAATAATAATTTAGGAAAAACAAAATAACTAATTAAAAAAGTTATAAAATAAAAGAAAACAGTAAAAATT
>NC_025701.1:31583740-31595703 GCF_000633955.1 Camelina sativa | reverse complement strand
CATTTACTTTCAGATTGTTTCTTGTGATAACTCAGCCATAACTCACTATAACTCAGCCGTCACATGACCTTTCGTTTTCCCGTTTTTCATAACTCAGCCGTAAAGCGATATTTTGGCGGGAAACCATTAGTTAACCTAATAATAGACATATTTCCATTCTAAATTTAAATTTTGAGTTATAATAATTTTAATATTCAATTGTTGGAGAAATACTTTTAGAAAAATAAAATTCTAAATTCGAATAATAATAATAAAAATTTACAAATATTTTATAAGTCAGCCGTTTAAGTCAATAACTCAGTCATCACTTCGTCAGAATTTTTTTATTTTTTTATTCGAATTTTGAGTAAATTTTTTAATTATTTTGTATAATATATGATGAAAAAATTAACTTTTTAAATGTATTACACGAGTGAATCTGAGCAAGCGCAGAATTATAATTACTATTAATATTATAACCTTTGGTGGTATATACTTTGTTTGCGTGATAGTTAGTAGAAAAAATGCACAGCTCAGTTGATTAAAGACCCGTTTCTCAGGTTGTGTGTCACGGGTTCGAAGCCTCAAAACTCTATTTTGTGCATTTTTCGTTATTTTTTAATAAAGGGTAAAACAGTCATTCTGAATTCATCTTCTCCATCCGAACCTGTAACCCTATTTCATGGCCGCCGGTCGTTTATTCACTCATTTTTCATCGATTTCTTTGTTAATTCAACTGTTTTTGATAACCCAATATTAGATCTAACATATATCATCCTATTTTCAGTAAAAAAGATCAATTTTTTTTCGTTTTCCCGATTTTACAACCGATTAAGTTTTTTTGGGTTGTGACGTGGAAAATCGAAAATGATGTGTATTTTAATTTGCTCATGTGTATTTATTTTTATTTTTTTTAGTCAAAATCGAAAAACAAAACTCAAAGAGTAAATTGTAATTACCCCCAGGTCACTAAACATTTGAGTAATTTTCAAAAGATTTATAGATATAAGTAATAAACCAACTTTTGGATAACATTTCAGTAATTCTTTCTTGATTTATTATTACTACTCTAACTCTTTATTTCTTTCTCTTGTTCAATATATATGCAGTTTGAGCTGAATTATCCAAGTGAATATATCACAACAGTGGAGGGTACTTATGATACTAAATCCGGAGTTATCACCATGCTTAGGTTCAAGACCAATAAACAAACCTCTCCACCTTTTGGACTCGTTACAACATCTGGCTTCATACTCCAAAAGGCTGATCACAAGATCGTTGGTTTCCATGGCAAATCCAGCAACATGCTTCATCAAATCGGAGTCCACCTAAGTTTGATCATCTGATTCATTTATGTTTTACTCCACCATACGTTTTGTCTCCTATATGTTAGTTTTTTTAAGAGACAGTAATAAGACAAGTTTTTATTTCTTTTAAGAATAAGTCATGGTCATCTCAGCATGTGATGATGATCTCTCTCCCAAGCTCTTACGACGCATCATCTTAATGTGATTCTTGAAGTCACCTTCCTCGTCTTTGCCTCGCATCAATATAAAATGATATATCATGGTTTTTAGGTGTTTTTAGCCATGATATAAGTCTTATTTATAGAGTCTTTTGGTGTTTTTAGAGTCTTTTTGAGTATTTATAGGATTTAGCATGTATGGAAACATAATAGAACTAAATAGGAGGATTTGGAGCATATTCAAGCATTGAGCCTAAGCTGTGAAGTTGGAAGACAAGTTCAGAGACTTGCATCGGTCGATGCAAGTGATGGTGTCGATCAATGCATCATCCAGCAGCAGAATCAGAAGTTTTCTCATAAGTTTTGAAGATTTACAAAGTTGTCCCAAACTTTTCCATAAGATTTTTGGGTCGTTGTTTAGACCTAAGTTTTATTTTCTGCCACCTTTTGAGAGAGTGACCCTGAGAGCTTTTTGGGAGAGACAAGTCAAAGAATTCAGCCATATTGAGAGAAGCTTTTCTAAACTCCTTTGTTCTTCTCTTTTTAATTTAATGATATCTATTTTATCCATGGTCTTTTTTTTTTGTCAAACCATTGGGTCACAACTGGCCGGCCCATTAGCCAAATTCCTACATTCTAGTAATCGGGACTTGATCCCGGGTGTGATGGTGTCTTCTACAAATGGACTTACTTCCTACCACTGCACTAAGGTCACTTCACATTTTTTAGCCATGGTTTTTGTTTCATTAATCATGTCTGAGTAGATCTTTTGTTAGGGTTTAGGGTTTTTCATAGGGTTTTTATGATTTATTAGATCTGTTTATTTAAGATTCTTTATCTTTCTAGATCTTCATCTTATGTTGTTCTTCATATTAATTCTTGATTGATCACCTAGAATTAATACCTAGGAAAATAAATTGATATGAGAATATAATTGATTTTCCTGGTTAAACCTTTTGATGAACAAAATTACTTTCTGCAAAGAGATTTGATTTAATAATTTTGTGAACAATCTAAACTTGTTTCTAAAGCTGATTTTTTAACCTTGAATTTTGCAAAGAGATTTGGATTTTCTGGTTTTAAATTTAGATAATATTTGCAGTGAGAACTGATTTATTTTACAAGACTATTTAGAGTTTAGATCTAATCTTAATTGCTTGAATCCTAATTATTTGATTGATTTAATATCACATAAATTCCTGAGAATTTCTCTAGGCCTAGCTCTTTGATCCTTTGAATTTACAACACTTTTGAATTCTGTTTTACATTGTTTTTAATTTAATATTTTGATTTAGCATAATTAAAAGAGTAATAAGTCTATTGTGTTAACTAGAGTCTCTGTGGATTCGACCCCTAGAGTATTACAACTGCAAGGCTATTAGTACCATTAGGGTATTACAATTTGAGCATATCATAAAATCTAAACTCTACCCCTTTTAATTTATAAACCCAAACAAACATATAATCTCCATTAATTGTAAAATGTAAATTTTATTTATTAACCCAAACTAACATATATCCTTGTAAATTAAAATTTAATAATATATTATTAATTTATGGAAAATATATAAATATTATTATTATTATTATTATTTTTAGTAAGTAGCATAATCTGATTGGTTGACAAAGAAGAAGGTGAACAAAAAAGGTTCAATATTATCCGTTGAAGATTGGTTTGTTTTAATCTACTATATGTGTTAACGTCACTAAAAAAAATCAAATAGACTCGGCCTGTTTCTTTAAGTAAGGCCTTAATGGGTCTTGCCCGTGAAAGGAATTTACTATGTGCTAGGGAGAAAGTAATGGTAAGATATGAATTCCAGGACTACATGTATTTGTATTAACGTTGGCTAGTAGGTAATGCATAAGTAACGCAACAGGCTTTTGCCACATATTTACCTTCTTTTCTTTCTTTATAGCAACACATTTATCTTTATGCTGTTTAAGTGACAATCTCATGTAAGAAGACGAAAGTTTTCGATATTATTGATTCTTATTTTCTTTTAAGAATACTCTATGATCCAATGCTCAATTGTTCTTAAGAAACACTACTAGCTTGTTCATTAAACAAGCTAGAAAACCGTTGTAATCTTTAGCTCCACTATCTTCATTAACTATCGGGGTAACTCCACCTTGATCAGTAACACCAGAATTCTCTTCAATGTTTTCCAGACCAGTTTCATAATTGATAACTGGCGTGCCATTCTTCAAGTCTTTATACATGATCTCCTCTCTGAATATCACATTCCGACTAATAACACACTTACCTTCATCCAACAATCAAACCTTGTAACCCTTAACTCCCTCTGGATAGCTCGTAAAAACACCCTTCTTAGCTCTCGGATTAAGCTTCCCTTGATCCGCATGGATATACACCAAGCAACCAAACCTTCGTAACAAACTGAGATCCGGTATTGCAGAGGTCTACCTTTCTTCTGGAAGAACAAAATCAATAGCAGTAGAGGGTGATCGATTAATCAAATATACTATTGTAGCCACTACTTCAGCCCAAAACCTCTTCTCCAAGTCACTTTCACTTAGCATGCTCCTAATTTTATTAGTTATGGTCCTATTCATTCTCTCTGCAACACCATTTTGTTGTGGAGTATATGCACATGTCTTGTGTCTCACTATCCCTTCATCTCTACAGAACTTATCAAACTGATGATTGCAATATTCCAAGCCATTATCAGTTCTCAACTTCTTAACCTTTCTATCAGATTGATTCTCCACCATTCTCTTCCAGTCTACAAACTTCTCAAAAGCTTCATCCTTCTTCTTAAGAAAATATATCCAAACCTTCCTTGAATAATCATCAATAAACAAGATGAAGTATTGAGTATTTCCCAAGGACGTTGGATTGTGTGGAGATCCCCATAAATCTGAATGTACGTAATCTAACTTCTCCTAGGTTACATGCTGTGATGGAGAAAAACTAACTTTATGATTCTTACCGAACACACAGTCTTCACAAAACGTTAACTCTTTGATAGAGTCCCGTCTCATACATCCTTTCTTAACCAAAATCTCC
Source organism: Camelina sativa (assembly GCF_000633955.1). Classification (NCBI taxonomy): domain Eukaryota; kingdom Viridiplantae; phylum Streptophyta; class Magnoliopsida; order Brassicales; family Brassicaceae; genus Camelina; species Camelina sativa. The sequence continues at coordinate 31,591,228 of NC_025701.1, read as the reverse complement.
ATTCCTTTCTGGCTCATATGACCTAGTCGACTGTGCCAAAGAGCCGTCTCATTTTTAACCACCTCAGATGAATTTGATTCACCAATATCTACTTCACCTTGGAGAATGTACAATGTTTCCCTATTAAGACCCTTTATCATGACCGAACAACCTTTAATCACCTTCAAAACTCCATTTTGAGATTTGAACCAACATCCTTTGTCTTCCAAGGTTCCCAAAGAAATTAGGTTCCTAGACATTGTTGGCAATTATCTAACATCAGTCAAGATCACATGTGTACCATCAATGTTCCTGATCCTGACACTTCCAATCCCTTTAACCTGAGAGTAATTATAATTTCCCATCTTGAAAAAACCAGAACTCACCTCTTTAAACTCCACAAACCAATCTCTCCTCGGCGTAATGTGAAAGGAGCATCCTGTATCAAGAATCCACTCATCAGCTGTGCTTCCGGCTACCAATAAAGTCTCATCAATAGCAATCAGAACCATCCCAGGATCCGAGTTTGTTCCAGCTTTTGCCACACTGGCTTCTCCCTTATCAGATCGTGTACCTCTGTTTTTATTTTTCTCTAACCATTTGTAGCATTGCTTCTTAAAATGTCCTTCCTTCCCACAGATCCAACAGACACGCTTACCCTCTCTAGAATTTGATCTAGATCTTCCTTTACCCTTTAAAGTCTGATTATTATTCTCTGGTCTACCTCTTGCAAAATATCCTTCACCTATAGACTTCCCATTCTAAGCTACTTCTCTCTCTTTATCTCTAGCAGCTACCATTACATCATCCAACCTTAGTTTCTCCCTACCGGTACTATACTTCAGAGTCTCTACCAAAATATCAAACCTAGCAGGCAAAGAACTCAATAAAATAATAGTTTGAACCTCATCCGATACCTCAATCTGTAGATGATTCAAGTCAGCAACAATCTTCAAGAAATCATCAATGTTATCATCAATCTTTTTATTATCTTGCATCTTGAATGTGTAAAAGTTCAGCTGCGAATAAACTCGATGTGGAAGAGAAGTCGGCTGAAACATCTTATCCAGCGTAGCCCAAGCTTTTGCTGCAGTATCACAAAGCTCAATATTTCTGAGAACTTTGTCTGCGACATTCAGAAAGATAACGTTCTTCGCCTTATCGCATCTCTCCAGCCTTGCTGCTTCATCAGATTCACGTTTCTTTTTCTTCTCTAGATCTTGAGCTTCTTCCTCTGATAGTTGAGGAACCAGAGACTTTTCAACTAACGCATCCTTCAAAACGATGACGCTAAGATGTGCACGTATCCTTGTTTTCCACAAAGAGAAGTCTCCCGATCCATCGAAGACCGCGATCAGAACTCCGGACATCTTCGATTCACCACCGCTCAAACAACCGCGGCTATGATACCAATTTGTGAGGTTTGTATCAACAATCGAACTCACAACGCACTTGAATCAACCTTCGAACAAACGATCAACGAACTAGAACTTAAGATAAGAAATAAACAAAAACGAGAACACCACAAATTAACGAGTTCACGTTCCAAACTGGAACGCTACGTCTCGCTGGAGATAGTACTCTGGAATCCACTAGAATCTTATGATCAATCCGATTACAACCTCTCATGCTTTCTTACTCTTCTCTCTTCTCTCTTGTTCTTAATCTCTTTCTCTAGATCTAACAAATTTGTGATCTAACAAACTTCTCGAGATAAGATCAGAACAATGAAGAACGTTCATAAACGCTTATAAATCAACGTCAAAGTCTTCACCAACCAGCTAACCGCCTCACGTGCTTCTCAGGTGTTCTTCTTCCAAAAAACAGCTTGATAGGAAACCCTCTCTTCCACCGAGAGTATCTTCAACACTTAAGACTCTTTAAAGTAAAACCGAGTCAATCTCTTCACATGTCACTACACAATATCATGTATAGGCAATGAATTTTCCCATATTCGAGTTCCAATGCTTCGCAGCAAGCGTTAAGCTTCTTCCCTGAGCTACAAGCAAATCACATTCTCGGTTGCTCTGCTTTATGATGTCATTAAACTTTTCTTCGTTATGGCCGATTCTCTTATTCACCAAAAAAACAACTGGTAGATTCTGTAGTAGAGACGACTTGGTTCCTCACTCCTCAGCAGCAATACAAAAGTTCGAACATCAAGAAAGTAAACCGGAGCGGAGCCAATATATGTTTCTAGAATTTTAGTATTTTTTCCGTAGAAATACAAATATTCAGAATTTTCTGATCTAATAAACATGTTTGAAACAGTTCAATCAAATATTTTTGGGTATACAAAATTCAATCAAATATTTCACGAATTTGAGCTTTGATATCCTTTTTATCATAGTAATGTTTTACTATAAAAAAAATAGATGCCCACCTATTTTCCGAGAAGAGTAGTTTTTTAATAGTATTTTATTACAAATCACACAGTGATACAAACCATCCTAATTGATTTTTTATAATATCATTCCATATTATTAGAAGACTTTTCAAAACTCAGGATGGAAAATAGCCATGAGTTTTTTTTTTTGGTTTTAATGTTAAACAATAGCCATGAGTTTTGTCATTCAAACACAGACCATCCTAGTTGATTGATATAATGTTTCAATTTTTCTTCTTTTAGTAGGTAAGAAGATTACATCAAAATTCAAACTTCGGAAATTAATTTATTATCATATAAAAACGTACGGCAGTTTAATTAAATTGCTTTGATTATCTAACGTTAATTAGGATATATGCAGTGTCGTAGTAGTTTTGTCTCCATGTTATGATAAAGCCAAAATAACATTGGCATCTCGCGGAAGACCTAAGGGGGTCTTTAAATTTATAATTTACATTCAATACCTTTTAACAACTTGAAATATAAAATGCAGACTGGCGAACCAAGACTCATCATATATAGTAATATAAATTTGTTGACGTAAACTTGTATATAAAGAGACACCTCCAAGGCTCCAACCCTTCACTTACAGCCTAATCTACATAGCTCTCTGTTCATTAAATCTCTCTCGCTCCAATCAAGGTCAGCTATATTTCTTTATATGAATGTTTTAGCACGAAGATCTTATATCTTATATGAAGTATTGCTATTGTAACGTGCATGTTATTATAAAATGTTGAACATGACAGTTGTCAATTATTAGATAGTAGTAATTTATTTATCTTTTGATAAAACTTATTAAATAGTAATTGGCTTTTGATGAAATGGTTCTTTGTGAAGATTATTCCCGACCTAAAGAGAATTACACGTACGTTGGTTTGATGCTAATTAAATATTGACTATGAAACGCTTCTTGTAGAGCTCAAGATTGAAATCCACTCGAGATGACCGAAAGGTTGGCCGCAAGAGGGATCATGTTAAACAGAAGTAACTGGGATGACGGACCTGACTATGATGACGAAACAAAGATATATGTAGGAGTTGGAGAGAAAGGCATATTGTATATATATGTATTGTGACTATGTCAAGAGTGGAATACAGAAAGAAGGATCATTCCGTGGTATGATGAATAGTGGTTGCAGACAGATGGTATGGCTTGATAACTACTAATTTGAACGCCTAAAATATCAATTCTTTGAGTTCAAATATGGAGAACGCTGACTTTCTGAATTTTTGTGTCAACATTAATGTTTATGCAGTTTGAGATTGACCATCTAAGAAATGAACAGGATTAAAGGGTGGGGACCAGGGTTCGAGGGACGCCTGACGCACCAATAACCTACTGGTGGATGTGGATTTCCACAGTGATGGGTTATGATCGATGCCCTGTAGGGCCAGCTTGGGGTCCGTTTGGGCGGCTAGCAGTTAGGCTAGCGGGCTAGCAGTGAGGCTAGTGGGGTCCACGGGACGGGTTGTTACACCCCTATTAGATGATTTTTTTAACTTATTTTTTTTGTTCAAATTTCAATATAAAATTATTTGACTATTTTTATATTGATTTATGATTGGTTGAAATATGTTTAGATAAATATTAAATGATGGTTTAGTTTCAAAATAAATAAAAATTAAATGAGTTTCTTAATTTTTGTGCATTAATCTAAAAAGATCATCTAAAAAACAACAGAGGGAGTATTATTTGTCTTTTTATTGCAGTTTGTGCTTGACTATCCAAATGAGCTGATCACATCTGTGGAAGGGACTATTAGTACTGATAGCTGGGCGGATATTCTGTCGTTGACAATCAAAACATCAAAAGGTAGAACCATTTCGTTTGGTAGAAAGTCTAATGATGTTTCCAAATTTGTACTTGAGAAGAAAGGTAATGCTATTGTTGGGTTCTATGGATGGACTCAATATTATAGCCTTAAAGCTCTTGGAGCATATTATCGTCCATTTCCTACTCCTCCAGATGAAAATTTACTAGAAGCAAAGGGTGGAGATGGAGGAGCTTCTTGGGACGATGGTGGTAGTTTTGATGGTGTTAGAAGGATATACATTGGACTTAGCCAGAACTCTGTTTCCTTCATCAAGTTTATTTACTACAAAAGTTACCAACTGGTCTTCGGAGAGGATCATGGGAACAAGACCAAAATTGGACTCCAAGAGGTCATTCATTCAATTTCCATAATTCAGATCTATGGTTAATTTATTACTTACTCTCAACTCTTCATTTATTTCTCTTGTTTAATATATATGCAGTTTGAGCTGAATTATCCAAGTGAATATATCACAACAGTGGAGGGTACTTATGATACTAAATCCGGAGTTATCACCATGCTTAGGTTCAAGACCAATAAACAAACCTCTCCACCTTTTGGACTCGTTACAACATCTGGCTTCATACTCCAAAAGGCTGATCACAAGATCGTTGGTTTCCATCATTCCATGGCAAATCCAGCAACATGCTTCATCAAATCGGAGTCCACCTAAGTTTGATCATCTGATTCATCTATGTTTTACTCCACCAAACGTTTGTCTCCTATATGTTTGTTTGTTTAAGAGACAATCCAATGTAATAAGACAAGTTTTTATTTCTTCTAAGAATAAGTCAGTCATCTCAGCATGTGATGATGATCTCTCTCCCAAGCTCAGATTCTCGTTACACTCTTTTAATGTTTGGTTCACAAATTTACAAACTTTGTTTGAGCTATAATCTATACACACATGTATGTAGCTTTAGGCAATGTGTGTTACAGAGTAAAGTAGTTAGTGTTTCTACTTACTTTTAGAAAAAGAAGGACACAGATTTCTTATGCAGTTTCTTTGTGGAGCGAGATTTCGTAAGCGCCTCTGCATATTTAATCAGCTCTTTCTTCCCGTTTTGATCTGATTCCAAACAATGTTCTTCTCCAAAAGTGGAAGAATCTGCTGCTTCGCTCTTACGACGCAGCATCTTAATGTGATTCTTGAAGTCCTCTTCCTCGTCTTTGCCATGCATCAACATCTGGAAGTCCATTGAATGCGTTGTTCTAAGCTGCTGCCTAGGAGTCGAGTGAACACCTGTGTTTGAGCTGCTCGGTTCTGAAGAACCAGCTCTCTTCTTACGGTCTGGAGTACTATCTTTACCGTGTAAGATCTTCATCAACTTATGCATAAGCTTCTTCTTCCCTGACTTTTTTGTTTTCGTCGCAAACAAAGTGTCAACAGAAGAATCATCTAAAAACATTGAGTCAGTGATCATTGATGACTCTTCCTGCGAAGATGACCATCGATCATAATCAGTATTATCTTCCTCATGCCCTTCGCTATGTGCATACTCGAGGATCAGCTGCTTAGCTTTCACTTCTGAAGTAGGACTTAAAGTAGTACTAAGATCCCTAGCAACAGTTTTACCCGGAGGAGGCTGGTAAGTCCTTAGCTCATATCTCAAGCAAGCGTTTATCCACCTGAGATAAACAAGCTCCTCGAGGTCAGTGCATCGATCATCTTGAAGCTGCTCCACTTCCTTTTTTAGCTCTTCGTTTTCACTCCTCAAACGGTTACCATCTTCTCGTAATGTCTCAATCTACAAACAAGAAAAGTTTGATCAATATTTTGGGGAAAGTGCAAGAACTTGAAGGATGTAATTTCGAAACATTACCTCTTCCGGGTCCTCAAGCTTTGAATTTGCTATGATTTGAACAGACTCCAGCTTCTCAGCAAGTTCGAAATTCTCAAACTGTAATTTCATGTTGGAATCCTGAAGCTCGTTGATCTCACTTTCCAAATCCCTTAACCTCTGCATCATCTTATCAGCTTCCGGATCAGGTAAAATAGCTTTGATCTCTTCTTCTTGAAGCCTCATCACTCGTTCCTTAAGTGACAAAATCTGCTCTACGTGTTGTTGGGTATTAACGTTCAGTTTCTTCTTAAGAACATGAACCTCAGACTTAGCCTTATCCAGCTCCAACACAACTTTCAAATGTTCAGAACACTGAGCCTTGAGTTTCTCATTCTCGGCTTTCAAAGACTTGATCTTGAGATTGAAAACTTTAGTCTCCATCTGGTTTAGTTTCAATCTACTTCTCAGTTCCATTGCAATCTTTTGCTGCTCCTTGAGACTGTAGCATTCTAACAACTTATCCTCAAGACACCTCTCTCTCTCACGGAGCGCTCTCACCGTGTTTCTCAACCGGTTAATCTCATTCTCATGATCAGCTTCCTCTTCACTCGGAAATGCTAACGGAACAGTTATATCCGACCGCGGCGTTTCACAGTCATCAGAGACCAACAAATCTAACATTTTCACTTCCTCTTCAAACTCCGGTAATAAAAACACATCTTTATCATCAAGATCACATTCCTTTCGTGGTGACAAACCAATTACAGTCTCTTCATTACTCTTCTTAGATTCAACATCTCCTCTCTACCGACCAAACAAAAAAACAGAATCAGATCAAAATTTCAGTAACAGCAAACACTATTGACCACAACTAATGTAACTAAACAAACCAGAGGCCAAATGAACAATCTACAGATTATATAAATCACAAGGCTAATAATAGCAACTTCTACCACAAACTATATACTTACATCATCGGATCTGTTGGAACATTCTCTGTATCCCTTATCTGAAAATTCAACAAACGAATTAGACTCATTGACTGCACAAATCAATCAAAATGGTATAATACACAAAAAAAAAAAGAAACAATTAAGACAGAAACACAAACCAGAAGATTGAGGTGGAAGAGGAGGCAGAGTGGGTCCGATTCTTTTTGTATTCTTTCTAAATCGAGAAAAGAGAAATCCAGCAAAAGATACGGCAAGAGCTGCTCCTAATTGAAGCACAAAGAGGTTTATGTCTCTTTTGCATTTGGTAATGATCATGACTGCCAACTAAAAACCCACCGCCCCCAAAAATAATTAACAATTGGAAGAAAGAGATTATTAGATCATCTCTCTTCTTCTTCTTCCTCTGCCTCCATCTGCAAAAATTTGAGATTTTTAATCAAAAGACAAAACCTTTGATGATGGGATCAAATAACCCACCAAGGATCAACAGTAATCTTACTCATTACAGAAACTAAAGAGCTGATCAATTAGAAAAAGTCTGGATTTTTTTTTTCTCCCTTTCCTTTTAG